>NC_060149.1:939932177-940241154 GCF_021461385.2 Schistocerca piceifrons
TTTAATTCCGATGCAATTTCTGTGTTTCATCGTCAATAAGAAGGTCCAAGGGATACAGTAAATCTGAAGTGAGGCATCGGAATCCAAAACTGGAATCACAGGAGAGATTCAAATCACAGAAAGTTAGAGTGTCACTCCTCTTGTACTTAAGTCGGTATTGTGCATTTTGTATTAAATTCGGATGCAATTTCTGTGTTTCATCGTCAATAAGGAGGTCCAAGAGATACAGTAAACCTGAAGTGAAGCATCGGAATCTATAACTGGACAAACAGGAGTCGTTCATATCATAGAAAGTGAGAGTGTCAGTCCTCTTGTACTTAAGTCGGTATTGTGCCTTTTGTATTAAATTCGGATGCAATTTCTGTGTTTCATCGTCAATAAGGAGGTCCAAGGGATACAGTAAACCTTAGGTGAAGCATCGGAATTTGAAACTGGACTCACAGGATAGGTTCAAATCATAGAATGTTAGAGTATCAGTCCTCTTTTACTTAAGTCGCATTGTGCCTTTTGTATTAAATTCGGGTGCAATTTCTCTGTTTCATCGTCAATAAGAAGGTCCCAAGGATACAATAATCCTGAAGTGAAGCATCGGAATCTAAAACTGGACTCACAGGAGAGGCTCAAATCATCGAAAGTTAGAGTGGCAGTCCCCTTTTACTTAAGTCGTCATTGTGCCTTTTGAATTTAATTCCGATGCAATTTGTGTGTTACATCGTCAATAGGAAGGTCCAAGGTCCACAGTAAACCATAAGTGAAGCATCGGAATCTAAAACAGGACTCACAGGAGAGGCTCAAATCATCGAAAGTTAGAGTGTCAGTCCTCTTTTACTTAAGTCGGCATTGTGCCTTTTGTATTAAATTCCGATGCAATTACTGTATTTCATCGTCAATAAGAAGGTGCAAGGTATACATTAAACCTGAAGTGAAGCATCGGAATCTAAAACTGGACTCACAGGAAAGGTTCAAATCATAGAAAGCTAGAGTGTCAGTCCTTCTCTACTTAAGTCGGCATTGTGCCTTTTGAATTTAATTACGATGCAATTTGTGTGTTTCATCGTCAATAAGAAGGTCCAAGGGAAACATTAAACCTGAAATGAAGCATCGGAATCTAAAACTGGACTCACAGGAGCGGTGCCAATCATAGAAAGTGAGAGTGTCAGTCCTCTTTTACTTAAGTCGGCATTGTGACTTTTGAATTTAATTCCGATGCAATTTCTGTGTTTCATCGTCAATAAGAAGGTCCAAGAGATACAGTAAACCTGAAGTGAAGCATCGGAATCTAAAACTGGACACACAGGAGACGTTCATATCATAGAAAGTGAGAGTGTCAGTCCTCTTGTACTTATGTCGGCATTGTGCCATTTGTATTAAATTCGGAAGCAATTTCTGTGTTTCATTGTCAATAAGAAGGTCTAAGGGATACAGTAAACCTGAAGTGAAGCATCGGAATCTAAAACTGGACTCACAGGAGAGGTTCAAATCATCGAAAGTAAGAGTGTCAGTCCTCTTTTACTTAAGTCTGCATTGTGCCTTGTGTATTAAATTCCGAAGCAATTTCAGTGTTTCATCGTCAATAAGAAGGTGCAAGGTTTACATTAAACCTGAAGTGAAGCATCGGAATCTAAAACTGGACTCACTGGTGAGGTTCAAACCATAGAAAGTTAGAGTGTCAGTCCGTCTGTACTTAAGTCGGCATTGTGCCTTTTGAATTTAATTCCGATGCAATTTCTGTGTTTCATCGTCAATAAGAAGGTCCAAGGGATACAGTAAACCTGATGTGCAGCACCGGAATCTAAAACTGGACTCACAGGAGAGGTTCAAATCATAGAAAGTGAGAGTGTCAGTCCTCTTTTACTTAAGTCGGCATTGTGCCTTTTCTATTTAATTCCGATGCAAAATCTGCGTTATATCGTCACGAGGAAGGTCCAAGGGATACAGTAAACGAAAAGTGAAGCATCGGAATCTAAAACTGGTCTCACAGGAAAGGTTCATAACATTGACAGTAAGAAGCGTCAGCTTCTTGTACTTAAGTCGGCATTGTGCCTGTTGTATTTATTTCCGATGCAATTTATGTGTTTCATCGTCAATAAGAAGGTCCAAGGGATACAGTAATCCTGAAGTGAAGCATCGGAATCTAAAACTGGACTCACAGGAGAGGTTCAAATCATAGAAAGTGAGAGTGTCAGTCCTCTTTTACTTAAGTCGGCATTGTGCTTTTTGAATTTACTTTCGATGCAATTACTGTGTTTCATCGTCAATAAGAAGGTCCAAGAGATACAGTAAACCTGAAGTGAAGCATCGGAATCTAAAACTGGACACACAGGAGACGTTCATATCATAGAAAGTGAGAGTGTCAGTCCTCTTGTACTTAAGTCGGCATTGAGCCATTTGTATTAAATTCGGATACAATATCTGTGTTTCATCGTCAATATGAAGGTCCAAGGGATACAGTAAACCTGAAGTGAAGCATCGGAATCTAAAACTGGACTCACAGGAGAGGTTCAAATCATAGAAAGTGAGAGTGTCAGTCCTCTTCTACTTAAGTCGGCATTGTGCCTTTTGAATTTAATTCCGATGCAATTTCTGTGTTTCATCGTCAATAAGAAGGTCCAAGGGATACAGCAAAACCTGAAGTGAAACATCGGAATCTAAAACTATACTCACAATAGAGGTTCAAATCATAGAAAGTGAGAGTGACAGCTCTCTTTTACTTAAGTCGGCATTGTGATTTTTGAATTTCATTCCGATGCAATTTCTGTGTTTCATCGTCAATAAGAAGGTCCAAGAGATACAGTAAACCTGAAGTGAAGCATCGGAATCTAAAACTGGACACACAGGAGACGTTCATATCATAGAAAGTGAGAGTGTCAGTCCTCTTGTACTTAAGTCGGCATTGTGCCATTTGTATTAAATTCGGATGCAATTTTTGTGTTTCATTGTCAATAAGAAGGTCCAAGGGATACAGTAAACCTGAAGTGAAGCATCGGATTCTAAAACTGGACTCACAGGAGAGGTTCAAATCATCGAAAGTTAGAGTGTCAGTCCTCTTTTACTTAAGTCAGCATTGGGCCTTTTGTATTAAATTCCGATGAAATTTCTGTGTTTCATCGTCAATAAGAAGGTGCAAGGTATACATTAAATCTGAAGTGAAGCATTGGAATCTAAAACTGGACTCACTGGAGAGGTTCAAACCATAGAAAGTTAGAGTGTCAGTCCGTCTGTACTTAAGTCGGCATTGTGCTTTTGAATTTAATTCCGATGCAATTTCTGTGTTTCATCGTCAATAAGAAGGTCCAAGGGATACAGTAAACCTGAAGTGCAGCACCGGAATCTAAAACTGGACTCACAGGAGAGGTTCAAATCATAGAAAGTGAGAGTGTCAGTCCTCTTTTACTTAAGTCGGCATTGTGCTTTTTGAATTTAATTCTGAAGCAATTTCTGTGTTTCATCGTCAATAAGAAGGGCCAAGGAATACAGTAAACCTGAAGTGAAGCATCGGAAACTAAAACTGGACTCACAGGAGAGGTTCAAATCATAGAAAGTTAGAGACTCACTCCTCTTGTACTTTAGTCGGTATTTTGCGTTTCGTATTGAATTCGGATGCAATTTCTGTGTTTCATCGTCAATAAGAAGGTGCAAGGTAAACAGTAAACCAGAAGTGAAGCATCGGAATCTAAAACTGGATTCACAGGAGAGGTTGAAATCATAGAAAGTTAGAGTGTCAGTCCTCTTTCACTTAAGTCGGCGTTGTGCCTTTTGTGTTAAATTCCGATGCAATTTCTGTGTTTCATCGTCAATAAGAAGATGCAAGGTATACATTAAACCTGAAGTGAAGCATCGGAATCCAAGACTGGACTCACAGGAGAGGTTCAAATCATAGAAAGTTAGAGTGTCAGTTCTTCTGTACTTAAGTCGGCATTGTGCCTTTTGAATTTAATTCCGATGCAATTTCTGTGTTTCATCGTCAAAAAGAAGGTCCAAGGGGTACAGTAAACCTGAAGTGAAGCATCGGAATCTAAAACTGGACTCACAGGAAAGGTTCAAATCATAGAAAGTGAGAGTGTCAGTCCTCTTGTACTTAAGTCGGCATTGAGCCATTTGTATTAAATTCGGATGCAATTTCTGTGTTTCATCGTCAATAAGAACGTCCCAGGGATACAGTACACCTGAAGTGAAGAATCGTAATATAAAACTGGACTCACAGGAGAGGTTCAAATCATAGAAAATGAGTGTGTCAGTCCTCTTCTACTTAAGTCGGCATTGTGCCTTTTGAATTTAATTCCGATGCAATTTCTGTGTTTCATCGTCAATAAGAAGGTCCAAGGGATACAGCAAAACCTGAAGTGAAACATCGGAATCTAATACTATACTCACAATAGAGGTTCAAATCATAGAAAGTGAGAGTGACAGCCCTCTTTTACTTAAGTCGGCATTGTGATTTTTGAATTTAATTCCGATGCAATTTCTGTGTTTCATCGTCAATAAGAAGGTCCAAGAGATACAGTAAACCTGAAGTGAAGCATCGGAATCTAAAACTGGACAAACAGGAGTCGTTCATATCATAGAAAGTGAGAGTGTCAGTCCTCTTGTACTTAAGTCGGCATTGTGCCATTTGTATTAAATTCGGATGCAATTTCTGTGTTTCATTGTCAATAAGAAGGTCTAAGGGATACAGTAAACCTGAAGTGAAGCATCGGAATCTAAAACCCGACTCACAGGAGAGGTTCAAATCATCGAAAGTTAGAGTGTAAGTCCTCTTTTACTTAAGTCAGCATTGTGCCTTTTGTACTAAATTCCGATGCAATTTCTGTGTTTTATCGTCAATACGAAGGTGCAAGGTACACATTAAACCTGAAGTGAAGCATCCGAATCTAAAACTGGACTCACTGGAGAAGCTCAAACCATAGAAAGTTAGAGTGTCAATCCGTCTGTACTTAAGTCGGCATTGTGCCTTTTGAATTTAATTCCGATGCAATTTCTGTGTTTCATCGTCAATAAGAAGGTCCAAGGGATACAGTAAATCTGAAGTGAGGCATCGGAATCCAAAACTGGAATCACAGGAGAGATTCAAATCATAGAAAGTTAGAGTGTCACTCCTCTTGTACTTAAGTCGGTATTGTGCCTTTTGTATTAAATTCGGATGCAATTTCTGTGTTTCATCGTCAATAAGGAGGTCCAAGGGATACAGTAAACCTTAGGTGAAGCATCGGAATTTGAAACTGGACTCACAGGAGAGGTTCAAATCATAGAATGTTAGAGTATCAGTCCTCTTTTACTTAAGTCGCATTGTGCCTTTTGTATTAAATTCGGATGCAATTTCTCTGTTTCATCGTCAATAAGAAGGTCCCAGGGATACAGTAATCCTGAAGTGAAGCATCGGAATCTAAAACTGGACTCACAGGAGAGGCTCAAATCATCGAAAGTTAGAGTGTCAGTCCTCTTTTACTTAAGTCGTCATTGTGCCTTTTGAATTTAATTCCGATGCAATTTGTGTGTTACATCGTCAATAGGAAGGTCCAAGGGATACAGTAAACCTGAAGTGAAACATCGGAATCTAAAACTATACTCACAGGAGAGGTTCAAATCATAGAAAGTGAGAGTGTCAGTCCCCATTTACTTAAGTCGGCATTGTGAATTTTGAATTTAATTCCGATGCAATTTCTGTGTTTCATCGTCAATAAGAAGGTCTAAGAGATACAGTAAACCTGAAGTGAAGCATCGGAATCTAAAACTGGACTCACAGGAGACGTTCAAATCATAGAAAGTGAGAGTGTCAGTCCTCTTGTACTTAAGTCGGCATTGTGATATTTGTATTAAATTTGGATGCAATTTCTGTGTTTCATTGTCAATAAGAAGGTCCAAGGTCCACAGTAAACCATAAGTGAAGCATCGGAATCTAAAACTGGACTCACAGGAGAGGCTCAAATCATCGAAAGTTAGAGTGTCAGTCCTCTTTTACTTAAGTCGGCATTGTGCCTTTTGTATTAAATTCCGATGCAATTACTGTATTTCATCGTCAATAAGAAGGTGCAAGGTATACATTAAACCTGAAGTGAAGCATCGGAATCTAAAACTGGACTCACAGGAAAGGTTCAAATCATAGAAAGCTAGAGTGTCAGTCCTTCTCTACTTAAGTCGGCATTGTGCCTTTTGAATTTAATTACGATTCAAAAAGCACAATGCCGACTTAAGTAAAAGAGGACTGACACTCTCACTTTCTATGATTTGAACCTCTCCTGTGAGTCCAGTTTTAGATTCCGGTGCTGCACATCAGGTTTACTGTATCCCTTGGACCTTCTTATTGACGATGAAACACAGAAAATGCATCGGAATTAAATTCAAAAGGCACAATGCCGACTTAAGTACAGACGGACTGACACTCTAACTTTCTATGGTTTGAACCTCTCCAGTGAGTCCAGTTATAGATTCCGATGCTTTACTTCAGGTTTGATGTAAACCTTGCATCTTCTTATTGACGATGAAACACTGAAATTGCATCGGAATTTAATACGAAAGGCACAATGCAGACTTAAGTAAAAGAGGACTGACACTCTAACTTTCGATGATTTGAACCTCTCCTGTGAGTATAGTTTTAGATTCCGATGTTTCACTTCAGGTTTACTGTATCCCTTGGACCTTCCTATTGACGATGTAACATAGAAATTGCATCGGAATTAAATTCAAAAGGCACAATGCCCACTTAGGTACAAGAGGACTGACACTCTCACTTTCTATGATTTGAACCTCTTCTGTGAGTCCAGTTTTAGATTCCGATGCTTCACTTCAGGTTTACTGTATCCCTTGGAACTTCTTATTGACGATGAAACACAGAAATTGCATCGGAATTAAATTCAAAAAGCACAATGCCGACTTAAGTAAAAGAGGACTGACACTCTCACTTTCTATGATTTGAACCTCTCCTGTGAGTCCAGTTTTAGATTCCGGTGCTGCACATCAGGTTTACTGTATCCCTTGGACCTTCTTATTGACGATGAAACACAGAAATTGCATCGTAATTAAATTCAAAAGGCACAATGCCGACTTAAGTACAGAAGGACTGACGCTCTATCTTTCTATGATTTGAACCTTTCCTGTGAGTCCAGTTTTAGATTCCGATGCTTCACTTTAGGTCTTATGTTTACCTTGCACATTCTTATTGACGATGAAACACAGTAATTGCATCGGAATTTAATACAAAAGGCACAATGCCGACTTAAGTAAAAGAGGACTGACACTCTAACTTTCGATGATTTGAACCTCTCCTGTGAGTCCAGTATTAGATTCCGATGATTCACTTCAGGTTTACTGTGGACCTTGGACCTTGTTATTGACAACGAAACACAGAAATTGCATCCGAATTTAATACAAATATCACAATGCCGACTTAAGTACAAGAGGACTGTCACCCTCACTTTCTATGATTTGAACGTCTCCTGTGAGTCCAGTCTTAGATTCCGATGCTTCACTTCAGGTTTAGTGTATCTCTTAGACCTTCTTATTGACGATGAAACACAGAAATTGCATCGGAATTAAATTCAAAATTCACAATTCCGACTTAAGCAAAAAAGGACTGACACTCTCACTTTCTATGATTTGAACCTCTCGTGTGAGTATAGTTTTAGATTCCGATCCTTCACTTCAGGTTTATTGTATCCCTTGGACCTTCCTATTGACGATGTAACATAGATATTGCATCGGAAATAAAATCAAAATGCACAATGCCGACTTAAGTACAAGAGGACTGACACTCTCACTTTCTATGATTTGAACCTCTCCTGTGAGTCCAGTTTTAGATTCCGATGTTTCACTTCAGGTTTACTGTATCCCTTGGACCTTCTTATTGACGATGAAACACAGAAATTGCATCGGAATTAAATTCAAAAGGCACAATGCCGACTTAAGTACAAGAGGACTGACACTCTCACTTTCTATGATTTGAACCTCTCCAGTGAGTCCAGTTTTAGATTCCGATGCTTCACTTCAGGACTACTCTATCCCTGGGAAGTTCTTATTGATGATGAAACAGAGAAATAGCATCCGAATTTAATACAAAAGGCACAATGCGACTTAAGTAAAAGAGGACTGATACTCTAACATTCTATGATTTGAACCTCTCCTGTGAGCCCAGTTTCAAATTACGATGCTACACTTAAGGTTTACTGTATCCCTTGGACCTTCTTATTGACGGTGAAACACAGAAATTGCATCCGAATTTAATACAAAAGGCACACTACCGACTTACGTACAAGAGGAGTGACACTCTCACTTTCTATGATTTGAACCTCTCCTGTGAGACCAGTTTTAGATTCCGATGCTTCACTTCAGGTTTACTGTATACCTTGCACCTTCTTATCGACGTTGAAACACAGAAATTGGATCCGAATTTAATACAAATGATACAATGCCGACTTAAGTAAAAGACGACTGACACTCTCACTTTCTACGATTTGAACCCTGTCCTGTGAGACCAGTTTTAGATTCCGATGCTTCACTTCTGGTTTTCTGTATACCTTGCACCTTCTTATCGCTGTTGAAACACAGAAATTGGATCCAAATTTAATACAAATGTCACAATGCCGACTTAAGTAAAAGACGACTGACACCCTCACTTTCTACGATTTGAACCTCTCCTGTGAGTCCAGTTTTAGATTCCGCAGCATCACTTCATGTTTACTGTATCCCTTGGACATTCTTATTGACGATGAAACACAGAAATTCCATCGGAAATAAATTCAAAAAGCACAATGCCGACTTAAGTAAAAGAGGACTGACACTCTCACTTTCTATGATTGGCACATCTCCTGTGAGTCCAGTTTTAGATTCCGATGCTTCATTTCAGGTTTACTGTTTCCCTTGGACCTTATTATTGACGATGAAACACAGATATTGCATCGTAATTAAATTCAAAAGGCACAATGAAGACTTAAGTACAGAAGGACTGACGCTCTAACTTTCTATGATTTGAACCTTTCCTGTGAGTCCAGTTTTAGATTCCGATGCTTTACTTTAGGTCTAATGTTTACCTTCCACATTCTTATTGACGATGAAACACAGTAATTGCATCGGAATTTAATACAAAAGGCACAATGCCGACTTAAGTAAAAGAGAACTGACACTCTAACTTTCGATGATTTGAACCTCTCCTGTGAGTCCAGTTTTAGATTCCGATGATTCACTTCAGGTTTACTGTGGGCCTTGGACCTTCTTATTGACAATGAAACATAGAAATTGCATCCGAATTTAATACAAATATCACAATGCCGACTTAAGTACAAGAGGACTGACACCCTCACTTTCTATGATTTGAACGTCTCCTGTGAGTCCAGTCTTAGATTCCGATGCTTCACTTCAGGTTTACTATATCTCTTAGACCTTCTTATTGACGATGAAACACAGAAATTGCATCGGAATTAAATTCAAAATTCACAATTCCGACTTAAGCAAAAGAGGACTGACACTCTCACTTTCTATGATTTGAACCTCTCCTGTAAGAAGGTCCAAGGGATACAGTAAACCTGATGTGCAGCACCGGAATCTAAAACTGGACTCACAGGAGAGGTTCAAATCATAGAAAGTGAGAGTGTCAGTCCTCTTTTACTTAAGTCGGCATTGTGCTTTTTGAATTTAATTCCGATGCAATTTCTGTGTTTCATCGTCAGTAAGAAGGTCCAAGGAATACAGTAAACCTGAAGTGAAGCATCGGAATCTAAAACTGGACTCACAGGAGAGGTTCAAATCATAGAAAGTGAGAGTGTCAGTCCTCTTGTACTTACGTTGGCATTGAGCAATTGTATTAAATTCGGATGCAATTTCTGTGTTTCATCGTCAATAAGAAGGTCCAAGGGATACAGTTTACCTGAAGTGAAGCATCGGAATCTAAAACTGGACTCACAGGAGAGGTTCAAATCATAGAAAGTTAGAGTGTCAGTCCGCTTGTACTGAAGTCGGCATTGTGCCTTTTGAATTTAATTCCGATGTCATTTCTGTGTTTCATTGTCAAAAAAAAGGTCCAAGGGATACAGTAAACCTGAAGTGAAGCATCGGAATCTAAAACTGGACTCACAGGAGAGGTTCAAATCATAGAAAGTGACGGAGTCAGTCCTCTTATACCTAAGTCGGCATTGTGCTTTTTGAATTTAATTCCGATGCAATTTCTGTGTTTCATCGTCAATAAGAAGGTCCAAGGGATACAGTAAACCTGAAGTCAAGCATCGGAATCTAAAGCCGGACTCACAAAAGAGGTTCAAATCATAGAAAGTGAGAGTGTCAGTCCTCTTGTACTTAAGTCGGTATTGTGCCTTTTGTATTAAATTCGGATGCAATTTCTGTGTTTCATCGTCAATAAGGAGGTCCAAGGGATACAGTAAACCTTAGGTGAAGCATCGGAATTTGAAACTGGACTCACAGGAGAGGTTTCAAATCATAGAATGTTAGAGTATCAGTCCTCTTTTACTTAAGTCGCATTGTGCCTTTTGTATTAAATTCGGATGCAATTTCTCTGTTTCATCGTCAATAAGAAGGTCCCAGGGATACAGTAATCCTGAAGTGAAGCATCGGAATCTAAAACTGGACTCACAGGAGAGGCTCAAATCATCGAAAGTTAGAGTGTCAGTCCTCTTTTACTTAAGTCGGCATTGTGCCTTTTGAATTTAATTCCGATGCTATTTCTGTGTTACATCGTCAATAGGACGGTTCAAGGGATACAGTAAACCTGAAGTGAAACATCGGAATCTAAAACTATACTCACAGGAGAGGTTCAAATCATAGAAAGTGAGAGTGTCAGTCCTCTTTTACTTAAGTCGGCATTGTGAATTTTGAATTTAATTCCGATGCAATTTCTGTGTTTCATCGTCAATAAGAAGGTCTAAGAGATACAGTAAACCTGAAGTGAAGCATCGGAATCTAAAACTGGACTCACAGGAGACGTTCAAATCATAGAAAGTGAGAGTGTCAGTCCTCTTGTACTTAAGTCGGCATTGTGATATTTGTATTAAATTCGGATGCAATTTCTGTGTTTCATTGTCAATAAGAAGGTCCAAGGTCCACAGTAAACCATAAGTGAAGCATCGGAATCTACAACTGGACTCACAGGAGAGGTTCAAATCGTCGAAAGTTAGAGTGTCAGTTCTCTTTTACTTAAGTCGGCATTGTGCCTTTTGTATTAAATTCCGATGCAATTACTGTGTTTCATCGTCAATAAGAATGTGGAAGGTAAACATTAGACCTAAAGTGAAGCATCGGAATCTAAAACTGGACTCACAGGAAAGGTTCAAATCATAGAAAGCTAGAGTGTCAGTCCTTCTCTACTTAAGTCGGCATTGTGCCTTTTGAATTTAATTACGATTCAAAAAGCACAATGCCGACTTAAGTAAAAGAGGACTGACACTCTCACTTTCTATGATTTGAACCTCTCCTGTGAGTCCAGTTTTAGATTCCGGTGCTGCACATCAGGTTTACTGTATCCCTTGGACCTTCTTATTGACGATGAAACACAGAAAATGCATCGGAATTAAATTCAAAAGGCACAATGCCGACTTAAGTACAGACGGACTGACACTCTAACTTTCTATGGTTTGAACCTCTCCAGTGAGTCCAGTTATAGATTCCGATGCTTTACTTCAGGTTTGATGTAAACCTTGCATCTTCTTATTGACGATGAAACACTGAAATTGCATCGGAATTTAATACGAAAGGCACAATGCAGACTTAAGTAAAAGAGGACTGACACTCTAACTTTCGATGATTTGAACCTCTCCTGTGAGTATAGTTTTAGATTCCGATGTTTCACTTCAGGTTTACTGTATCCCTTGGACCTTCCTATTGACGATGTAACATAGAAATTGCATCGGAATTAAATTCAAAAGGCACAATGCCCACTTAGGTACAAGAGGACTGACACTCTCACTTTCTATGATTTGAACCTCTTCTGTGAGTCCAGTTTTAGATTCCGATGCTTCACTTCAGGTTTACTGTATCCCTTGGAACTTCTTATTGACGATGAAACACAGAAATTGCATCGGAATTAAATTCAAAAAGCACAATGCCGACTTAAGTAAAAGAGGACTGACACTCTCACTTTCTATGATTTGAACCTCTCCTGTGAGTCCAGTTTTAGATTCCGGTGCTGCACATCAGGTTTACTGTATCCCTTGGACCTTCTTATTGACGATGAAACACAGAAATTGCATCGTAATTAAATTCAAAAGGCACAATGCCGACTTAAGTACAGAAGGACTGACGCTCTATCTTTCTATGATTTGAACCTTTCCTGTGAGTCCAGTTTTAGATTCCGATGCTTCACTTTAGGTCTTATGTTTACCTTGCACATTCTTATTGACGATGAAACACAGTAATTGCATCGGAATTTAATACAAAAGGCACAATGCCGACTTAAGTAAAAGAGGACTGACACTCTAACTTTCGATGATTTGAACCTCTCCTGTGAGTCCAGTATTAGATTCCGATGATTCACTTCAGGTTTACTGTGGACCTTGGACCTTGTTATTGACAACGAAACACAGAAATTGCATCCGAATTTAATACAAATATCACAATGCCGACTTAAGTACAAGAGGACTGTCACCCTCACTTTCTATGATTTGAACGTCTCCTGTGAGTCCAGTCTTAGATTCCGATGCTTCACTTCAGGTTTAGTGTATCTCTTAGACCTTCTTATTGACGATGAAACACAGAAATTGCATCGGAATTAAATTCAAAATTCACAATTCCGACTTAAGCAAAAAAGGACTGACACTCTCACTTTCTATGATTTGAACCTCTCGTGTGAGTATAGTTTTAGATTCCGATCTTTCACTTCAGGTTTATTGTATCCCTTGGACCTTCCTATTGACGATGTAACATAGATATTGCATCGGAAATAAAATCAAAATGCACAATGCCGACTTAAGTACAAGAGGACTGACACTCTCACTTTCTATGATTTGAACCTCTCCTGTGAGTCCAGTTTTAGATTCCGATGTTTCACTTCAGGTTTACTGTATCCCTTGGACCTTCTTATTGACGATGAAACACAGAAATTGCATCGGAATTAAATTCAAAAGGCACAATGCCGACTTAAGTACAAGAGGACTGACACTCTCACTTTCTATGATTTGAACCTCTCCAGTGAGTCCAGTTTTAGATTCCGATGCTTCACTTCAGGACTACTCTATCCCTGGGACGTTCTTATTGATGATGAAACAGAGAAATAGCATCCGAATTTAATACAAAAGGCACAATGCGACTTAAGTAAAAGAGGACTGATACTCTAACATTCTATGATTTGAACCTCTCCTGTGAGCCCAGTTTCAAATTACGATGCTACACTTAAGGTTTACTGTATCCCTTGGACCTTCTTATTGACGGTGAAACACAGAAATTGCATCCGAATTTAATACAAAAGGCACACTACCGACTTACGTACAAGAGGAGTGACACTCTCACTTTCTATGATTTGAACCTCTCCTGTGAGACCAGTTTTAGATTCCGATGCTTCACTTCAGGTTTACTGTATACCTTGCACCTTCTTATCGACGTTGAAACACAGAAATTGGATCCGAATTTAATACAAATGATACAATGCCGACTTAAGTAAAAGACGACTGACACTCTCACTTTCTACGATTTGAACCCTGTCCTGTGAGACCAGTTTTAGATTCCGATGCTTCACTTCTGGTTTTCTGTATACCTTGCACCTTCTTATCGCTGTTGAAACACAGAAATTGGATCCAAATTTAATACAAATGTCACAATGCCGACTTAAGTAAAAGACGACTGACACCCTCACTTTCTACGATTTGAACCTCTCCTGTGAGTCCAGTTTTAGATTCCGCAGCATCACTTCATGTTTACTGTATCCCTTGGACATTCTTATTGACGATGAAACACAGAAATTCCATCGGAAATAAATTCAAAAAGCACAATGCCGACTTAAGTAAAAGAGGACTGACACTCTCACTTTCTATGATTGGCACATCTCCTGTGAGTCCAGTTTTAGATTCCGATGCTTCATTTCAGGTTTACTGTTTCCCTTGGACCTTATTATTGACGATGAAACACAGATATTGCATCGTAATTAAATTCAAAAGGCACAATGAAGACTTAAGTACAGAAGGACTGACGCTCTAACTTTCTATGATTTGAACCTTTCCTGTGAGTCCAGTTTTAGATTCCGATGCTTTACTTTAGGTCTAATGTTTACCTTCCACATTCTTATTGACGATGAAACACAGTAATTGCATCGGAATTTAATACAAAAGGCACAATGCCGACTTAAGTAAAAGAGAACTGACACTCTAACTTTCGATGATTTGAACCTCTCCTGTGAGTCCAGTTTTAGATTCCGATGATTCACTTCAGGTTTACTGTGGGCCTTGGACCTTCTTATTGACAATGAAACATAGAAATTGCATCCGAATTTAATACAAATATCACAATGCCGACTTAAGTACAAGAGGACTGACACCCTCACTTTCTATGATTTGAACGTCTCCTGTGAGTCCAGTCTTAGATTCCGATGCTTCACTTCAGGTTTACTATATCTCTTAGACCTTCTTATTGACGATGAAACACAGAAATTGCATCGGAATTAAATTCAAAATTCACAATTCCGACTTAAGCAAAAGAGGACTGACACTCTCACTTTCTATGATTTGAACCTCTCCTGTAAGAAGGTCCAAGGGATACAGTAAACCTGATGTGCAGCACCGGAATCTAAAACTGGACTCACAGGAGAGGTTCAAATCATAGAAAGTGAGAGTGTCAGTCCTCTTTTACTTAAGTCGGCATTGTGCTTTTTGAATTTAATTCCGATGCAATTTCTGTGTTTCATCGTCAGTAAGAAGGTCCAAGGAATACAGTAAACCTGAAGTGAAGCATCGGAATCTAAAACTGGACTCACAGGAGAGGTTCAAATCATAGAAAGTGAGAGTGTCAGTCCTCTTGTACTTACGTTGGCATTGAGCAATTGTATTAAATTCGGATGCAATTTCTGTGTTTCATCGTCAATAAGAAGGTCCAAGGGATACAGTTTACCTGAAGTGAAGCATCGGAATCTAAAACTGGACTCACAGGAGAGGTTCAAATCATAGAAAGTTAGAGTGTCAGTCCGCTTGTACTGAAGTCGGCATTGTGCCTTTTGAATTTAATTCCGATGTCATTTCTGTGTTTCATTGTCAAAAAAAAGGTCCAAGGGATACAGTAAACCTGAAGTGAAGCATCGGAATCTAAAACTGGACTCACAGGAGAGGTTCAAATCATAGAAAGTGACGGAGTCAGTCCTCTTATACCTAAGTCGGCATTGTGCTTTTTGAATTTAATTCCGATGCAATTTCTGTGTTTCATCGTCAATAAGAAGGTCCAAGGGATACAGTAAACCTGAAGTCAAGCATCGGAATCTAAAGCCGGACTCACAAAAGAGGTTCAAATCATAGAAAGTGAGAGTGTCAGTCCTCTTGTACTTAAGTCGGTATTGTGCCTTTTGTATTAAATTCGGATGCAATTTCTGTGTTTCATCGTCAATAAGGAGGTCCAAGGGATACAGTAAACCTTAGGTGAAGCATCGGAATTTGAAACTGGACTCACAGGAGAGGTTTCAAATCATAGAATGTTAGAGTATCAGTCCTCTTTTACTTAAGTCGCATTGTGCCTTTTGTATTAAATTCGGATTCAATTTCTCTGTTTCATCGTCAATAAGAAGGTCCCAGGGATACAGTAATCCTGAAGTGAAGCATCGGAATCTAAAACAGGACTCACAGGAGAGGCTCAAATCATCGAAAGTTAGAGTGTCAGTCCTCTTTTACTTAAGTCGGCATTGTGCCTTTTGAATTTAATTCCGATGCTATTTCTGTGTTACATCGTCAATAGGACGGTTCAAGGGATACAGTAAACCTGAAGTGAAACATCGGAATCTAAAACTATACTCACAGGAGAGGTTCAAATCATAGAAAGTGAGAGTGTCAGTCCTCTTTTACTTAAGTCGGCATTGTGAATTTTGAATTTAATTCCGATGCAATTTCTGTGTTTCATCGTCAATAAGAAGGTCTAAGAGATACAGTAAACCTGAAGTGAAGCATCGGAATCTAAAACTGGACTCACAGGAGACGTTCAAATCATAGAAAGTGAGAGTGTCAGTCCTCTTGTACTTAAGTCGGCATTGTGATATTTGTATTAAATTCGGATGCAATTTCTGTGTTTCATTGTCAATAAGAAGGTCCAAGGTCCACAGTAAACCATAAGTGAAGCATCGGAATCTACAACTGGACTCACAGGAGAGGTTCAAATCGTCGAAAGTTAGAGTGTCAGTTCTCTTTTACTTAAGTCGGCATTGTGCCTTTTGTATTAAATTCCGATGCAATTACTGTGTTTCATCGTCAATAAGAATGTGGAAGGTAAACATTAGACCTAAAGTGAAGCATCGGAATCTAAAACTGGACTCACAGGAAAGGTTCAAATCATAGAAAGTTAGAGCGTCAGTCCTTCTGTTCTTAAGTCGGCATTGTGCCTTTTGAATTTAATTACGATGCAATATCTGTGCTTCATCGTCAATAATAAGGTCCAAGGGAAACAGTAAACCTAAAATGAAGCATCGGAATCTAAAACTGGACTCACAGGAGATGTGCCAATCATAGAAAGTGAGAGTGTCAGTCCTCTTTTACTTAAGTCGGTATTGTGCTTTTTGAATTTATTTCCGATGGAATTTCTGTGTTTCATCGTCAATAAGAATGTCCAAGGGATACAGTAAACCTGAAGTGAAACATCGGAATCTAAAACTATACTCACAGGAGAGGTTCAAGTCATAGAAAGTGAGAGTGTCAGTCCTCTTTTACTTAAGTCGGCATTGTATCATTTGTATTAAATTCGGATCCAATTTCTGTGTTTCAACGTCGATAAGAATGTGCAAGGTATACAGTAAACTTGAAGTGAAGCATCGGAATCTAAAACTGGTCTCACAGGAGAGGTTCAAATCATAGAAAGTGAGAGTGTCACTCCTCTTGTACTTAAGTCGGCATTGTGGCTTTTGAATTTAATTCCGATGCAATTTCTGTGTTTCATCGTCAATAAGAGGGTCCAAGGGATACAGTAAACCTGAAGTGAAACATCGGAATCTAAAACTGGACTCACAGGAGAGGTTCAAATCATAGAAAGTGAGAGTGTCAGTCCTCTTGTACATAAGTCGGCATTGTGCCTTTTGATTATAATTCCGATGCAATATCTATGTTACATCGTCAATAGGAAGGTCCAAGGGACACAATTAACCTGAAGTGAAAGATCGGAATCTAAAACTATACTCACAGGAGAGGTTCAAATCATAGAAAGTGAGAGTGTCAGTCCTTTTTTGCTTAAGTCGGAATTGTGAATTTTGAATTTAATTCCGATGCAATTTCTGTGTTTCTTCGTCAATAAGAAGGTCTAAGAGATACACTAAACCTGAAGTGAAGCATCGGAATCTAAGACTGGACTCACAGGAGACGTTCAAATCATAGAAAGTGAGGGTGACAGTCCTCTTGTACTTAAGTCGGCATTGTGATATTTGTATTAAATTCGGATGCAATTTCTGTGTTTCGTTGTCAATAACAAGGTCCAAGGTCCACAGTAAACCTGAAGTGAATCATCGGAATCTAATACTGGACTCACAGGAGAGGTTCAAATCATCGAAAGTTAGAGTGTCAGTCCTCGTTTACTTAAGTCTGCATTGTGCCTTTTGTATTAAATTCCGATGCAATTTCAGTGTTTCATCGTCAATAAGAAGGTGCAAGGTTTGCATTAAACCTGAAGTGAAGCATCGGAATCTAAAACTGGACTCACTGGAGAGGTTCAAACCATAGAAAGTTAGTGTGTCAGTCCGTCTGTACTTAAGTCGGCATTGTGCCTTTTGAATTTAATTCCGATGCAATTTCTGTGTTTCATCGTCAATAAGAAGGTCCAAGGGATTCAGTAAACCTGATGTGCAGTACCGGAATCTAAAACTGGACTCACAGGAGAGGTTCAAATCATAGAAAGTGAGAGTGTCAGTCCTCTTTTACTTAAGTCGGCATTGTGCTTTTTGAATTTAATTCCGATGCAATTTCTGTGTTTCATCGTCAATAAGAAGGTCCAAGGAATACAGTAAACCTGAAGTGAAGCATCGGAATCTAAAACTGGACTCACAGGAGAGGTTAAAATCATAGAAAGTGAGAGTGTCAGTCCTCTTGTACTTAAGTTGGCATTGAGCAATTGTATTAAATTCGGATGCAATTTCTGTGTTTCATCGTCAATAAGAAGGTCCAAGGGATACAGTTTACCTGAAGTGAAGCATCGGAATCTAAAACTGGACTCACAGGAGAGGTTCAAATCATAGAAAGTTAGAGTGTCAGTCCGCTTGTACTGAAATCGGCATTGTGCCTTTTGAATTTAATTCCGATGCCATTTCTGTGTTTCATTGTCAAAAAAAAGGTCCAAGGGATACAGTAAACCTGAAGTGAAGCATCGGAATCTAAAACTGGACTCACAGGAGAGGTTCAAATCATAGAAAGTGACAGAGTCAGTCCTCTTATACCTAAGTCGGCATTGTGCTTTTTGAATTTAATTCCGATGCAATTTCTGTGTTTCATCGTCAATAAGAAGGTCCAAGGGATACAGTAAACCTGAAGTGAAGCATCGGAATCTAAAGCTGGACTCACAAAAGAGGTTCAAATCATAGAAAGTGAGAGTGTCAGTCCTCTTGTACTTAAGTCGGTATTGTGCCTTTTGTATTAAATTCAGATGCAATTTCTGTGTTTCATCGTCAATAAGGAGGTCCAAGGGATACAGTAAACCTTAGGTGAAGCATCGGAATTTGAAACTGGACTCACAGGAGAGGTTTCAAATCATAGAATGTTAGAGTATCAGTCCTCTTTTATTTAAGTCGCATTGTGCCTTTTGTATTAAATTCGGATGCAATTTCTCTGTTTCATCGTCAATAAGAAGGTCCCAGGGATACAGTAATCCTGAAGTGAAGCATCGGAATCTAAAACTGGACTCACAGGAGAGGCTCAAATCATCGAAAGTTAGAGTGTCAGTCCTCTTTTACTTAAGTCGGCATTGTGCCTTTTGAATTTAATTCCGATGCTATTTCTGTGTTACATCGTCAATAGGAAGGTTCAAGGGATACAGTAAACCTGAAGTGAAACATCGGAATCTAAAACTATACTCACAGGAGAGGTTCAAATCATAGAAAGTGAGAGTGTCAGTCCTCTTTTACTTAAGTCGGCATTGTGAATTTTGAATTTGATTCCGATGCAATTTCTGTGTTTCATCGTCAATAAGAAGGTCTAAGAGATACAGTAAACCTGAAGTGAAGCATCGGAATCTAAAACTGGACTCACAGGAGACGTTCAAATCATAGAAAGTGAGAGTGTCAGTCCTCTTGTACTTAAGTCGGCATTGTGATATTTGTATTAAATTCGGATGCAATTTCTGTGTTTCATTGTCAATAAGAAGGTCCAAGGGATACAGTAAAACTGAAGTGAAGCATCGGAATCTAAAACTGGACTCACAGGAGAGGTTCAAATCATCGAAAAATAGAGTGTCAATCCGTCTGTAGTTAAGTCGGCATTGTGGCTTTTGAATTTAATTCCGATGCAATTTCTGTGTTTCATCGTCAATAAGAAGGTCCAAGGGATACAGTGAACCTGAAGTGAAGCACCGGAATCTAAAACTGGACTCACAGGAGAGTTTCAAATCATAGAAAGTGAGAGTGTCAGTCCTCTTTTACTTAAGTCGGCATTGTGCTTTTTGAATTTAATTCCGATGCAATTTCTGTGTTTCATCGTCAATAAGAAGGTCCAAGGAATACAGTAAACCTGAAGTGAAGCATCGGAATCTAAAGCTGGACTCACAGGACAGGTTCAAATCATAGAAAGTGAGAGTGTCAGTCCTCTTGTACTTAAGTCGGCATTGTGCAATTTGTATTAAATTCGGATGCAATTTCTGTGTTTCATTGTCAATAAGAAGGTCCAAGGGATACAGTAAACCTGAAGTGACGCATCGGAATCTAAAACTGGGCTCACAGGAGACGTTCAAATTATCGAAAGTTAGAGTGGCAGTCCTCTTTTACTTAAGTCGGCATTGTGCCTTTTGTATTAAATTCCGATGCAATTTCTGTGTTTCTTCGTCAATAAGAAGGTCCAAGGGATACAGTAAACCGGAAGTGATGCTTCGGAATCTAAAACTGGACTCACTGGAGAGGTTCAAATCGTAGAAAGTGAGAGTGTCAGTCGTCTTTTACTTAAGTCGGCATTGTGCCATTTGTATTAAATTCGGATCCAATTTCTGTGTTTCAACGTCGATAAGAAGGTGCAAGGTATACAGCAAACCTGAAGTGAAGCATCGGAATCTAAAACTGGACTCACAGGAGAGGTTCAAATCATCGAAAAATAGAGTGTCAATCCGTCTGTAGTTAAGTCGGCATTGTGGCTTTTGAATTTAATTCCGATGCAATTTCTGTGTTTCATCGTCAATAAGAAGGTCCAAGGGATACAGTGAACCTGAAGTGAAGCACCGGAATCTAAAACTGGACTCACAGGAGAGTTTCAAATCATAGAAAGTGAGAGTGTCAGTCCTCTTTTACTTAAGTCGGCATTGTGCTTTTTGAATTTAATTCCGATGCAATTTCTGTGTTTCATCGTCAATAAGAAGGTCCAAGGAATACAGTAAACCTGAAGTGAAGCATCGGAATCTAAAACTGGACTCACAGGAGAGGTTCAAATCATAGAAAGTGAGAGTGTCAGTACTCTTGTACTTAAGTCGGCATTGTGCCATTTGTATTAAATTCGGATGCAGTTTCTGTGTTTCATCGTCAATAAGAAGGTCCAAGGGATACAAAAAACCTGAAGTGAAGCATCGGAATCTAAAACTATACTCACAGGAGAGGTTCAAATCATAGAAAGTGAGAGTGTCAGTCCCCTTTTACTTAAGTCGGCATTGTGAATTTTGAATTTAATTCCGATGCAATTTCTGTGTATCATCGTCAATAAGAAGGTCTAAGAGATACAGCAAACCTGAAGTTAAGCATCGGAATCTAAAAGTGGACTCACAGGAGAGGTTCAAATCATCGAAAAATAGAGTCTCAATCCGTCTGTAGTTAAGTCGGCATTGTGGCTTTTGAATTTAATTCCGATGCAATTTCTGTGTTTCATCGTCAATAAGAAGGTCCAAGGGATACAGTGAACCTGAAGTGAAGCACCGGAATCTAAAACTGGACTCACAGGAGAGTTTCAAATCATAGAAAGTGAGAGTGTCAGTCCTCTTTTACTTAAGTCGGCATTGTGCTTTTTGAATTTAATTCCGATGCAATTTCTGTGTTTCATGGTCAATAAGAAGGTCCAAGGAGTACAGTAAACCTGAAGTGAAGCATCGGAATCTAAAACTGGACTCACAGGAGAGGTTCAAATCATAGAAAGTGAGAGTGTCAGTCCTCTTTTACTTAAGTCGACATTGTGCTTTTTGAATTTAATTCCGATGCAATTTCTCTGTTTCATCGTCAATAAGAAGGTCCCAGGGATACAGTAATACTGAAGTGAAGCATCGGAATCTAAAACTGGACTCACAGGAGAGGTTCAAATCATAGAAAGTTAGAGTGTCAGTCCTCTTGTACTTACGTCGGCATTGTGCCTTTTGAATTTAATTACGATGCAATTTCTGTGTTTCATCGTCAATAAGAAGGTCCAAGGGATACAGTAAACCTGAAGTGAAACATCGAAATCCAAAACTGGACTCACAGGCGAGGTTCAAATCATAGAAAGTGAGAGCGTCAGTCCTCTTGTACTTAAGTTGGCATTGTGCCTTTTGAAATTAATTCCGATGCAATTTCTGTGTTACATCGTCAATACGAAGGTCCAAGCTATACAGTAAACTTGAAGTGAAAGATCGGAATCTAAAACTATACTCACAGGAGAGGTTTAAATCATAGAAAGTGAGAGTGTCAGTCCCCTTTTACTTAAGTCGTCATTGTGCCTTTTTAATTTAAATCCGATGCAATTTCTGTGTTTCATCGTCAATAAGAAGGTCCAAGGGATACAGTAAACCTGAAGTGAAACATCGGTATCTAAAACCATACTCACAGGAGAGGGTCAAATCATAGAAAGTGAAAGTGTCAGTCTTCTTTTACTTAAGTCGGCATTGTGAATTTTGAATTTAATTCCGATGCAATTTCTGTGTTTCATCGCCAATAAGAAGGTCCAAGGGATACAGTAAACCTGAAGTGAAGCATCGGAATCTAAAACTGGACTCACAGGATTGGTTCAAATCGTAGAAAGTGAGAGTGTCAGTCCTCTTGTACTTAAGTCGGCATTATGCAATTTGTATTAAATTCGGATGCAGTTTCTGTATTTCATCGTCAATAAAAAGGTCCAAGGGATACAGTAAACCTGAAGTGAAACATCGGAATCTAAAACTGGACTCACAGGAGAGATTCAAATCATAGAAAACTAGAGTGTCACTCCTCTTGTACTTAAGTCGGTATTGTGCCTTTTGTATTAAATTCGAATGCAATTTCTGTGTTTCATCGTCAATAAGTAGGTCCAAGGGATACAGTAAACCTTTAGTGAAGCACCGGAATCTGAAACTGGACTCATAGGAGAGGTTCAAATCATAGAATGTTAGAGTATCAGTCCTCCTATACTTAAGTCGGCATTGTGCCTTTTGTATTAAATTCGAATGCCATTTCTGTGTTTCATCGTCAATAAGAAGGTCCAAGGAATACAGTAAACCTGAAGTGAAGCATCGGAATCTAAAACTGGACTCACAGGAGAGGTTCAAATCATAGAAAGTGAGAGTGTCAGTACTCTTGTACTTAAGTCGGCATTGTGCCATTTGTATTAAATTCGGATGCAGTTTCTGTGTTTCATCGTCAATAAGAAGGTCCAAGGGATACAAAAAACCTGAAGTGAAGCATCGGAATCTAAAACTATACTCACAGGAGAGGTTCAAATCATAGAAAGTGAGAGTGTCAGTCCCCTTTTACTTAAGTCGGCATTGTGAATTTTGAATTTAATTCCGATGCAATTTCTGTGTATCATCGTCAATAAGAAGGTCTAAGAGATACAGCAAACCTGAAGTTAAGCATCGGAATCTAAAAGTGGACTCACAGGAGAGGTTCAAATCATCGAAAAATAGAGTCTCAATCCGTCTGTAGTTAAGTCGGCATTGTGGCTTTTGAATTTAATTCCGATGCAATTTCTGTGTTTCATCGTCAATAAGAAGGTCCAAGGGATACAGTGAACCTGAAGTGAAGCACCGGAATCTAAAACTGGACTCACAGGAGAGTTTCAAATCATAGAAAGTGAGAGTGTCAGTCCTCTTTTACTTAAGTCGGCATTGTGCTTTTTGAATTTAATTCCGATGCAATTTCTGTGTTTCATGGTCAATAAGAAGGTCCAAGGAGTACAGTAAACCTGAAGTGAAGCATCGGAATCTAAAACTGGACTCACAGGAGAGGTTCAAATCATAGAAAGTGAGAGTGTCAGTCCTCTTTTACTTAAGTCGACATTGTGCTTTTTGAATTTAATTCCGATGCAATTTCTCTGTTTCATCGTCAATAAGAAGGTCCCAGGGATACAGTAATACTGAAGTGAAGCATCGGAATCTAAAACTGGACTCACAGGAGAGGTTCAAATCATAGAAAGTTAGAGTGTCAGTCCTCTTGTACTTACGTCGGCATTGTGCCTTTTGAATTTAATTACGATGCAATTTCTGTGTTTCATCGTCAATAAGAAGGTCCAAGGGATACAGTAAACCTGAAGTGAAACATCGAAATCCAAAACTGGACTCACAGGCGAGGTTCAAATCATAGAAAGTGAGAGCGTCAGTCCTCTTGTACTTAAGTTGGCATTGTGCCTTTTGAAATTAATTCCGATGCAATTTCTGTGTTACATCGTCAATACGAAGGTCCAAGCTATACAGTAAACTTGAAGTGAAAGATCGGAATCTAAAACTATACTCACAGGAGAGGTTTAAATCATAGAAAGTGAGAGTGTCAGTCCCCTTTTACTTAAGTCGTCATTGTGCCTTTTTAATTTAAATCCGATGCAATTTCTGTGTTTCATCGTCAATAAGAAGGTCCAAGGGATACAGTAAACCTGAAGTGAAACATCGGTATCTAAAACCATACTCACAGGAGAGGGTCAAATCATAGAAAGTGAAAGTGTCAGTCTTCTTTTACTTAAGTCGGCATTGTGAATTTTGAATTTAATTCCGATGCAATTTCTGTGTTTCATCGCCAATAAGAAGGTCCAAGGGATACAGTAAACCTGAAGTGAAGCATCGGAATCTAAAACTGGACTCACAGGATTGGTTCAAATCGTAGAAAGTGAGAGTGTCAGTCCTCTTGTACTTAAGTCGGCATTATGCAATTTGTATTAAATTCGGATGCAGTTTCTGTATTTCATCGTCAATAAAAAGGTCCAAGGGATACAGTAAACCTGAAGTGAAACATCGGAATCTAAAACTGGACTCACAGGAGAGATTCAAATCATAGAAAACTAGAGTGTCACTCCTCTTGTACTTAAGTCGGTATTGTGCCTTTTGTATTAAATTCGAATGCAATTTCTGTGTTTCATCGTCAATAAGTAGGTCCAAGGGATACAGTAAACCTTTAGTGAAGCACCGGAATCTGAAACTGGACTCATAGGAGAGGTTCAAATCATAGAATGTTAGAGTATCAGTCCTCCTATACTTAAGTCGGCATTGTGCCTTTTGTATTAAATTCGAATGCCATTTCTGTGTTTCATCGTAAATAAGAAGGTCCAAGGGATACAGTAATCCTGAAATGAAGCATCGGACTCTAAAACCGAACTCACAGGAGAGGTTCAAATCATAGAAAGTTAGAGTGTCAGTCCTCTTTTACTTATGTCGGCATTGTGCCTTTTGTATTAAATTCGGATGCGATTTCTGGGTTTCGTCGTCAAAAAGAAGGTGCAATGTATACAGTAAACCTGAAGCGAAGCATCGGAATCTAAAACTGGACTCACAGGACAGGTTCAAATCGTAGAAAGTGAGAGTGTCAGTCCTCTTGTACTTAAGTCGGCATTGTGCAATCTGTATTAAATTCGGATGCAATTTCTGTGTTTCATTGTCAATAAGAAGGTCCAAGGGAAACAGTAAACCTGAAGTGACGCATCGGAATCTAAAACTGGGCTCACAGGAGAGGTTCAAATCGTAGAAAGTGGGAGTGTCAGTCGTCTTTTACTTAAGTCGGCATTGTGCCATTTGTATTAAATTCGGATCCAATTTCTGTGTTTCAACGTCGATAAGAAGGTGCAAGGTATACAGTAAACCTGAAGTGAAGCATCGGAATCTAAAACTGGACTCACAGGAGAGGTTCAAATCATAGAAAGTGAGAGTGTCACTCCTCTTGTACGTAAGTCGGTATTGTGCCTTTTGTATTAAATTCGGATGCAAGTTCTGTGTTTCATCGTCAATAAGAAGGTCCAAGGGATACAGTAAACCTGATATGAAGCATCGGAATCTAAAACTGGACTCACAGGAGATGTGCCAATCATAGAAAGTGAGAGTGTCAGTTCTCTTTTACTTAAGTCGGCATTGTGCTTTTTGAATTTCTTTCTGATGGAATTTCTGTGTTTCATCGTCAATAAGAATGTCCAAGGGATACAGTAAACATGAAGTGATGCAGCGGAATCTAAGACTGGACTCACAGGAGACGTTCAAATCATAGAAAGTGAGGGTGTCAGTCATCTTGTACTTAAGTCGGCATTGTGATATTTGTATTAAATTCGGATGCAATTTCTGTGTTTCATTGTCAATAAGAAGGTCCAAGGTCCACAGTAAACCTGAAGTGAATCATCGGAATCTAAAACTGGACTCACAGGAGAGGTTCAAATCATCGAAAGTTAGAGTGTCAGTTCTCTTTTACTTAAGTCGGCATTGTGCCTTTTGTATTAAATTCCGATGCAATTACTGTGTTTCATCGTCAATAAGAATGTGGAAGGTAAACATTAGACCTAAAGTGAAGCATCGGAATCTAAAACTGGACTCACAGGAAAGGTTCAAATCATAGAAAGTTAGAGCGTCAGTCCTTCTGTGCTTAAGTCCGCATTGTGCCTTTTGAATTTAATTACGATGCAATATCTGTGTTTCATCGTCAATAATAAGGTCCAAGGGAAACAGTAAACCTGATATGAAGCATCGGAATCTAAAACTGGACTCACAGGAGATGTGCCAATCATAGAAAGTGAGAGTGTCAGTCCTCTTTTACTTAAGTCGGCATTGTGCTTTTTGAATTTATTTCCGATGGAATTTCTGTGTTTCATCGTCAATAAGAATGTCCAAGGGATACAGTAAACATGAAGTGATGCAGCGGAATCTAAAACTAAACTCACAGGAGAGGTTCAAATCGTAGAAAGTGAGGGTGTCAGTCGTCTTTTACTTAAGTCGGCATTGTGACATTTGTATTAAATTTGGATCCAATTTCTGTGTTTCAACATCGATAAGAAGGTGCAAGGTATACAGAAAACCAGAAGTGAAGCATCAGAATCTAAAACTGGTCTCACAGGAGCGGTTCAAATCGTAGAAAGTGAGAGTGTCAGTCGTCTTTAACATAAGTCGGCATTGTATCATTTGTATTAAATTCGGATCCAATTTCTGTGTTTCAACGTCGATAAGAAGGTGCAAGGTATACAGTAAACCTGAAGTGAAGCATCGGAATCTAAAACTGGTCTCACAGGAGAGGTTCAAATCATAGAAAGTGAGAGTGTCACTCCTCTTGTACGTAAGTCGGTATTGTGCCTTTTGTATTAAATTCGGATGCAATTTCTGTGTTTCATCGTCAATAAGAAGGTCCAAGGGATACAGTAAACCTTACGTGTAGCATCGTAATTGGAAACTGGGCTCACAGGAGAGGTTCAAATCATAGAATGTTAGAGTATCAGTCCTCTTTTACTTAAGTCGCATTGTGCCTTTTGTATTAAATTCGGATGCAATTTCTCTGTTTCATCATCAATAAGAACGTCCCAGGGATAGAGTAATCCTGAAGTGAAGCATCGGAATCTAAAACTGGACTCACTGGAGAGGTTCAAATCATAGAAAGTGAGAGTGTCAGTCCTCTTGTACTTAAGTCGGCATTGTGCCTTTTGAATTTAATTCCGACGCAATTTCTGTGTTTCATCGTCAATAAGAAGGTCCAAGGGATACAGTAAACCTGAAGTGAAACATCGGAATCTAAAACTGGACTCACAGGAGAGGTTCAAATCATAGAAAGTGAGAGTGTCAGTCCTCTTGTACTTAAGTCGGCATTGTGCCTTTTGATTTTAATTCCGATGCAATATCTATGTTACATCGTCAATAGGAAGGTCCAAGGGATACAATAAACCTGAAGTGAAAGATCGGAATCTAAAACTATACTCACAGGAGAGGTTCAAATCATAGAAAGTGAGAGTGTCAGTCATCTTGTACTGAAGTCGGCCTTGTGCCATTTGTATTAAATTCGGATGTAGTTTCTGTGTTTCATTGTCAATAAGAAGGTCCAAGGGATACAGTAAACCTGAAGAGAAGCATCGGAATCTAAAACTGGACTCACAGAGAGGTTCAAATCATAGAAAGTTAGAGACTCACTCCTATTGTACTTAAGTCGGTATTGTGCCTTTTGTATTAAATTCGGATGCACTTTCTGTGGTTCATCGTCAATAAGAAGGTCCAAGGGATACAGTAAACCTGTGGTGAAGCATCGGAATCTAAAACTTGACTCACAGGAGAGGTTCAAATCATAGAAAGTTAGAATGTCAGTCCTCTTGTACTTAAGTCGGCTTTGTGCCTTTTTAATTTAATTCCGATGCAATTTCTGTGTTACATCGTCAATAGGAAGGTCCAAGCTATACAGTAAACTTGAAGTGAAAGATCGGAATCTAAAACTATACTCACAGGAGAGGTTCAAATCATAGAAAGTGAGAGTGTCAGTCCCCTTTTACTTAAGTCGGCATTGTGCCTTTTTAATTTAATTCCGATGCAATTTCTGTGTTTCATCGTCAATAAGAAGGTCCAAGGGATACAGTAAACCTGAAGTGAAACATCGGTATCTAAAACCATACTCACAGGAGAGGGTCAAATCATAGAAAGTGAAAGTGTCAGTCTTCTTTTACTTAAGTCGGCATTGTGAATTTTGAATTTAATTCCGATGCAATTTCTGTGTTTCATCGCCAATAAGAAGGTCCAAGGGATACAGTAAACCTGAAGTGAAGCATCGGAATCTAAAACTGGACTCACAGGATTGGTTCAAATCGTAGAAAGTGAGAGTGTCAGTCCTCTTGTACTTAAGTCGGCATTATGCAATTTGTATTAAATTCGGATGCAGTTTCTGTATTTCATCGTCAATAAGAAGGTCCAAGGGATACAGTAAACCTGAAGTGAAACATCGGAATTTAAAACTGGACTCACACGAGAGATTCAAATCATAGAAAACTAGAGTGTCACTCCTCTTGTACTTAAGTCGGTATTGTGCCTTTTGTATTAAATTCGGATGCAATTTCTGTGTTTCATCGTCAATAAGAAGGTCCAAGGTATACAGTAAACCTTAAGTGAAGCACCGGAATCTGAAACTGGACTCACAGGAGAGGTTCAAATCATAGAATGTTAGAGTATCAGTCCTCCTTTACTTAAGTCGGCATTGTGCCTTTTGTATTCAATTCGGATGCCATTTCTGTGTTTCATCGTAAATAAGAAGGTCCAAGGGATACAGTAATCTTGAAATGAAGCATCGGACTCTAAAACCGAACTCACAGGAGAGGTTCAAATCATAGCAAGTTAGAGTGTCAGTCCTCTTTTACTTATGTCGGCATTGTGCCTTTTGTATTAAATTCGGATGCGATTTCTGGGTTTCGTCGTCAAAAAGAAGGTGCAATGTATACAGTAAACCTGAAGCGAAGCATCGGAATCTAATACTGGACTCACAGGACAGGTTCAAATCATAGAAAGTGAGAGTGTCAGTCCTCTTGTACTTAAGTCGGCATTGTGCAATTTGTATTAAATTCGGATGCAATTTCTGTGTTTCATTGTCAATAAGAAGGTCCAAGGGAAACAGTAAACCTGAAGTGACGCATCGGAATCTAAAACTGGGCTCACAGGAGAGGTTCAAATCATCGAAAGTTAGAGTGTCAGTCCTCTTTTACTTAAGTCGGCATTGTGCCTTTTGTATTAAATTCGGATGCAATTTCTGTGTTTCATCGTCAATAAGAAGGTCCAAGGGATACAGTAAATCTGAAGTGATGCATCGGAATCTAAAACTGGACTCACAGGAGAGGTTCAAATCGTAGAAAGTGGGAGTGTCAGTCGTCTTTTACTTAAGTCGGCATTGTGCCATTTGTATTAAATTCGGATCCAATTTCTGTGTTTCAACGTCGATAAGAAGGTGCAAGGTATACAGTAAACCTGAAGTGAAGCATCGGAATCTAAAACTGGACTCACAGGAGAGGTTCAAATCATAGAAAGTGAGAGTGTCACTCCTCTTGTACGTAAGTCGGTATTGTGCCTTTTGTATTAAATTCGGATGCAAGTTCTGTGTTTCATCGTCAATAAGAAGGTCCAAGGGATACTGTAAACCTTAAGTGAAGCATCGTAATTTGAAACTGGACTCACAGGAGAGGTTCAAATCATAGAATGTTAGAGTATCAGTCCTCTTTTACTTAAGTCGCATTGTGCCTTTTGTATTAAATTCGGATGCAATTTCTCTGTTTCATCATCAATAAGAACGTCCCAGGGATACCGTAATCCTGAAGTGAAGCATCGGAATCTAAAACTGGACTCACTGGAGAGGTTCAAATCATAGAAAGTGAGAGTGTCAGTCCTCTTGTACTTAAGTCGGCATTGTGCCTTTTGAATTTAATTCCGATGCAATTTCTGTGTTTCATCGTCAATAAGAAGGTCCAAGGGATACAGTAAACCTGAAGTGAAACATCGGAATCTAAAACTGGTCTCACAGAAGAGGTTCAAATCATAGAAAGTGAGAGTGTCAGTCCTCTTGTACTTAAGTCGGCATTGTGCCTTTTGAATTTAATTCCGATGCAATTTCTATGTTACATCGTCAATAGGAAGGTCCAAGGGATACAGTAAACCTGAAGTGAAACATCGGAATCTAAAACTATACTCACAGGAGAGGTTCAAATCATAGAAAGTGAGAGTGACAGTCCTCTTTTGCTTAAGTCGGAATTGTGAATTTTGAATTTAATTCCGATGCAATTTCTGTGTTTCATCGTCAATAAGAAGGTGTAAGAGATACAGTAAACCAGAAGTGAAGCATCGGAATCTAAGACTGGACTCACAGGAGACGTTCAAATCATAGAAAGTGAGGGTGTCAGTCCTCTTGTACTTAAGTCGGCATTGTGATATTTGTATTAAATTCGGATGCAATTTCCGTGTTTCGTTGTCAATAACAAGGTCCAAGGTCCACAGTAAACCTGAAGTGAATCATCGGAATCTAATACTGGACTCACAGGAGAGGTTCAAATCATCGAAAGTTAGAGTGTCAGTCCTCTTTTACTTAAGTCGGCATTGTGCCTTTTGTATTAAATTCCGATGCAATTACTGTGTTTCATCGTCAATAAGAATGTGCAAGGTAAACATAAGACCTAAAGTGAAGCATCGGAATCTAAAACTGGACTCACAGGAAAGGTTCAAATCATAGAAAGTTAGAGCGTCAGTCCTTCTGTACTTAAGTCGGCATTGTGCCTTTTGAATTTAATTACGATGCAATATCTGTGTTTCATCGTCAATAATAAGGTCCAAGGGAAACAGTAAACCTGAAATGAAGCATCGTAATCTAAAACTGGACTCACAGGAGATGTGCCAATCATAGAAAGTGAAAGTGTCAGTCCTCTTTTACTTAAGTCGGCATTGTGCTTTTTGAATTTATTTCCGATGCAATTTCTGTGTTTCATCGTCAATAAGAAGTTCCAAGGGATACAGTAAACCTGAAGTGAAGCATCGGAATCTAAAACTGGACTCAGAGGAGAGGTTCAAATCATAGAAAGTGAGAGTGTCAGTCATCTTGTACTGAAGTCGGCCTTGTGCCATTTGTATTAAATTCGGATGTAGTTTCTGTGTTTCATCGTCAATAAGAAGGTCCAAGGGATACAGTAAACCTGAAGAGAAGCATCGGAATCTAAAACTGGACTCACAGAGAGGTTCAAATCATAGAAAGTTAGAGACTCACTCCTATTGTACTTAAGTCGGTATTGTGCCTTTTGTATTAAATTCGGATGCACTTTCTGTGGTTCATCGTCAATAAGAAGGTCCAAGGGATACAGTAAACCTGTGGTGAAGCATCGGAATCTAAAACTTGACTCACAGGAGAGGTTCAAATCATAGAAAGTTAGAATGTCAGTCCTCTTGTACTTAAGTCGGCTTTGTGCCTTTTTTATTAAATTCGGATGCAATTTCTGTGTTTCATCGTCAATAAGAAGGTGCAAGGTATACAGTAAACCAGAAGTAAAGCATCGGAATCAAAAACTGGACTCACAGGAGAGGTTCAAATCATAAAAAGTTAGAGTGTAAGTCATTTTGTACTTAAGTCGGCATTGTGCCTTTTTAATTTATTTCCGATGCAATTTCTGTGTCTCATCGTCAATAAGAAGGTCCAAGGGATACAGTAAACCTGAAGTGAAACATCGGTATCTAAAACCATACTCACAGGAGAGGTTCAAATCATAGAATGTGAAAGTGTCAGTCTCCTTTTACTTAAGTCGGCATTGTGAATTTTGAATTTAATTCCGATGCAATTTCTGTATTTCATCGTCAATAAGAAGGTCGAAGAGATACAGTAAACCTGAAGTGAAGCATATGAATCTAAAACTGGACTCACAGGAGACGTTCAAATCATAGAAAGTGAGAGTGTCAGTCGTCTTGTACTTAAGTCGACATTGTGCCATTTGTATTAAATTCGGATGCAATTTCTGTGTTTCATTGTCAATAGGAAAGTCCAAGGGATACAGTAAACCTGAAGTGACGCATCGGAATATAAAACTGGGCTCACAGGAGAGGTTCAAATCATCGAAAGTTAGAGTGTCAGTCCTCTTTTATTTATGGCGGCATTGTGCCTTTTGTATTAATTTCCGATGCAATTTCTGTGTTTCATCGTCAATAAGAAAATCCAAGGGATACAGTAAACATGAAGTGATGCAGCGGAATCTAAAACTGGACTCACAGGAGAGGTTCTAATCGTAGAAAGTGAGAGTGTCAGTCGTCTTTTACTTAAGTCGGCATTGTATCATTTGTATTAAATTCGGATCCAATTTCTGTGTTTCAACGTCGATAAGAAGGTGCAAGGTATACAGTAAACCTGAAGTGAAGCATCGGAATCTAAAACTGGACTCACAGGAGAGGTTTAAATCATTGAAAGTTAGAGGGTCAGTCCTTCTGTACTTAAGTCGGCATTGTGCCCTTTTTATTAAATTCCGATGCAATTTCTGTGTTTCATCGTCAATAAGAAGGTCCAAGGGATACAGTAAACCTGAAGTGAAACATCGGAATCTAAAACTGGACTCACAGGAGAGGTTCAAATCATAGAAAGTGGGAGTGTCAGTCCTCATTTACTTAAGTCGGAATTGTGAATTTTGAATTTAATTCCGATGCAATTTCTGTGTTTCATCGTCAATAAGAAGGTCTAAGAGATACAGTAAACCTGAAGTGAATCATCGGAATCTAAAACTGGACTCACAGGAGAGGTTCAAATCATCGAAAGTTAGAGTGTCAGTCCTCTTTTACTTAAGTCGGCATTGTGCCCTTTTTATTAAATTCCGATGCAATTTCTGTGTTTCATCGTCAATAAGAAGGTGCAAGGTATACATTAAGCCTGAAGTGAAGCATCGGAATCTAAAACTGGACTCACAGGACAGGTTCAAATTATAGATAGTTAGAGTGTCAGCCCTTCTGTACTTAAGTCGGCATTGTGCCTTTTGAATTTAATTCCGATGCAATTTCTGTGTTTCATCGTCAATAAGAAGGTTCAAGGGAAACAGTAAACCTGAAATGAAGCATCGGAATCTAAAACTTGACTCACATGAGAGGTTCAAATCATAGAAAGTTAGAATGTCAGTCCTCTTGTACTTAAGTCGGCTTTGTGCCTTTTGTATTAAATTCGGATGCTTTTTCTGTGTTTCATCGTCAATAAGAAGGAGCAAGGTATACAGTAAACCAGAAGTAAAGCATTGGAATCTAAAACTGGACTCACAGTAGAGGTTCAAATCATAGAAATTTAGAGTGTCAGTCATCTTGCACTTAAGTCGGCATTGTGCCTTTTTAATTTAATTCCGATGCAATTTCTGTGTTTCATCGTTAATAAGAAGGTCCAAGGCATACAGTAAACCTGAAGTGAAACATCGGTATCTAAAACCATACTCACAGGAGAGGTTCAAATCATAGAAAGTGAGAGTTTCAGTCTTCTTTTACTTAAGTTGGCATTGTGAATTTTGAATTTCATTCCGATGCAATTTCTGTGTTTCATCGTCAATAAGAAGGTCCAAGGGATACAGTAAACCTGAAGTGATGCAGCGGAATCTAAAACTGGACTCACAGGAGAGGTTCAAATAGTAGAAAGTGAGAGTGTCAGTCGTCTTTTACTTAAGTCGGCATTGTGCCATTTGTATTAAATTCGAATCCAATTTCTGTGTTTCAACGTCGATAAGAAGGTGGAAGGAATACAGAAAACCTGAAGTGAAGCATCGGAATCTAAACCTGGACTCACAGGAGAGTTTCAAATCATAGAAAGTTAGAATGTCAGTCCTTCTGTACTTAAGTCGGCTTTGTGCCTTTTGAATTTAATTCCGATGCAATTTCTGTGTTTCATCGTCAATAAGAAGGTCCAAGGGATACAGTAAACCTGAAGTGATGCATCGGAATCTAAAACTGGACTCACAGGAGAGGTTCAAATCATAGAAAGGGAGAGTGTCAGTCCTCTTGTAGTAAAGTCGGCATTATGCCATTTGTATTAAATTCGGATGCAGTTTCTGTATTTCATCGTCAATAAGAAGGTCCAAGGGATACAGTAAACCTGAAGTGAAGCATCGGAATCTAAAACTGGACTCACAGGAGAGATTCAAATCATAGAAAGTTAGAGTGTCACTCCTCTTGTACTTAAGTCGGTATTGTGCCTTTTGTATTAAATTCGGATGCAATTTCTGTGTTTCATCGTCAATAAGAAGGTCCAAGGGATACAGTAAACCTGAAGTGATGCATCGGAATCTAAAACTGGACTCACAGGAGAGGTTCAAATCATAGAAAGGGAGAGTGTCAGTCCTCTTGTAGTAAAGTCGGCATTATGCCATTTGTATTAAATTCGGATGCAGTTTCTGTATTTCATCGTAAATAAGAAGGTCCAAGGGATACAGTAATTCTGAAATGAAGCATCGGAATCTAAAACCGGACTCACAGGAGAGGTTCAAACCATAGAAAGTTAGAGTGTCAGTCCTCTTTTACTTAAGTCGGCATTGTGCCTTTTGTATTAAATTCCGATGCGATTTCTGGGTTTCATCGTCAATAAGAATGTGCAATGTATACAGTAAACCTGAAGCGAAGCATCGGAATCTAAAACTGGACTCACAGCACAGGTTCAAATCATAGAATGTGAGAGTGTCAGTCCTCTTGTACTTAAGTCGGCATTGTGCAATTTGTATTAAATTCGGATGCAATTTCTGTGTTTCATTGTCAATAAGAAGGACCAAGGGATACAGTAAACCTGAAGTGACGCATCGGAATCTGAAACTGGGCTCTCAGGAGAGGTTCAAATCATCGAAAGTTATAGTGTCAGTCCTCTTTCACTTAAGTCGCCATTGTGCCTTTTGTATTAAATTCGGATGCAATTTCTGTGTTTCATCGTCAATAAGAAGGTCCAAGGGATACAGTAAACTTGAAGTGATGCATCGGAATCTAAAATTGGACTCACAGGAGAGGTTCAAATCGTAGAAGGTGAGAGTGTCAGTCGTCTTTTACTTAAGTCGGCATTGTGCCATTTGTATTGAATTCGGATCCAATTTCTGTGTTTCAACGTCGATAAGAAGGTGCAAGGTATACAGTAAACCTGTAGTGAAGCATCGGAATCTAAAACTGGACTCACAGGAGAGGTTCAAATCATAGAAAGTTAGAGGGTCAGTCCTTCTGTATTTAAGTCGGCATTGTGCCTTTTGAATTTAATTCCGATGCAATTTCTGTGTTTCATCGTCAATAAGAAGGTCCAAGGGATACAGTAAACCTGAAGTGAAGCATCGGAATCTAAAACTGGACTCACGGAAGAGGTTCTAATCATAGAAAGTGGGAGTGTCACTCCTCTTGTACGTAAGTAGGTATTGTGCTTTTTGTATTAAATTCGGCTGCAATTTCTGTGTTTCATCGTCATTAAGAAGGTCCAAGGGATACAGTAAACCTTAAGTGAAGCTTCGGAATTTGAAACTGGACTCACAGGAGAGGTTCAAATCATAGAAAGATAGAGTGTCAGTACTCTTGTACTTAAGTCGGCATTGTGCCTTTTGAATTTAATTCCGATGCAATTTCTGTGTTACATCGTCAATAAGAAGGTCCAAGGGATACAGTAAACCTGAAGTGAAACATCGGAATCTAAAACTATACTCACAGGAGAGGTTCAAATCATAGAAAGAGAGAGTGTAGGTCCTCTTTTACTTAAGTCGGAATTGTGAATTTTGAATTTAATTCCGATGCAATTTCTGTGTTTCATCGTCAATAAGGAGGTCTAAGAGATACAGTAAACCTGAAGTGAAGCATCGGAATCTAAAACTGGACTCACAGGAGACGTTCATACCATAGAAAGTGAGAGTGTCAGTCATCTTGTACTTAAGTCGGCATTGTGATATTTGTATTAAATTCGGATGCAATTTCTGTGTTTCATCGTCAATAAGAAGGTCCATAGTCCACAGTAAACCTGAAGTGAATCATCGGAATCTAAAACTGGACTCACAGGAGAGGTTCAAATCATCGAAAGTTAGAGTGTCAGTCCCCTTTTACTTAAGTCGGCATTGTGCCTTTTGTATTAAATTCCGATGCAATTTCTGTGTTTCATCGTCAATAAGAAGGTGCAAGGTATACATTAAACTTGAAGTGAAGCATCGGAATCTAAAACCGGACTCACAGGAAAGGTTCAAATCATAGTTAGTTAGAGTGTCAGCCCTTCTGTACTTAAGTCGGCATTGTGCCTTTTGAATTTAATTACGATGCAATTTCTGTGTTTCATCGTCAATAACAAGGTCCAAGGGAAACAGTAAACCTGAAATGAAGCATCGGAATCTAAAACTGGACTCACAGGAGAGGTGCAAATCATAGAAAGTGAGAGTGTCAGTCCTCTTTTACTGAAGTCGGCATTGTGCTTTTTGAATTTATTTCCGATGCAATTTCTGTGTTTCATCGTCAATGAGAAGGTCCAAGGGATACAGTAAACCTGTAGTGAAACATCGGAATCTAAAACTGGACTCACAGGAGAGATTCAAAACATAGAAAGTTAGAGTGTCACTCCTCTTGTACTTAAGTCGGTATTGTGCCTTTTGTATTAAATTCGGATGCAATTTCTGTTTCATCGTCAATAAGAAGGTTAAGGGATACAGTAACCCTTAAGTGAAGCATCGGAATCTGAAACTGGTCTCACAGAAGAAGTTCAAATCATAGAAAGTGAGAGCGTCAGTCCTCTTGTACTTAAGTAGGCATTGAGCCATTTGTATTAAATTTGGATGCAATTTCTGTGTTTCATCGTCAATAAGATGGTTCAAGGGATACAGTAATCCTTAAGTGAAGCATCGGAATCTCAAAGGGGACTCACAGGAGAGGTTCCAATCATAGAAAGTGAGAGTGTCGGTCCACTTGTAATTAAGACGGCATTATGCCATTTGTATATAAATTCGGATGCAATTTCTGTGTTTCATCGTCAATAAGAAGGTCCAAGGGGTACAGTAAACCTGAAGTGGAGCATCGGAATCTAAAACTGGACTCACAGGAGAGGTTCAAATCATAGATTGTGAGAGTGTCAGTCCTCTTGTACTTAAGTCGGCATTGTGCAATTTGTATTAAATTTGGATGCAATTTCTGTGTTTCATTGTCAATAAGAAGGTCTAAGGGATACAGTAAACCTGAAGTGAAGCATCGGAATCTAAAACTGGACTCACAGGAGAGGTTCAAATCATCGAAAGTTAGAGTGTCAGTCCTCTTGTACTGAAGTCGGCCTTGTGCCATTTGTATTAAATTCGGATGCAGTTTCTGTGTTTCATCGACAATAAGAAGGTCCAAGGGATACAGTAAACCTGAAGTGAAGCATCGGAATCTGAACCTGGACTCACAGGAGAGGTTCAAATCATAGAAAGTTAGAGACTCACTCCTATTGTACTTAGGTCGGTATTGTACCTATTGTATTAAATTCGCATCCAATTTCTGTGTTTCTCGTCAATAAGAAGGTTCCAGGGATACAGTAAACCTGAGTTGAAGCATCGGAATCTAAATCTTGACTCACAGGAGAGGTTCAAATCATAGAAAATTAGAATGTCAGTCCTCTTGTACTTAAGTCGGCTTTGTGCCTTTTGTATTAAATTCAGATGCAATTTCTATGTTTCATCGTCAATAAGAAGGTGCAAGGTATACAGTAAACCAAAAGTAAAGCATCGGAATCTAAAACTGGACACACAGGAGAGGTTCAAATCATAGTAAGTTAGAATGTCAGTCCTCTTGTACTTAAGTCGGCTTTGTGCCTTTTGTATTAAATTCAGATGCAATTTCTATGTTTCATCGTCAATAAGAAGGTGCAAGGTATACAGTAAACCAAAAGTAAAGCATCGGAATCTAAAACTGGACACACAGGAGAGATTCAAATCATAGAAACTTAGAGTGTCACTCCTCTTGTACTTAAGTCGGTATTGTGCCTTTTGAATTTTATTCCGATGCTATTTCTGTGTTTCATCGTCAATAAGAAGGTCCAAGGGATACAGTAGTCCTGAAATGAAGCATGGGAATCTAAAACCGGACTCACAGGAGAGGTTCAAATCGTAGAAAGTGAGAGTGTCAGTCGTCTTTTACTTAAGTCGGCATTGTGCCATTTGCATTAAATTCGGATCCAATTTCTGTGTTTCAACGTCGATAAGAAGGTGCAAGGTATACAGTAAACCTGAAGTGAAGCATCGGAATCTAAAACTGGACTCACAGGAGAGGTTCAAATCATAGAAAGTTAGAGTGTTAGTCCTTCTGTACTTAAGTCGGCATTATGCCATTTGTATTAAATTCGGATGCATTTTCTGTGTTTCATCGTCAATAAGAAGGTCCAAGGGATACAGTAAACTAGAAGTGAAGCATCGGAATCTAAAACCGGACTCACAGGAGAGATTCAAATCATAGAAAGTTAGAGTGTCAGTCCTCTTGTACTTAAGTCGGCATTATGCCATTTGTATTAAATTCGGATGCAGTTTCTGTATTTCATCGTCAATAAGAAGGTCCAAGGGATACAGTAAACCTGTAGTGAAACATCGGAATCTAAAACTGGACTCACAGGAGAGATTCAAATCATAGAAACTTAGAGTGTCACTCCTCTTGTACTTAAGTCGGTATTGTGCCTTTTGTATTAAATTCGGATGCAATTTCTGTTTCATCGTCAATAAGAAGGTTAAGGGATACAGTAACCCTTAAGTGAAGCATCGGAATCTGAAAGTGGTCTCACAGGAGAGGTTCAAATCATAGAAAGTGAGAGCGTCAGTCCTCTTGCACTTAAGTAGGCATTGAGCCATTTGTATTAAATTTGGATGCAATTTCTGTGTTTCATCGTCAATAAGATGGTTCAAGGGATACAGTAATCCTTAAGTGAAGCATCGGAATCTAAAAGGGGACTCACAGGAGAGGTTCAAATCATAGAAAGTGAGAGTGTCGGTCTACTTGTAATTAAGACGTTATTATGCCATTTGTATATAAATTCGGATGCAATTTCTGTGTTTCATCGTCAATAAGAAGGTCCAAGGGGTACAGTAAACCTGAAGTGGAGCATCGGAATGTAAAACTGGACTCACAGGAGAGGTTCAAATCATAGAAAGTGAGAGTGTCAGTCCTCTTGTACTTAAGTCGGCATTGTGCAATTTGTATTAAATTTGGATGCAATTTCTGTGTTTCATTGTCAATAAGAAGGTCTAAGGGATACAGTAAACCTGAAGTGAAGCATCGGAATCTAAAACTGGACTCACAGGAGAGGTTCAAATCATCGAAAGTTAGAGTGTCAGTCCTCTTTTACTTAAGTCGGCATTGTGCCTTTTGTATTAAATTCCGATCCAATTTCTGTGTTTCATCGTCAATAAGAAGGTGCAAGGTATACATTAAACCTTAAGTGAAGCATCGGAATCTAAAACTGGACTCACTGGAGAGGTTCAAACCATAGAAAGTTAGAGTGTCAGTCCGGCTGTACATAAGTCGGAATTGTGCCTTTTGAATTTAATTCCGATGCAATTTCTGTGTTTCATCGTCAATAAGAAGGTCCAAGGGATACAGTAAACCTGAAGTGAAGCACCGGAATCTAAATCTGGACTCACAGGAGAGGTTCAAATCATAGAAAGTGAGAGGGTCAGTCCTCTTTTACTTTAGTCGGCATTGTGCTTTTTGAATTTAATTCCGATGCAATTTCTGTGTTTCATCGTCAATAAGAAGGTCTAATGAATACAGTAAACATGAAGTGAAGCTTTGGAATCTAACACTGGACTCACAGGAGAGGTTCCAATCACAGAAAGTGAGAGTGTCAGACCTCTTGTACTTAAGTCGGCATTGAGCCATTTGTATTAAATTCGGATGCAATTTCTGTGTTTCATCGTCAATAGGAAGGTCCAAGGGATACAGTTTACCTGAAGTGAAGCATCGGAATCCAAAACTGGACTCACAGGAGAGGTTCAAATCATAGAAAGTTAGAGTGTCACTCCTCTTTTACTTTAGTCGGCATTGAGCCATTTGTATTAAATTCGGATGCAATTTCTGTGTTTCATCGTCAATAAGAAGGTCCAAGAGATAAAGTAAACCTTAAGTGAACCACCGGAATCTAAAACTGGACTCACAGGAGAGGTTCAAATCATAGAAAGTTAGAGTGTCAGTCCTCCTGTACTTATGTCGGGATTGTGCAATTTGAATTTAATTCCGATGCAATTTCTGTGTTTCATCGTCAATAAGAAGGTCTAAGGAATACAGTAAACCTTAAGTGAACCACCGGAATCTAAAACGGGACTCACAGGAGGGATTCAAATCATAGAAAGTTAGAGTGTCAGTCCTCTTGTACTTATGTCGGCATTGTGCAATTTGAATTTAATTCCGATGCAATTTCTGTGTTTCATCGTCAATAAGAAGGTCCAAGGGATACAATAAACCTGAAGTGAAGCACCGGAATCTAAATCTGGACTCACAGGAGAGGTTCAAATCATAGAAAGTGAGAGTGTCAGTCCTCTTTTACTTTAGTCGGCATTGTGCTTTTTGAATTTATTTCCGATGCAATTTCTGTGTTTCATCGTCAATAAGATGGTCTAAGGAATACAGTAAACATGAAGTGAAGCATTGGAATCTAAAACTGGACTCACAGGAGAGGTTCAAATCGTAGAAAGTTAGAGTGTCAGTCCTCTTTTACTTTAGTCGGCATTGTGCTTTTTGAATTTATTTCCGATGCAATTTCTGTGTTTCATCGTTAATAAGATGGTCTAAGGAATACAGTAAACATGAAGTGAAGCATTGGAATCTAAAACTGGACTCACAGGAGAGGTTCAAATCGTAGAAAGTTAGAGTGTCAGTCCTCTTGTGCTTATGTCGGCATCGTGCAATTTGAATTTAATTCCGATGCAATTTCTGTGTTTCATCGTCAATAAGAAGGTCCAAGGGATACAATAAACCTGAAGTGAAGCATCGGAATCTAAAACTAGACCCACAGGAGAGGTTCAAATCATAGAAAGTGAGAGTGTCAGTCCTCTTTTACTTAAGTCGGCATTGTGCTTTTTGAATTTAATTTCGATGCAATTTCTGTGTTTCATCGTCAATAAGAAGGTTCAAGGGATACAGGAAACCTGAAGTGAAGCATCGCAATCGAAAAGTGGACTCACAGGAGAGGTTCAAATCATAGAAAGTGAGAGTGTCAGTCCTCATGTACTTAAGTCGGCATTGTGCCATTTGTATTATATTCGGATGCAGTTTCTGTGTTTCATCGTCAATAAGAAGGTCGAAGGGATACAGTAAACCTGAAGAGAAGCATCGGAATCTAAAACTGGACTCACAGGAGAGGTTCAAATCATAGAAAGGTGGAGTGTCACTCCTCTTGTACTTAAGTCGGCATTGTGCCTTTTGTATTAAATTCGCATGCATTTTCTGTGTTTCATCATCAATAAGAAGGTCCAAGGGATACAGTAATCCTAAAGTGAAGCATCGGAATCTAAATCTGGACTCACTGGAGAGGTTCAAATCATTGCAAGTGAGAGTGTCAGTCCTCATGTACTTAAGTCCGCATTGTGCCATTTGTATTATATTCGGATGCAATTTCTGTGTTTCATTGTGAATAAGAAGGTCCAAGGGATACAGTAAACCTGAAGTGACGCATCGGAATCTAAAACTGGGCTCACAGGAGAGGTTCAATTCATCGAAAGTTAAAGTGTCAGTCCTCATTTACTTAAGTCGGCATTGTGCCTTTTGTATTAAATTCCGAAGCAATTTCTGTGTTTCATCGTCAATAAGAAGGTCCAAGGGATGCAGTAAACCAGAAGTGAAGCATCGGAATCTAAAACTGTACTCACAGGAGAGGTTCAAATCGTAGAAAGTGAGAGTGTCAGTCGTCTTTTACTTAAGTCGGCATTGTGCCATTTGTATTAAATTCGGATCCAATTTCTGTGTTTCAACGTCGATAAGAAGGTGCAAGGTATACAGTAAACCTGAAGTGAAGCATCGGAATCTAAAACTGGACTTATTAAGGGGTTCAAATCATAGAAAGTTAGAGTGTCAGTCCTTCTGTACTTAAGTCGGCATTGTGCCTATTGAATTTAATTTCGATGCAATTTCCGTGTTTCATCGTCAATACGAAGGTCCAAGGGATACAGTAAACCTGAAGTGAAGCATCGGAATCTAAAACTGGACTCACAGGAGATGTTCAAATCATAGAAAGTGAGAGTGTCAGTCCTCTTTTACTTAAGTCGGCATTGTGCATTTTGAATTTAATTCCGATGCAATTTCTGTGTTTCATCGTCAATAAGAAAGTCCAAGGGATACAGTAAACCTGAAGTGATGCATCGGAATCTAAAACTGGACTCACAGGAGAGGTTCAAATCATAGAAAGTGAGAGTGTCAGGCCTCTTGTTCTTAAGTCGGCATTATTCCATTTGTATTAAATTCGGATGCAGTTTCTGTGTTTCATCGTCAATAAGAAGGTCCAAGGGATACAGTAAACCTGAAGTGAAGCATCGGAATCTAAAACTGGACTCACAGGAGAGATTCAAATTATAGAAAGTTAGAGTGTCACTCCTCTTGTACTTAAGTCGGTATTGTGCCTTTTGTATTAAATTCGGATGCAATTTCTGTTTCATCGTCAATAAGAAGGTCCAAGGGATACAGTAAACCTTAAGTGAAGCATCGGAATGTAAACTGGACTCACAGGAGAGGTTCAAATCATAGAACGTGAGAGCGTCAGTCCTCTTGTACTTAAGTAGGCATTGAGCCATTTGTATTAAATTCGGATGCAATTTATGTGTTTCATCGTCAATAAGAAGGTCCAAGGGATACAGTAAACCTGAAGTGAAGCATCGGAATCTAAAAGTGGACTTACAGGAGAGGTTCAAATCATAGAAAGTGAGAGTGTCAGTCCACTTGTAATTAAGACCGCATTATGCCATTTGTATATACATTCGGATGCAATTTCTGTGTTTCATCGTCAATAAGAAGGTCCAAGGGGTACAGTAAACCTGAAGTGAAGCATCGGAATCTAAAACTGGACTCACAGGAGAGGTTCAAATCATAGAAAGTTAGAGACTCACTCCTATTGTACTTAAGTCGGTATTGTGCCTTTTGTATTAAATTCGGATGCAATTTCTGTGTTTCATCGTCAATAAGAAGGTCCAAGGGAAACAGTAAACCTGAAGTGAAGCATCGGAATCTAAAACTGGACTCACAGGAGAGGTTCAAATCATAGAAAGTGAGAGTGTCAGTCCTCTTGTACTTAAGTCGGCATTGTGCATTTTGAATTTAATTCCGATGCAATTTCTGTGTTTCATCGTCAATAAGAAGGTCCAAGGGATACAGCAAAACCTGAAGTGAAACATCGGAATCTAAAACTATTCTCATAATAGAGGTTCAAGTCATAGAAAGTGAGAGTGACAGCCCTCTTTTACTTAAGTCGGCATTGTGATTTTTGAATTTAATTCCGATGCAATTTCTGTGTTTCATCGTCAATAGGAAGGTCCAAGAGATACAGTAAACCTGAAGTGAAGCATCGGAATCTAAAACTGGACTCACAGGAGACGTTCATATCATAGAAAATGAGAGTGTCAGTCCTTTTTTACTTAAGTCGGCATTGTGCCTTTTGTATTAAATTCGGAAGCAATATCTCTGTTTCATCGTCAATAAGAAGGTGCAAGGTAAACATTAAACCTTAAGTGAAGCATCGGAATCTAAAACTGGACTCACTGGAGAGGTTCAAACCATAGAAAGTTAGAGTGTCAGTCCGTCTGTACATAAGTCGGAATTGTGCCTTTAGAATTTAATTCCGAAGCAATTTCTGTGTTTCATCGTCAATAAGAAGGTCCAAGGGATACAGTAAACCTGAAGTGAAGCACCAGATTCTAAAACTGGACTCACAGGAGAGGTTCAAATCATAGAAAGTGAGAGTGTCAGTCCTCTTTTAATTAAGTCGGCATTGTGCTTTTTGAATATAATTCCGGTGCAATTTCTGTGTTTCATCGTCAATAAGAAGGTCTAAGGATTACAGTAAACCTGAAGTGAAGCATCGGAATCTAAAACTGGACTCACAGGAGAGGTTCAAATCATCGAAAGTGAGAGTGTCAGTCCTCTTGTACTTAAGTCGGCATTGAGCCATTTGTATTAAATTCGGATGCAATTTCTGTGTTTCATCGTCAATAAGAAGGTCCAAGGGATACAGTATACCTGAAGTGAAGCATCGGAATCTAAAACTGGACTCACAGGAGAGGTTCAAATCATAGAAAGTTAGAATTTTAGTCCTCTTGTACTGAAGTCGGCATTGTGCCTTTTGAATTTTATTCCGATGCAATTTCTGTGTTTCATCGTCAATAAGAAGGTCCAAGGAATAAAATAAACCTGAAGTGAAGCATCGGAATCTAACACTGGACTTACAGGAGAGGTTCAAGTCATAGAAAGTGAGAGTGTCAGTCCTCTTTTACTTAAGCCGGCATTGTGCTTTTTGAATTTAATTCCGATACAATTACTGTGTTTCATCGTCAATATTAAGTTCCAAGGGATACAGTAAACCTGAAGTGAACCATCGGAATCTAAAAGTGGACTCACAGGAGACGTTCATATCATAGAAAGTGAGAGTGTGAGTCCACTTGTACTTAAGTCGGCATTGTGCCTTTTGTATTAGATTCTGATGCAATTTCTGTGTTTCATCGTCAATAAGAAGGTGCTAGGTATACAGTAAACCTGATGTGAAGCATCGAAATCTAACACTCAACTCACAGGAGAGGTTCAAATCAGAGAAAGTGAGAGTCTCAGTCCTCTTGTACTTAAGTCGGCATTGTGCCTTTTCTATTAAATTCGAATGCAATTTCTGTGTTTCATCGTCAATAAGAAGGTCCAAGTTATACAGTAAACCTGAAGTGAAGCATCGGAATCTAAAACTGGACTCACAGGAGAGGTACAATTCATAGAGAGTGAGAGTGTCAGTCCTCTTGTACTTAAGTCGGCACTGTGTCTTTTGTATTTAATTCGGATGCAATTTCTGTGTTTCATCGTCAACACGAAGGTCCAAAGGATACAGTAAACCTTAGGTGAAGCATCGGAATCTAAAACTGGACTCACAGGAGAGGTTCAAATGATAGAATGTGAGAGAGTCAGTCCTCTTTTACTAAAGTCGCCATTGTGCCTTGTGTATTAAATTCGGATGCAATTTCTGTGTTTCATCGTCAATAAGAAGGTCCAATTTATACAGATAACCTGAAGTGAAGAATTGGAATCTAAAACTGGACTCACAGGAGAGGTTGAAATCATAGAAAGTGAGACTGTCACTCCTCTTGTACTTAAGTCGGCATTGTGCCTTTTGTATTAAATTCGGTTGCAAACTCTGTGATTGATAGTCAATAAGAAGGTCCAAGGTATACAGTATACCTGAAGTGCAGCACCGGAATCTAAAACTGGACTCACCGGAGAGGTTGAATTGATAGAAAGTTAGAGTGTCAGCCCTATTGTACTTAAGTCGCCATTGTGCCTTTTGTATTAAATTCGGATGCAATTTCTGTGTTTCATCGTCAATAAGAAGGTCCGAAGTATACAGTAAACCTGAAGTGAAGCATCGGAATCTAAAACTGGACTCACAGGAGAGGTTCAAATCGTAGAAAGTTAGAATGTCAGTCCTCTTGTACTTAAGTGGGCATTGTGACTTTTGTATCAAATTCGGATGCAATTTCTGTGTTTGATCGTCAATAAGAAGGTCCAAGGGATACAGTAAACCTCAAGTGAAGCTTCGGAATCTAAAACTGGACTCACAGGAGAGGTTCAGATCATCGAAAATGAGAGTGTCAGTCCTCTTGTTCTTAAGTCGGCATTGTGCCTTTTGTATTACATTCGGATGCAATTTCTGTGTTTCATCGTCAATAAGAATGTGCTAGGTATATATTAAACCTGAAGTGAAGCATCTGAATCTAACACTCAACTCACAGGAGAGGTTCAAATCATATAAAGTGAGAGTGTCAGTCCTCTTGTTCTTAAGTCGGCATTGTGCCTTTTCAATTAAATTCAAATGCAATTTCTGTGTTTCATCGTCAATAAGAAGCTCCAAGGGATACAGTAAACCTGAAGTGAAGCACCAGAATCTAAACATGGACTCACAGGAGAGGTTCAAATCATAGAAAGTTAGTGTCAGCCCTCATGTACTTAAGTCGCCATTGTGCCTTTTGTATTAAATTCGGATGCAATTTCTGTGTTTCTTCGTCAATAAGAAGGTCCGTGGTATACAGTAAACCTGAAGTGAAGCATCGGAATCTAAAATAGGACTCACAGGAGAGGTTCAAATCATAGAAAGTTAGAGTGTCAGTCCTCTTGTACTTAAGTCGGCATTGTGACTTTTGTATCAAATTCGGATGCAATTTCTGTGTTTGATCGTCAATAAGATGGTCCAAGGGATACAGTAAACCTGAAGTGAAGCTTCGGAATCTAAAACTGGACTCACAGGAGAGGTTCAAGTCATAGAAACTGAGAGTGTCAGTCCTCTTTTACTTAAGTCGGCATTGTGCTTTTTGAATTTAATTCCGATACAATTACTGTGTTTCATCGTCAATATTAAGTTCCAAGGGATACAGTAAACCTGAAGTGAACCATCGGAATCTAAAACTGGACTCACAGGAGAGGTTCAAATCATAGAAAGTTAGAATTTTAGTCCTCTTGTACTGAAGTCGGCATTGTGCCTTTTGAATTTTATTCCGATGCAATTTCTGTGTTTCATCGTCAATAAGAAGGTCCAAGGGGTAAAATAAACCTGAAGTGAAGTATCGGAATCTAAAACTGGACTTACAGGAGAGGTTCAAGTCATAGAAAGTGAGAGTGTCAGTCCTCTTTTACTTAAGTCGGCATTGTGCTTTTTGAATTTAATTCCGATACAATTACTGTGTTTCATCGTCAATATTAAGTTCCAAGGGATACAGTAAACCTGAAGTGAACCATCGGAATCTAAAAGTGGACTCACAGGAGTCGTTCATATCATAGAAAATGAGAGTGTCAGTCCTCTTGTTCTCAAGTCGGCATTGTGCCTTTTGTATTAAATTCGGATGCAATTTCAGTGTTTCATCGTCAATAAGAAGGTGCTAGGTATACAGTAAACCTGAAGTGAAGCATCGGAATCTAAAACTGGACTCACAGGAGAGGTTCAAATCATAGAAAGTTAGAATTTTAGTCCTCTTGTACTGAAGTCGGCATTGTGCCTTTTGAATTTTATTCCGATGCAATTTCTGTGTTTCATCGTCAATAAGAAGGTGCTAAGTATACAGTAAACCTGATGTGAAGCATCGAAATCTAACACTCAACTCACAGGAGAGGTTCAAATCAGAGAAAGTGAGAGTCTCAGTCCTCTTGTACTTAATTCGGCATTGTGCCTTTTCTATTAAATTCGAATGCAATTTCTGTGTTTCAACGTCAATAAGAAGGTCCAAGTTATACAGTAAACCTGAAGTGAAGCATCGGAATCTAAAACTGGACTCACAGGAGAGGTACAGTTCACAGAAAGTGAGAGTGTCAGTCCTCTTGTACTTAAGTCGGCACTGTGTCTTTTGTAGTTAATTCGGATGCAATTTCTGTGTTTCATCGTCAATACGAAAGTCCAAAGGATACAGTAAACCTGAAGTGAAGCATCGGAATCTAAAACTGGACTCACAGGAGAGGTTCAAATGATAGAATGTGAGAGAGTCAGTCCTCTTTTACTAAAGTCGGCATTGTGAATTGTGTATTAAATTCGGATGCAGTTTCTGTGTTTCATCGTCAATAAGAAGGTCCAAGGTATACGGTAAACCTGAAGTGAAGCATTGGAATCTAAAACTGGACTCACAGGAAAGGTTGAAATCATAGAAAGTGAGACTGTCACTCCTCTTATACTTAAGTCGGCATTGTGCCTTTTGTATTAAATTCGGTTGCAAACTCTGTGATTGATAGTCAATATGAAGGTCCAAGGTATACAGTATACCTGAAGTGCAGCACCGGTATCTAAAACTGGACTCACAGGAGAGGTTGAATTCGCAGAAAGTTAGAGTGTCAGCCCTATTGTACTTAAGTCGCCATTGTGCCTTTTGTATTGAATTCGGATGCAATTTCTGTGTTTCATCGTCAATAAGAAGGTCCGAGGTATACAGTAAACCTGAAGTGAAGCATCGGAATCTAAAACTGGACTCACAGGAGAGGTTGAAATCGTAGAAAGTTAGAATGTCAGTCCTCTTGTACTTAAGTGGGCATTGTGACTTATGTATCAAATTCGGATGCAATTTCTGTGTTTGATCGTCAATAAGAAGGTCCAAGGGATACAGTAAACCTGAAGTGAAGCTTCGGAATCTAAAACTGGACTCACAGGAGAGGTTCAGATCATCGAAAATGAGAGTGTCAGTCCTCTTGTTCTTAAGTCGGCATTGTGCCTTTTGTATTAAATTCGGATGCAATTTCTGTGTTTCATCGTCAATAAGAAGGTGCTAGGTATACATTAAACCTGAAGTGAAGCATCTGAATCTAACACTCAACTCACAGGAGAGGTTCAAATCATATAAAGTGAGAGTGTCAGTCCTCTTGTACTTAAGTCGGCATTGTGCCTTTTCAATTAAATTCGAATGCAATTTCTGTGTTTCATCGTCAATAAGAAGGTCCAAGGGATACAGTAAACCTGAAGTGAAGCACCGGAATCTAAACATGGACTCACAGGAGAGGTTCAAATCATAGAAAGTTAGTGTCAGCCATCATGTACTTAAGTCGCCATTGTGCCTTTTGTATTAAATTCGGATGCAATTTCTGTGTTTCTTCGTCAATAAGAAGGTCCGTGGTATACAGTAAACCTGAAGTGAAGCGTCGGAATCTAAAACAGGACTCACAGGAGAGGTTCAAATCATAGAAAGTTAGAGTGTCAGTCCTCTTGTACTTAAGTCGGCATTGTGACTTTTGTATCAAATTCGGATGCAATTTCTGTGTTTGATCGTCAATAAGATGGTCCAAGGGATACAGTAAACCTGAAGTGAAGCTTCGGAATCTAAAACTGGACTCACAGGAGAGGTTCAAATCATAGAAAATGAGAGTGTCAGTCCTCTTGTTCTCAAGTCGGCATTGTGCCTTTTGTGTTAAATTCGGATGCAATTTCTGTGTTTCATCGTCAATAAGAAGGTGCTAGGTATACAGTAAACCTGAAGTGAAGCATCGGAATCTAACACTCAACTCACAGGAGAGGTTCAAATCATAGAAAGTGAGAGTGTCAGTCCTCTTGTACTTAAGTCGACATTGTGCCTTTTCTATTAAATTCGAATGCAATTTCTGTGTTTCATCGTCAATACGAAGGTCCAAGGGATACAGTAAACCTGAAGTGAAGCATCGGAATATAAAACTGGACTCACAGGAGAAGTACAATTCATAGAAAGTTAGAGTGTCAGTCCTCTTGTAATTAAGTCGGCATTGTGTCTTTTGTATTAAATTCGGATGCAATTTCTGTGTTTCATCGTCAATACGAAGGTCCAAAGGATACAGTAAACCTGAAGTGAAGCATCGGAATCTAAAACTGGACTCACAGGAGAGGTTCTAATGATAGAAAGTGAGAGTGTCAGTCCTGTTTTACTTAAGTCGGCATTGTGCCTTATGTATTAAATTCGGATGCAATTTCTGTGTTTCATCGTCAATAAGAAGGTCCAAGGTATACAGTAAACCTGAAGTGAAGCATCGGAATCTAAAATTAAACTCACAGCAGAGGTTGAAATCATAGAAAGTGAGACCGTCACTCCTCTTGTACTTATGTCGGCATTGTGCCTTGTGTATTAAATTCGGATGCAATTTCTGTGTTTCATCGTCAATAAGAAGGTCCGAGGTATACAGTAAACCTGAAGTGAAGCATCGGAATCTAAAACTGGACTCACAGGAGAGGTACAATTCATAGAAAGTGAGAGTGTCAGTCCTCTTGTACTTAAGTCGGCATTGTGTCTTTTGTATTAAATTTAGATGCAATTTCTGTGTTTCATCGTAATACGAAGGTCCAAAGGATACAGTAAACCTGAAGTGAAGCATCGGAATCTAAAACTGGACTCACAGTAGAGATTCAAATGATAGAAAGTGAGAGTGTCAGTCCTCTTTTACTTAAATCGCCATTGTGCCTTTTGTATTTAATTCGGATGCAAGTTCCGTGTTTCAACGTCAATAAGAAGGTCCAAGGGATACAGTAAATCTGCAGTGAAGCATCCGAATCTAAAACTGGACTCACAGGAGAGGTTCAAATCATAGAAAGTGAGAGTGTCAGTCCTCTTGTACTTAAGTCGCCATTGTGCCTTTTGCATTACATTCGGATGCAATTTCTGTGTTTCATCGTCAATAAGAAGGTCCAAGCTATACAGTAAACCTTAAGTGAAGCATCGAAATCTAAAACTGGACTCACAGGAGAGGTTAAAATCATAGAAAGTGAGAGTGTCAGTCCTCTTGTACTTAAGTCGGCGTTGTGTCTTTTGTATTCAATTCGGATGCAATATCTGTGTTTCATCGTCAATACGAAGGTGCAAGGTATACAGTAAACCTGAAGTGAGGCATCGGAATCTAACACTCAACTCACAGGAGAGGTTCAAATCATAGAAAGTGAGAGTGTCAGTCCTCTTGTACTTAGGTTGGCATTGTGCCATTTATATTCAATTCCGATGCGATTTCTGCGTTTCATCGTCAATAAGGAGGTCCAAGGGATACAGTAAACCTGAAGTGAGGCATCGGAATCTTAAAGTGGACTCACAGGATATGTTCAAATCATAGAAAGTGGGAGTGTCAGTCCTCTTGAACTTAAGTCGGCATTGTGCCTTTTCTATTAAATTCGGATGCAATTTCTGTGCTTCATCGTCAATAAGAAGGTCGAAGGGGTACAGTAAACCTGAAGTGAAGCATCGGAATCTAACACTCAACTCACAGGAGATTTTTAAATCATAGAAAGTAAGAGTGTCAGTCCTCTTGTACTTAAGTCGGCATTGTGCTTTTGTATTATATTCGGATGCAATTTCTGTGTTTCATCGTCAATAAGAACGTCCAAGGGACACAGGAAACCTGAAGTGAACCATCGGAATCAAAAACTGGACTCATAGGAGAGGTTCGAATCATAGAATGTTAGAGTGTCAGTGTTCTTGTACTTAACTCGGCATTGTGCCTTTTGAATTTAATTCGGATGCAATTTCTGTGTTTCATCGTCAATAAGAAGGTCCAAGGTACACAGTAAACCTGAAGAGAAGCATCGGAATCTAAAACTGGACTCACAGGAGAGGCTCCAATCATAGAAAGTTAGAGTGTCAGTCCACTTTTACTTAAGTCGGCATTGTGCCTTTTGTATTAAATTCCGATGCAATTTCTGTGTTTCATCGTCAATAAGAAGGTGCAAAGTATGCAGTAAACCGGAAGTGAAGCATCGGAATCTAAAACTTGACTCACAGGAGAGGTTCAAATCATAGAATGTGAGAGTGTCAGTCCTCTAGTACTTAAGTCGGCATTGTGGCTTTTGAATTTAATTCCGATGCAATTTCTGTGTTTCAGCGTCAATAAGAAGGTGCAAGGTATACAGTAAACCTGAAGTGAAGCATCGGAATCAAAAACTGGACACATAGGAGAGGTTCAAATCATCGTAAGTGAGAGTGTCAGTCGTCTTGTACTTTAGTCGGCATTGTGCCATTTGTAATAAATTCCGATGCAATTTCTGTGTTTCATCGTCAATAAGAAAATGCAAGGTATACAGTAAACCAGAAGTGAAGCATCGGAATCTAGCACTCAACTCAGAGGAGATTTTTAAATCATAGAAAGTGAGAGTGTCAGTCCTCTTGTACTTAAGTCGGCATTGTGCTTTTTGTATTAAATTCGGATGCAATTTCTGTGTTTCATCGTCAATAAAAACGTCCAAGGGATACAGTAAACCTTAAGTGAAGCATCGGAATCTAAAACTGGACACACAGGAGAGGTTCAAATCTTCGTAAGTGAGAGTGTCAGTCCTCTTGTACTCATGTGGGCATTGTGCCTTTTGTATTAAATTCGGATCCGAACTCTGTGTTTCATCGTCAATAAGAAGGTCCAAGGTATACAGTAAACCTGAAGTGAAGCATCGGAATCTAAAACTGGACACATAGGAGAGGTTCAAATCATCGTAAGTGAGAGTGTCAGTCGTCTTGTACTTAAGTCGGCATTGTGCCATTTGTAATAAATTCCGATGCAATTTCTGTGTTTCATCGTCAATAAGAAAGTGCAAGGTATACAGTAAACCAGAAGTGAAGCATCGGAATCTAACACTCAACTCAGAGGAGATTTTTAAATCATAGAAAGTGAGAGTGTCAGTCCTCTTGTACTTAAGTCGGCATTGTGCCTTTTGTATTATATTCGGATGCAATTTCTGTGTTTCATCGTCAATAAGAACGTCCAAGGGATACAGTAAACCTGAAGTGAAGCATTGGAATCTAAAACTAGACACACAGGAGAGGTTCATATCATAGAAAGTTAGAGTGTCAGTCCACTTTTACTTAAGTCGGCAATGTGCTTTTTGTATTAAATTCCGGTGCAATTTCTGTGTTTCATCGTCAATAAGAAGGTGCAAGTTATACAGTAAACTGGAAGTGAAGCATCGGAATCTAAAACTGGACTCACAGGAGAAGTTCAAATCATAGAAAGTGGGGGTGTCAGTCCTCTTGTACTTAAGTCGGCATTGTGGCTTTTGAATTTCATTCCGATGCAATGTCTGTGTTTCATCGTCAATAAGAAGGTGCAAGGTATACTGTAAACCTGAAGTGAAGCATCGGAATCTAAAACTGTACTCACAGCAGAGGTTTGAATCATAGAAAGTTAGAGTGTCACTCATCTTGTACTTAAGTCGGTATTGTGACTTTTGTATTAAATTCGGATGCAATTTCTGTGTCTCATAGTCAATAAGAAGGTCCGAGGGATATTGTAAACCTGGAGTGAAGCATCGGAATCTAAAACTGGACTCACAGGAGAGGTTAAAATCATAGAAAATTAAAACGTCAGGGCACTTGTACTCAAGTCGGCATTGTGCCATTTGTATTAAATTCGGATGCAATTTCTGTGTTTCATCGTCAATAAGAAGGTGTAAGGTATACAGTAAACCTGTAGTGAAGCATCGGAATCTTAAACTGGACACACAGGAGAGGTTCTAACCATAGAAAGTGAGAGTGTCAGTCCTATTTTAATCCAGTCGGCATTGCGCCTTTATAATAAATTCGGTTGCAAAATCTGTGTTTCATCGTCAATAAGAAGGTCCAAGGGATACAGCAAAACCTGAAGTGAAGCATCGGAATCTAAAACTGCACTCACAGGAGAGGCTCAAATCATAGAAGGTGAGAGTGTCAGTCTTCTATTACTTAAGTCGGCATTGTGTCTTGTGTAATAAATTCGGATGCAAACTCTGTGTTTCATCGTCAATAAGAAGGTCCAAGGGATACAGTAAACATGAAGTGAAGCATCGGAATATAAAACTGAACTCACAGGAGAGGTTAAAATCATAGAAAGTTAAAATGTCAGTCCTATTGTACTCAAGTCGGCATTGAGACATATGTGTTAATATCTGATGCAATTTCTGTGTTTCATCGTCAATAAGAAGGTGCAAGGTATACAGTAAAGCTGGAGTGAAGCATCGGAATCTTAAACTGGACTCACAGGAGAGCATCAAATCATAGAACGTGAGAGTGTCAGTCCTTTTTTACTTCTGTCGGCATTGTGCCTTTTGTATTAAATTCGGATGCAATTTCTCTGTTTCATCGTCAATAAGAAGGTCCAAAGGATACAGTACATCTGAAGTGAAGCATCGGAATCTAAAACTGGACTCACAGGAGAGGTTCAAATCATAGAAAGTGAGAGGGTCAGTCCTCTTGTACTTAAGTCGGCATTGTGCCTTTTGTATTACATTCGGATGCAAATTCTGTGTTTCATCGGCAAGGAGAAGGCCCAAGGGATACAGTAAACCTGAAGTGAAGCATCGGAATCTAAAATTGGACTCACAGGAGATGTTCAAATCATAGATAGTTAGAGTGTCAGTCCTCTTGTACTTAAGTCGGCATTGCGCTTTTGTATTAAATTCGGATGCAATTTCGGTGTTTCATCGTCAATAAGAAGGTCCAAGAGATACAGTAAATCTGAAGTGAAGCATCGGAATCTAAAACTGGACTCACAGGGGAGGTTCAAATCATAGAAAGTGAGATTGTCAGTCCTCTTGTACTTAAGTCGGCATTGCGCTTTTGTATTAAATCCGGATGCAATTTCTGTGTTTCATCGTCAATAAGAAGGTCCAAGGGATACAGTAAACCAGAAGTGAAGCATCGGAATCTAAAACTGGACTCACAGGAGAGGTTCAAATCACCGAAACTGAGAGTGTCAGACCTCTTGTACTTAAGTCGGCATTGTGCCATTAGTAATAAATTCCGATGCAATTTCTGTGCCGGCCGAAGTGGCCGTGCGGTTAAAGGCGCTGCAGTCTGGAACCGCAAGACCGCTACGGTCGCAGGTTCTAATCCTGCCTCGGGCATGGATGTTTGTGATGTCCTTAGGTTAGTTAGGTTTAACTAGTTCTAAGTTCTAGGGGACTAATGACGTCAGTAGTTGAGTCCCATAGTGCTCTCAGCCATTTGAACCATTTTTTTTTTTTTTTGCAATTTCTGTGTTTCATCGTCAATAAGAAGGTGCAAGGTATACAGTAAACCAGAAGTGAAGCATCGGAATCTAACACTCAACTCACAGGAGAGGTTTAAATTATAGAAAGTGAGAGTGTCAGTCGTCTTGTACTTAAGTCGGTATTGTGACTCTTGTATTAAATTCCGATGCAATTTCTGTGTTTCATCGTCAATAAGAAAGTCCAAGTGATACAGTAAACCTGAAGTGAAGCATCGGAATCTAACACTCAACTCACAGGAGAGGTTCAAATCATAGAAAGTGAGAGGGTCAGTCCTCTTGTACTTAAGTCGACATAGTGCCTTTTCTATTAAATTCGGATGCAATTTCTGTGTTTCATCGTCAATAAGAAGGTCCAAGGGATACAGTAAACCTGAAGTGAAGCATCGGAATCTAAAACTGGACTCACAGGAGAGGTTCAAATCATCGAAAGTGAGAGTGTCAGTCCTTTTGTACTTAAGTCGGCATTGTGCCATTTGTAATAAATTCCGATGCAATTTCTGTGTTTCATCGTCAATAAGAAGGTGCAAGGAATACAGTAAACCAGAAGTGATGCATCGGAATCTAACACTCATCTCACAGGAGAGGCTTAAATCATAGAAAGTGATAGTGTCAGTCCTCTTGTACTTAAGTCGGCATTGTGCCTTTTGTATTAAATTCGGATGCAATTTCTGTGTTTCATCGTCAATAAGAAGGTCCAAGTGATACAGTAAACCTGAAGTGAAGCTTCGGAATCTAAAACTGGACTCACAGGAGAGGTTCAACTCATAGAAGGTTAGAGTGTCAGTCCTGTGGTACTTAACTCGGCATTTTGCCTTTTGAATTTAATTCCGATGCAATTTCAGTGCTTCATCGTCAATAAGAAGGTCCAAGGTACACAGTAATCCTGAAGAGAAGCATCGGAATCAAAAACAGGACTCACAGGAGAGGTTGATATCTTAGAAAGTTAGAGTGTCAGTCCTCTTGTACTTAAGTCGGCATTGTGCTTTTGTATTAATTTCGGATGCAATTTCTGTGTTTCATCGTCAATAAGACGGTCCAAGGGATACTGTAAACCTGAAGTGAAGCATCGGAATCTTAAACTGGACTCACAGGAGTGGTTAAAATCATAGAAAGTGATAGTATCAGTCCTCTTGTACTAAAGACGGCATTGTGCCTGTTCTATTCAATTCAGATGCAATTTCTGTGTTTCATCGTCAATAAGAAGGTCCAAGGGATACTGTAAACCTTAAGTGAAGCATCGGAATCTAAAACTGGACTCACAGGAGAGGTTCAGATCATAGAAAGTGAGAGTGTCAGTCTTCCTTTACTTAGGTCGGCATTGTGCCTTGTGTAATAAATTTGGATGCAAACTCTGTGTTTCATCGTCAATAAGAAGGTCCAAGGTATACAGTACACCTGAAGTGAAGCATCGGAATCTAAAACTGGATTTACAGGATAGGTTCAAATCATACAAGGTTAGAGAGTCAGTCCACTTGTACTTAACTCGGCATTGTGAATTTTGAATTTAATTCCGATGCAATTTCTGTGCTTCATCGTTAATAAGAAGGTGCAAGGTATACAGTAAACCTGAAGTGAAGCATCGGAATCTATAACTGGACTCACAGGAGAGGTTCAAATCATAGAAAGTGAGAGTGTCAGTCCTCTTGTACTTAAGTCGCCATTGTGATTTTTGTATTAAATTGGGATGCAATTTCTGTGTTTCATCGTCAATAAGAAGGTCCAAGGTATACAGTAAACCTGAAGTGAAGCATCGGAATCTAAAACTGGACTCACAGGAGAGGTTCAAATCACAGAAAGTTAGAGTGTCAGTCCTCTTGTACTTAAGTCGGCATTGTGAGTTTTGCATTACAATCCGATGCAATATCTCTGTTTCATCATCAATAAGACGGTGCAAGGTATAGAGTAAACCTTAAGTGAAGCATCGGATTCTAAAACTGGACTCGCAGGTGAGGTTCAAATCATAGAAAGTGAGAGTGTCAGTCCTCTTTTACTTAAGTCGGCATTGTGCCTTGTGTAATAAATCCGAATGAAAACTATGTGTTTCATCGTCAATAAGAAGGTCCAAGGTAAACAGTAAACCTGAAGTGAAGCATCGGAATCTAAAACTGGACTCACAGGAGAGGTTCAAATGATAGAAAGTGAGAGTGTCAGTCCTCTTGTACTTAAGAGGCCATTGTGATTTTTGTATCATATTCGGATACAATTTCTGCTTCATCGTCAATAAGAAGGTACAAGCTATACAGTAAACCTGAAGTGAAGCATCGGAATCTAAAACTGGACTCACAGGAGAGGTTCAAATCATAGAAAGTGAGAGTGTCAGTCCTCTTGTACTTAAGTCGTCATTGTGCCTTTTGTATTAAATTCGGATGCAAATTCTGTGTTTCATCGTCAATGAGAAGGTCCAAGGGATACAGTAAACCTGAAGTGTAGCATCGGATTCTAAAATTGGGCTCACAGGAGAGGTTCAAATCATAGATAGAGTGTCAGTCATCTTGTACTTAAGTCGGCATTGCGCTTTTGTATTAAATTCGAATGCAATTTCTGTGTTTCATCGTCAATAAGAAGGTGCAAGGTATACAGTAAACCAGAAGTGAAGCATCGGAATCTAACACTCAACTCACAGGAGAGGTTTAAATCATAGAAAGTGAGAGTGTCAGTCCTCTTGTACTTAAGTCCATATTGTGCCTTTGTATTAAATTCGGATACAATTTCTGTGCTTCATCGTCAATAATTAGGTCCAAGTGATACAGTAAACCTGAAGTGAAACATCGGAATGTAACACTCAACTCACAGGAGAGGTTCAAAACATAGAAAGTGAGAGTGTCAGTCCTCTTGTACTTAAGTCGGCATTGTGCCTTTTCTATTAAATTCGGATGCAATTTCTGTGCTTCATCGTCAATAAGAAGGTCCAAGGGATACAGTAAACCTGAAGTGAAGCATCGGAATCTAAAACTGGACTCATAGGAGAGGTTCAAATCATAGAATGTGAGAGTGTCAGTCCTCTTGTACTTAAGTCGGCATTGTGCCTTTTGTATTAAATTCGGATGCAATTTCTGTGTTTCATCGACAATACGAAAGTCCAAAGGATACGGTAAACGTGAAGTGAAGCATCGGAATCTTAAACTGGACTCACAGGAGAGGTTGAAATCTTAGAAAGTTAGAGTGTCAGTCCTCTTGTACTTAAGTCGGCATTGTGCTTTTGTATTAATTTCGGATGCAATCTCTGTGTTTCATCGTCATAAAGACGGTCCAAGGGATACAGTAAACCTGAAGTGAAGCATCGTAATCTTAAACTGGACTCACAGGAGAGGTTCAAATCATAGAAAGTGAGAGTGTCAGTTTTCTTGTACTCAAGTCGGCTTTGTGCCTGTACTATTCAATGCAGAGGCAATTTCTGTGTTTCATCGTCAATAACAAGGACCAAGGCATACAGTAAACCTGAAGTGAAGCATCGGAATCTAAAACTGGACTCACAGGAGAGGTTCAAAACATAGAAAGTGAGAGTGTCAGTCCTCTTGTACTTAAGTCGGCATTGTGCCTTTTGTATTTAATTCGGATGCAATTTCTGTGTTTCATCGTCAATACGAAAGTCCAAAGGACACGGTAAACCTGAAGTGAAGCATCGGAATCTTAAACTGGACTCACAGGAGAGGTTGAAATCTTAGAAAGTTGGAGTGTCAGTCCTCTTGTACTTAAGTCGGCATTGTGCTTTAGTATTAATTTCGGATGCTATTTCTGTGTTTCTTCGTCAATACGACGGTCCAAGGGATACAGTAAACCTGAAGTGAAGCATCGGAATCTTAAACTGGACTCACAAGAGAGGTTCAAATCATAGGAAGTGAGAGTGTCAGTCCTCTTGTACTCAAGTCGGCATTGTGCCTGTTCTATTCAATTCAGATGCAATTTCTGTGTTTCATCGTCAATAAGAAGGTCCAAGGTAGACAGTAAACCTGAAGTGAAGCATCGGAATCTAAAACTGGACTCACAGGAGAGGTTCAAATCATAGAAAGTGAGAGTGTCAGTCCTCTTGTACTTAAGTCGGCATTGTGCCTTTTGTATTAAATTTGGATGCAATTTCTGTGTATCATCGTCAATACGAAAGTCCAAAGAATACGGTAAACCTGAAGTGAAGCATCGGAATCTTAAACTGGACTCACAGGAGAGGTTCAAATCATAGAAAGTGAGAGTGTCAGTCTTCTTTTACATAAGTCGGCATTGTGCCTTGTGTAACAAATTCGGATGCAAACTCTGTGTTTCACCGTCTATTAAGAAGGTCCAAGGGATACAGTAAACCTGAAGTGAAGCATCGGAATCTAAAACTGGACTCACAGGAGAGGTTCAATTCATGGAAAGTGAAAGTGTGTGTCCTCTTGTACTTAAGTCTGCATTGTGCCTTCTCTATTAAATTCGGATGCAATTTCTGTGTTTCATCGTCAATAAGAAGGTCCAAGGGATACAGTAATCGTGATGTGAAGCAACGGAATTTAAAACTGGACTCACAGGAGAGGTTCAAATCATAGAAAGTGAGAGTGTCAGTCTTCTTTTACTTAAGTCGTCATTGTGCCTCGTGTAATAAATTCGGATGCAAACTCTGTGTTTCATCGTCAATAAGAAGGTCCAAGGTATACAGTACACCTGAAGTGAAGCATCGGAATCTAAAACTGGATTTACAGGAGAGGTTCTAATCATAGAAGGTTAGAGTGTCAATCCACTTGTACTTAACTCTGCATTGTGCCTTTTCAGTTTAATTCCGATGCAATTTCTGTGCTTCATCGTCAATAAGAAGGTGCAAGGTATACAGTAAACCTCAAGTGAAGCATCGGAATCTAAAACTGGACTCACAGGAGAGGTTCAAATCATAGAAAGTGAGAGTGTCAGTCTTCTTGTACTTAAGTCGCCATTGTGATTTTTGTATTACATTCGGATGCAATTTCTGTGTTTCATCGTCAATAAGAAGGTCCAAGGGATACAGTAAACCTGAAGTGAAGCATCGGAATCTAAAACTGGACTCACAGGAGAGGTTCAAATCATAGAATGTTAGATTGTCAGTCCTCTTGTACTTAAGTCGGCATTGTGCCTTTTGTATTACATTCCGATGCAATTTCTCTGTTTCATCGTCAATAAGACGGTGCAAAGTATACAGTAAACCTTAAGTGAAGCATCGGATTCTAAAACTGGACTCGCAGGTGAGGTTCAAATCATAGAAAGTGAGAGTGTCAGTCTTCTTTTACTTAAGTCTGCGTTGTGCCTCGTGTAATAATTTCGGATGCAAAATCTGTGTTTCATCCTCAATAAGAAGGTCCAAGGTATACAGTAAACCTGAAGTGAAGCATCGGAATATAAAACTGGACTCACAGGAGAGGTTCAAATCATAGAAAGTTACAGTGTCAGTCCTCTTGTAATTAAGTCAGCATTGTGCCATTTGGAATAAATTCGGATGCAATTTCCCTGTTTCATCGTCAATAAGAAGGTCCAAGGGATACAGTAAATCTGAAGTGAAGCATCGGAATCTAAAACTGGACTCACAGGAGAGGTTCAAATCATAGAAAGAGAGAGTGTCAGTCCTCTTGTACTTAAGTCGGCATTGTGCCTTTTGTATTAAATTCGGATTCAAATTCTGTGTTTCATCGTCAATGAGAAGGTCCAAGGGATACAATAAACGTGAAGTGTAGCATCGGAATCTAAAATTGGACTCACAGGAGAGGTTCAAATCATAGATAGAGTGTCAGTCCTCTTGTACTTAAGTCGGCATTGCGCTTTTGCATTATATTCGGATGCCACTTCTGTGTTTCATCGCCAATAAGAAGGTGCAAGGTATACAGTAAACCAGAAGTGAAGCATCGGAATCTAACACTCAACTCACAGGAGAGGTTTAAATCACAGAAAGTGAGAGTGTCAGTCCTCTTGTACTTAAGTCGCCATTGTGCCTTTTGTATTAAATTCGGATGCAATATCTGTGTTTCATCGTCAATAAGAACTTCCAAGTGATACAGTAAACCTGAAGTGAAGCATCGGAATCTAACACTCAACTCACAGGAGAGGTTCAAGTCATTGAAAGTCAGAGTGTCAGACCTTTTTAACTTCAGTCGGCATTGCGGCTTTTGTATTAAATTCGGATGCAATTTCTGTGTTTGATCGTCAATAAGAAGGTCCAAGGGATACAGTAAACCTGAAGTGAAGCATCGGAATCTAAATGTAGACTCACAGGAGAGGATCAAATCATAGAAGGTTAGAGTGTCAGTCCACTTGTACTTAACTCGGCATTGTGCCTTTTCAATTTAATTCCGATGCAATATCAGTGCTTCATCGTCAATAAGAAGGTCCAAGGTACACAGTAAACCTTAAGAGAAGCATCGGAATCTAAAACAGGACTCACAGGATAGGTTCAAATCATAGTAAGTTAGAGTGTCAGTCCTCTTGTTCTTAAGTCGGCATTGTGACTTTTGAATTTAATTCCGATGCAATTTCTGTGTTTCATCGTTAATAAGAAGGTCCAAGGTCTACAGTAAACCTGAAGTGAAGCATCGGAATCTAAAACTGGACTGACAGGAGAGGTTCAAATCAAACAAGGCTGTAGTGTCAGTTCGCTTTGTGCCTTTTGTATTAAATTCGGATGCAATTTCTGTGTTTCATCGTCAATAAGAAGATGCAGGGTATACAGTAAACCTGAAGTGAAGCACCGGAATCTAAAAGTGGACTCACAGGGGAGGTTCAAATCATAGAAAGTGAGAGTGTCGGACCTCTTGTACTTAAGTCGGCATTTTGGCTTTTGAATTTATTTCTGATGCAAAATCTGTGTTTCATCGTCAATAAGAAGTTGCAAGGTATACAGTAAACCTGATGTGAGGCATCGGAATCTAAAACTGTACTAACAGGAGAGGTTCAAATCATAGAAAGTTAGAGTGTCAGTCCACTTGTACTTAAGTCGCCATTGTGGTTTTTGTATTAAATTCTAATGCAATTTCTGTGTTTCATCGTCAATAAGAATATCCAAGGAATACAGTAAACCTGAAGTGAAGCATCGGAATCTAAAACTGGACTCACTGGAGAGGTTCAAATCATAGAAAGTTAGAGTGTCAGTCCTCTTGTACTTAAGTCGGCATTGTGCCATTTCTATTAAATTCGGATGCAAATTCTGTGTTTCATCGTCAATAAGAAGGTCCAAGGTATACAGTAAATCTGAAGTGAAGCATCGGAATCTAAAACTGGACTCACAGGAGAGGTTCAAATCATATAAAGTTAGAGTGTCAGTCCTCTTGTACTTAAGTTGGCATTGTGCCTTTTGTATTAAATTCCGATGCAATTTCTGTGTTTTATCGTCAATAAGAAGGTGCAAGGTATACAGTAAACCTGAAGTGAAGCATCGGAATCTAAAACCGGACTCACAGGAGAGGTTCAAATCATAGAAAGTGAGAGTGTCAGTCCTCTTGTACTTAAGTCGCCATTGTGATTTTTGTATTAAATTCTAATGCAATTTCTGTGTTTCATCGTCAATAAGAATATCCAAGGAATACAGTAAACCTGAAGTGAAGCATCGGAATCTAAAACTGGACTCACTGGAGAGGTTCAAATCATAGAAAGTTAGAGTGTCAATACTCACTTACTTAAGTCGGCATTGTGGATTTTCAATTTAATTCCGATGCAATTTCTGTGTTTCATCGTCAATAAGAAGGTGCAAGGTATACAGTAAACTTGAAGTGAGGCATCGGATTCTAAAACTGGACTCGCAGGAGAGATTCAAATCATAGAATGTTAGAGTGTCAGTCCTCATTTACTTAAGTCGGCATTGTGCCTTCTGCATTAAATTCCGATGCAATTTCTGTGTTTCATCGTCAATAAGAAGGTCCAATGGATACAGTAAACCTTAAGTGAAGCATCGGAATCTAAAACTGGACTCGCAGGACAGGTTCAAATCATAGATCGTCAGAGTGTCAGTCCTCTTGTACTTAAGTCGGCATTGTGACTTTTGTATTAAATTCAGATGCAATATCTGTGTCTCATCGTCAATACGAAGGTCCAAGGGATACTGTAAACCTGAAGTGATGAATCGGAATCTAAAACTGGACTCACAGGAGAGGTTAAAATCATAGAAAGTTAAAATGTCAGTCCTCTTGTACTCAAGTCGGCATTGTGCCATTTGTATTAAATTCGGATGCAATTTCTGTGTTTCATCGTCAATAAGAAGGTGCTAGGTATACAGTAAACCTTAAGTGAAGCATCGGAATCTTAAATAGGACTCACAGTAGAGGTTCAAATCATAGAAAGTGAGAGTGTCAGACCTTTTTTACTTCAGTCGGCATTGCGCCTTTTGTATTAAATTCGGATGCAATTTCTGTGTTTCATCGTCAATAAGAACGTCCAAGGGATACAGTAAACCTGAAGTGAAGCATCGGAATCTAAAGCTGGACACACAGGAGAGGTTCAAATCATCGAAAGTGAGAGTGTCAGTCCTCTTGTATTTAAGTCGGCGTTGTGTCATTTGTAATAAATTCCGATGCAATTTCTGTGTTTCATCGTCAATAAGAAAGTGCAAGGTATACAGTAAACCAGAAGTGAAGCATCGGAATCTTAAACTGGACTCGCAGGAGAGGTTCAAATCATAGAAAGTGAGAGTGTCAGTCCTTTTTTATTTCAGTCGGCATTGTGCCTTGTGTATTAAATTCCAATGCAATTTCTGTATTTCATCGTCAATAAGAAGGTGCAAGGTATACAGTAAAGCTAAAGTGAAGCATCGGAATCTAAATCTGGACTCACAGGAGCGGTTCAAATCATAGAATGTTAGAGTGTCTGTCCTCATTTACTTAAGTCGGCATTGTGCCTTCTGTATTAAATTCCGATGCAATTTCTGTGTTTCATCGTCAATAAGAAGGTCCAAGGGATACAGTAAACCTTAAGTGAAGCATCTTAATCTAAAAGTGGACTCGCAGGAGAGGTTCAAATCATAGAATGTTAGAGTGTCAGTCCTCTTTTACTTAAGTCGGCATTGTGCCTTTTGTATTAAATTCCGATGCAATTTCTGTATTTCATCGTCAATAAGAAGGTGCAAGGTATACAGTAAAGCTAAAGTGAAGCATCGGAATCTAAATCTGGACTCACAGGAGAGGTTCAAATCATTGAAAGTGAGAGTGTCAGTCCTCTTGTACTTAAGTCGGCATTGTGCCATTTGTATTAAATTCGGATGCAATTTCTGTGTTTCATCGTCTATAAGAAGGTGCAAGGTATACAGTAAACCAGAAGTAAAGCATCGGAATCTTAAACTGGACTCACAGGAGAGGTTCAAATCATAGAAAGTGAGAGTGTCAGTCCTTTTTTATTTCAGTCGGCATTGTGCCTTTTGTATTAAATTCCAATGCAATTTCTGTATTTCATCGTCAATAAGAAGGTGCAAGGTATACAGTAAAGCTAAAGTGAAGCATCGGAATCTAAATCTGGTCTCACAGAAGCGGTTCAAATCATAGAATGTTAGAGTGTCTGTCCTCATTTACTTAAGTCGGCATTGTGCCTTCTGTATTAAATTCCGATGCAATTTCTGTATTTCATCGTCAATAAGAAGGTGCAAGGTATACAGTAAAGCTAAAGTGAAGCATCGGAATCTAAATCTGGACTCACAGGAGAGGTTCAAATCATAGAAAGTGAGAGTGTCAGTCCTCTTGTACTTAAGTCGGCATTGTGACATTTGTCTTAAATTCGGATGCAAATTTCTGTGTTTCATCGTCAATAAGAAGGTGCAAGGTATACCGTAAACCAGAAGTGAAGCATCGGAATCGTAAACTGGACTCACAGGAGAGATTCAAATCATAGAAAGTGAGAGTGTCAGTCCTTTTTTACTTCAGTCGGCATTGAGCCTTTTGTAATAAATTCGGATGCAATTTCTGTGTTTCATCGTTAATAAGAAGGTCCAAGGGATACAGTAAACCTGAAGTGAAGCATCGGAATCTAAAACTGGACTCACAGGAGAGGTTCAAATCATCGAAAGTGAGAGTGTCAGTCCTCTTGTACTTAAGTCGGCATTGTGCCTTTTGTATTAAATTCGGACGCAATTTCTGAGTTTCATCGTCAATAAGAACTTCCAAGGGATACAGTAAACCTGAAGTGAAGCATCAGAATCTAACACTCAACTCACAGGAGAGGTTCAAATCATAGAAAGTGAGAGTGTCAGTCCTCTTGTACTTAAGTCGGTATTGTGCCTTTTGTATTAAATTCGGATGCAATTCCTGTGTTTCATCGTCAATAAGAAGGTCCAAGGGATGCAGTAAACCCGAAGTGAAGCATCGGAATCTAAAACTGGACTCACAGGAGAGGTTCAAATCATCGAAAGTGAGAGTGTCAGTCCTCTTGTACTTAAGTCTTCATTGTGCCTTTTGTATTAAATTCGGACGCAATTTCTGTGTTTCATCGTCAATAAGAACTTCCAAGGGATACAGTAAACCTGAAGTGAAGCATCAGAATCTAACACTCAACTCACAGGAGAGGTTCAAATCATAGTAAGTGAGAGTGTCAGTCCTCTTGTACTTAAGTCGGCATTGTGCCTTTTGTATTAAATTCGGATGCAATTCCTGTGTTTCATCGTCAATAAGAAGGTAGAAGGGATGCAGTAAACCTGAAGTGAAGCATCGGAATCTAAAACTGGACTCACAGGAGAGGTTCAAATCATAGAAAGTTAGAGCGTCAGTCCTCTTTTACTTAAGTCGGCCTTGTGCCTTTTCTATTAAATTCCGATGCAATTTCTGTGTTTCATCGTCAATAAGAAGGTGCAAGGTATACAGTAAACCGGAAGTGAAGCATCGGAATCTGAAACTGGACTCACAAAAGAGGTTCAATTCATAGAGATTTAGAGTGTCACTCCTCTTGTACTTATGTCGGTATTGTGACTTTTGTATTAAATTCTGATGCAATTTCTGTGTCTCATCGTCAATAAGAAGGTCCAAGGGATACTGTAAACCTGAAGTGAAGAATCGGAATCTAAAACTAGACTCACAGAAGAGGTTAAAATCATAGAAAGTAAAAATGTCAGTCCTCTTGTACTCAAGTCGGAATTGTGCCATTTGCATTCAATTCGGATGCAATTTCTGTGTTTTAACGTCAATAAGAAGGTGCAAGGTATATAGTAAACCAGAAGTAAAGCATCGGAATCTTAAACTGGACTCACAGGAGAGGTTCAAATCATAGAAAGTGAGAGTGTCAGTCCTTTTTTATTTCAGTCGGCATTGTGCCTTTTGTATTAAATTCCAATGCAATTTCTGTATTTCATCGTCAATAAGAAGGTGCAAGGTATACAGTTAAGCTAATGTGAAGCATCGGAATCTAAATCTGGACTCACAGGAGAGGTTCAATTCATAGAATGTTAGAGTGTCTGTCCTCATTTACTTAAGTCGGCATTGTGCCTTCTGTATTAAATTGCGATGCAATTTCTGTGTTTCATCGTCAATAAGAAGGTCCAAGGGATACAGTAAACCTTAAGTGAAGCATCGGAATCTAAAAGTGGACTCGCAGGAGAGGTTCAAATCATAGAAAGTGAGAGTGTCAGTCCTTTTTTACTTCAGTCGGCATTGAGACTTTTGTAATAAATTCGGATGCAATTTCTGTGTTTCATCGTCAATAAGAAGGTCCAAGGGATACAGTAAACCTGAAGTGAAGCATCGGAATCTATAACTGGACTCACAGGAGAGGTTCAAATCATAGAAAGTGAGAGTGTCAGTCTTCTTTTACTTAAGTCGGCATTGTGCCTTGTGTAATAAATTCGGATGCAAACTCTGTGTTTCATCGTCAATAAGAAGGTCTAAAGGATACTGTAAACCTGAAGTGAAGCATCGGAATCTAAAATTGGACTCACAGGGGAGGTTCAAATCATTGAAAGTTAGAGTGTCAGTCCTCTTGTACTTATGTCGGCATTGTGCCTTTTGTATTAAATTCGGATCCGAACTCTGTGTTTCATCGTCAATAAGAAGGTCCAAGGGATACAGTAAACCTGAAGTGAAGCATCGGAATCTAAAACTGGACTCACAGGAGAGGTTCAAATCATCGAAAGTGAGAGTGTCAGTCCTCTTGTACTTAAGTCGGCATTGTGCCTTTTGTATTAAATTCGGACGCAATTTCTGTGTTTCATCGTCAATAAGAACGTCCAAGGGATACAGTAAACCTGAAGTGAAGCATCAGAATCTAACACTCAACTCACAGGAGAGGTTCAAATCATAGAAAGTTAGGGTGTCAGTCCTCTTTTACTTAAGTCGGCCTTGTGCCTTTTGTATTAAATTCCGATGCAATTTCTGTGTTTCATCGTCAATAAGAAGGTGCAAGGTATACAGTAAACCGGAAGTGAAGCATCGGAATCTAAACCTGACTCACAAGAGAGGTTCAAATCATAGAATGTGAGGGTGTCAGTCCTCCTGTACTTAAGTCGGCATTGTGGCTTATGTATTACATTCCGATGCAATTTCTGTATTTCATCGTCAATAAGAAGGTGCAAGGTATACTATAAAGCTAAAGTGAAGCATCGGAATCTAAATCTGGACTCACAGGAGAGGTTCAAATCATAGAAAGTGAGAGTGTCAGTCCTCTTGTACTTAAGTCGGCATTGTGCCATTTGTATTAAATTCGGATGCAATTTCTGTGTCTCATCGTCAATAAGAAGGTCCATGGGATACAGAAAACCTGAAGTGAAGCATCGGAATCTAAAACTGGACCCACAAAAGAGGTTCAAATCATAGAAATTTAGAGTGACACTCCTCTTGTACTTAAGTCGGTATTGTGACTGTTGTATTAAATTCGGATGCAATTTCTGTGTTTCATCGTCAATAAGAAGGTGCAAGGTATACAGTGAACCGGAAGTGAAGCATCGGAATCTAAATCTGGACTCACAAGAGAGGTTCAAATCATAGAATGTGAGGGTGTCAGTCCTCTTGTACTTAAGTCGGCATTGTGGCTTTTGAATTTAATTCCGATGCAATTTCTGTGTTTCATCGTCAATAAGAAGGTGCAAGGTATACAGTAAACCTGAAGTGAAGCATCGGAATCTAAAACTGGACTCGCAGGAGAGGTCCAAATCATAGAATGTTAAGGTGTCAGTCCTCATTTACTTAAGTCGGCATTGTGCCTTCTGTAATAAATTCCGATGCAGTTTCTGTGTTTGATCGTCAATAAGAAGGTCCAAGGGATACAGTAAACCTTAAGTGAAGCATCGGAATCTAAAAGTGGACTCGCAGGAGAGGTTCAAATCATGGAATGTTAGAGTGTCAGTAGTCTTTTACTTAAGTCGGCATTGTGCCTTTTGTATAAAATTCCGAAGCATTTTCTGTATTTCATCGTCAATAAGAAGGTGCACGGTATACAGTAAACCAGAAGTGAAGCCTCGGAATCTTAAACTGGACTCACAGGAGAGGTTCAAAACATAGAAAGTGAGAGTGTCAGTCCTTTTTCACCTCAGTCGGCCTTGTGCCTTTTGTATTAAATTCCGATGCAATTTCTGTGTTTCATCGTCAATAAGAAGGTGCAAGGTATACAGTAAACCGGAAGTGAAGCATCGGAATCTAAATCTGGACTCACAAGAGAGGTTCAAATCATAGAATGTGAGGGTGTCAGTCCTCTTGTACTTAAGTCGGCATTGTGGCTTTTGAATTTAATTCCGATGCAATATTTGTGTTTCATCGTCAATAAGAAGGTGCAAGGTATACAGTAAACCTGAAGTGAAGCATCGGAATCTAAAACTAGACTCGCAGGAGAGGTTCAAATCATAGAATGTTAGAGTGTCAGTCCTCATTTACTTAAGTCGGCATTGTGCCTTCTGTATTAAATTCCGATGCAATTTCTGTGTTTCATCGTCAATAAGAAGGTCCAAGGGAAACAGTAAACCTTAAGTGAAGCATCGGAATCTAAAAGTGGACTCGCAGGAGAGGTTCAAATCATAGAATGTTAGAGTGTCAATCCTCTTTTACTTAAGTCGGCATTCTGCCTTTTGTATTAAATTCCGATGCAATTTCTGTATTTCATCGTCAATAAGAAGGTGCAAGGTATACAGTAAGGCTAAAGTGAAGCATCGGAATCTAAATCTGGACTCACAGGAGAGGTTCAAATCATAGAAAGTGAGAGTGTCAGTCCTCTTGTACTTAAGTCGGCATTGTGCCTTTTGTATTAAATTCGGATGCAATTCTTGTGTTTCATCGTCAACAAGAAGGTACAAGGGATGCAGTAAACCTGAAGTGAAGCGTCGGAATCTGAAACTGGACTCACAGGAGAGGTTCAAATCATAGAAAGTTAGAGTGTCAGTCCTCTTTTACTTAAGTCGGCCTTGTGCCTTTTGTATTAAAGTCCGATGCAATTTCTGTGTTTCATCGTCAATAAGAAGGTGCAAGGTATACAGTAAACCGGAAGTGAAGCATCGGAATCTAAATCTGGACTCACAAGAGAGGTTCAAATCATAGAATGTGAGGGTGTCAGTCCTCTTGCACTTAAGTCGGCATTGTGCCTTTTGTATTAAATTCCGATGCAATTTCTGTATTTCATCGTCAATAAGAAGGTGCAAGGTATACTATAAAGCTAAAGTGAAGCATCGGAATCTAAATCTGGACTCACAGGAGAGGTTCAAATCATAGAAAGTGAGAGTGTCAGTCCTATTGTACTTAAGTCGGCATTGTGCCATTTGTATTAAATTCGGATGCAATTTCTGTGTTTCATTGTCAATAAGAAGGTCCATGGGATACAGAAAACCTGAAGTGAAGCATCGGAATCTACAACTGGACTCACAAAAGAGGTTCAAATCATAGAAATTAGGGTGTCACTCCTCTTGTACTTAAGTCGGTATTGTGACTTTTGTATTAAATTCTGATGCAATTTCTGTGTCTCATCGTCATTAAGAAGGTCCAAGGGATACTGTAAACCTGAAGTGAAGAATCGGAATCTAAAACAAGACTCACAGAAGAGGTTAAAATCATAGAAAGTTAAAAGGTCAGTCCTCTTCTACTCAAGTCGGCATTGTGCCATTTGTATTAAATTCGGATGCAATTTCTGTGTTTCATCGTCAATAAGAAGGTGCAAGGTATACAGTAAACCGGAAGTGAAGCATCGGAATCTAAATCTGGACTCACAAGAGAGGTTCAAATCATAGAATGTGAGGGTGTCAGTCCTCTTGAACTTAAGTCGGCATTGTGGCTTTTGAATTTAATTCCGATGCAATTTCTGTGTTTCATCGTCAATAAGAAGGTGCATGGTATACAGTAAACCTGAAGTGAAGCATCGGAATCTAAAACTGGACTCGCAGGAGAGGTTCAAATCATACAATGTTAAGGTGTCAGTCCTCATTTACTTAAGTCGGCATTGTGCCTTCTGTAATATATTCCGATGCAGTTTCTGTGTTTGATCGTCAATAAGAAGGTCCAAGGGATACAGTGAACCTTAAGTGAAGCATCGGAATCTAAAAGTGGACTCGCAGGAGAGGTTGAAATCATAGAATGTTAGAGTGTCAGTACTCTTTTACTTAAGTCGGCATTGTGCCTTTTGTATAAAATTCCGAAGCAATTTCTGTATTTCATCGTCAATAAGAAGGTGCAAGGTATACAGTAAACCAGAAGTGAAGCATCGGAATCTTAAACTGGACTCACAGGAGAGGTTCAAATCATAGAATGTGAGAGTGTCAGTCCTTTTTTACTTCAGTCGGCATTGTGCCTTTTGTATTAAATTCCGATGCAATTTCTGTATTTCATCGTGAATAAGAAGGTGCAAGGTATACAGTAAAGCTAAAGTGAAGCATCGGAATCTAAATCTGGACTCACAGGAGGGGTTCAAATCATTGAATGTGAGGGTGTCAGTCCTCTTGTACTTAAGTCGGCATTGTGGCTTTTGAATTTAATTCCGATGCAATTTCTGTGTCTCATCGTCAATAAGAAGGTGCAAGATATACAGTAAACCTGAAGTGAAGCATCGGAATCTAAAACTGGACTCGCAGGAGAGGTTCATATTATAGAATGTTAGAGTGTCAGTCCTCATTTACTTAAGTCGGCATTGTGTCTTCTGTATTAAATTCCGATGCAATTTCTGTGTTTCATCGTCAATAAGAAGGTCCAAGGGATACAGTAAACCTTAAGTGAAGCATCGGAATCTAAAAGTGGACTCGCAGAAGAGGTTCAAATCATAGAATGTTAGAGTGTCAGTCCTCTTTTACTTAAGTCGGCATTGTGCCTTTTGTATTAAATTCCGATGCAATTTCTGTATTTCATCGTCAATAAGAAGGTGCAAGGTATACAGTAAAGCTAAAGTGAAGCAGCGGAATCTAAATCTGGACTCACAGGAGAGGTTCAAATCATAGAAAGTGAGAGTGTCAGTCCTCTTGTACTTAAGTCGGCATTGTGCCATTTGTTTTAAATTCGGATGCAATTTCTTTGTTTCATCGTCAATAAGAAGGTCCTTGGGATACAGAAAACCTGAAGTGAAGCATCGGAATCTAAAACTGGACTCACAAAAGAGGTTAAAACCATAGAAATTAAGAGTGTCACTCCTCTTGTACTTAAGTCGGTATTGTGGGTTTTGTATTAAATTTTGATGCAATTTCTGTGTCTCATCGTCAATAAGAAGGTCCAAGGGATACTGTAAACCTGAAGTGAAGAATCGGAATCTAAAACTAGACTCACCGAAGAAGTTACAATCCTAGAAAGTTTAAATGTCAGTCCTCTTGTACTCAAGACGGCATTGAGACATTTGTATTAAATTCGGATGCAATTTCTGTGTTTCATCGTCAATAAGAAGGTGCAAGGTATACAGTAAACCAGAAGTGAAGCATCGGAATCGTAAACTGGACTCACAGGAGAGGTTCAAATCATAGAAAGTGAGAGTGTCAGTCCTTTTTTACTTCAGTCGGCATTGAGCCTTTTGTAATAAATTCGGATGCAATTTCTGTGTTTCATCGTCAATAAGAAGTTCCAAGGGATACAGTAAACCTGAAGTGAAGCATCGGAATTTAAAACTGGATTCACAGAAGAGGTTCAAATCATAGAAAGTGAGAGTGTCAGTCGTCTTTTACTTAAGTCGGCATTTTGCTTGTGTAATAAATTCGGATGCAAACTCTGTGTTTCATCGTCAATAAGAAGGTCCTAGGGATACTGTAAACCTGAAGTGAAGCATCGGAATCTAAAATTGGACTCACAGGAGAGGTTCAAATCATAGAAAGGTAGAGTGTCAGTCCTCTTGTACTTATGTCGGCATTGTGCCTTTTGTATTAAATTCGGATCCGAACTCTGTGTTTCATCGTCAATAAGAAGGTCCAAGGGATACAGTAAACCTGAAGTGAAGCATCGGAATCTAAAACTGGACTCACAGGTGAGGTTCAAATCATCGAAAGTGAGACTGTCAGTCCTCTTGTACTTAAGTTGGCATTGTGCCATTTGTAATAAATTCCGATGCAATTTCTGTGTTTCATCGTCAATAAGAAGGTGCAAGGTATACAGTAAACCAGAAGTGAAGCATCGGAATCTAACACTCAACTCACAGGAGATTTTTAAATCATAGAAAGTAAGAGTGTCTGTCCTCTTGTACTTAAGTCGGCTTTGTGCCTTTTCTATTAAATTCGGATGCAATGTCTGTGTTTCATCGTCAGTAAGAAGGTCGAAGGGATACAGTAAACCTGAAGTGAAGCATCGGAATCTAACACTCAACTCACAGGAGAGGTTCAAATCATAGAAAGTCAGAGTGTCAGTCCTCTTGTACTTAAGTCGGCATTGTGCCTTTTGTATTAAATTCGGATGCAATTTCTGTGTTTCATCGTCAATACGAAAGTCCAAAGGATACAGTAAACCTGAAGAGAAGCATCTGAATCTAAAACTGGACTCACAGGAGAGGTTCAAATCATAGAAAGTGAGAGTGTCAGTCTTCTTTACTTGAGTCGGCATTGTGCCTTGTGTAATAAATTCGGATGCAAACTCTGTGTCTCATCGTCAATAAGATGGTCCAAGGTATACAGTACACCTGAAGTGAAGCATCGGAATCTAAAACTGGATTTACAGGAGAGGTTCAAATCATAGAAGTTTAGAGTGTCAGTCCACTTGTAGTTAACTCGGCATTGTGCCTTTTCAATTTAATTCCGATGCTATTTCTTTGCTTCATCGTCAATAAGTAGGTGCAAGGTATACAGTATGCCTGAAGTGAAGCATCGGATTCTAAAACTGGACTCTCAGGAGAGGTTCAAATCATAGAAAGTGAGAGTGTCAGTTCTCTTGTAATTAAGTCGGCGATGTGCCAATTGTATTAAATTCGGTTTCAATTTCTGTGTTTCATCGTCAATATGAGGGTCCATGGGATACAGGAAACCTGAAGTGAAGCATCGGAATCTAAAACTGTACTCACAGGAGAGGTTCAAATCATTGAAAGTTAGAGTGCCACCCCACTTGTACTTAAGTCGGTATTGTGACTTTTGTATTAAATTCGGATGCAATTTCTGTGTCTCATCGTCAATAAGAAGGTCCAAGGGATACTGTAAACCTGAAGTGAAGAATCGGAATCTAAAACTGGAAACACTGGAGAGGTTAAAATCATTGAAAGTTAAAATGTCAGTCCTCTTGTACTCAAGTCGGCATTGTGCCATTTGTATTAATTTCTGATGCAATTTCTGTGTTTCTTCGTCAATAAGAAGATGCAAGGTATACAGTAAACCTGAAGTGAAGCATCGGAATCTTAAACTGGACTCACAGGAGAGGATCAAATCATAGAAAGTGAGAGTGTCAGTCCTTTTATACTTCAGTCGGCATTGCGCGTTTTGTATTAAATTCGGATGCAATTTTTCTGTTTCATCGTCAATAAGAAGGTCCTAGGGATAGAGTAAACCTGAAGTGATGGATCGGAATCTATAACTGGACTCACAGGAGAGGTTCAAATAATAGAGAGTGAGAGTGTCAGTCTTCTTTACTTAAGTCGGCATTGTGCCTTGTGTAATAAATTCGGATGCAAACTCTGTGTCTCATCGTCAATAAGATTGTCCAAGGTATACAGTACACCTGAAGTGAAGCATCGGAATCTAAAACTGGATTTACAGGAGATGTTCAAATCATAGAAGTTTAGAGTGTCAGTCCACTTGTACTTAACTCGGCATTGTGCCTTTTCAACTTAATTCCGATGCAATTTCTGTGCTTCATCGTCAATAAGTAGGTGCAAGGTATACAGTATGCCTGAAGTGAAGCTTCGGAATCTAAAACTGGACTCACAGGAGAGGTTCAAATCATAGACAGTGAGAGTGTCAGTCCTCTTGTACTTAAGTCGGCATTGTGTCTTTTGAATTTAATTCAGATGCAATTTCTGTGTTTCATTGTCAATAAGAAGGCCCAAGGGATACAGTAAACCTGAAGTGAAGCTTTGGAATCCAAAACTGGACTCACGGGAGAGGTTCAAATCATAGATAGTTAGAGTTTCAGTCCTCTTGTACTTAAGTCGGCATTGTGCATTTTGTATTATATTGCGATGCAATTTCTCTGTTTCATCGTCAATAAGACGGTGCAAGGTATACAGTAAACCTTAAGTGAAGCATCGGATTCTAAAACTGGACTCTCAGGAGAGGTTCAAATCATAGAATGTTAGAGTGTCAGTCCTCTTTTACTTAAGTCGGCATTGTGCCTTCTGTATTAAATTCGGATGCAATTTCTGTATTTCATCGTCAATAAGAAGGTGCAAGGTATACAGTAAACCTGAAGTAAAGCATCGGAATCTAAAACTGGACTCACAGGAGAGGTTCAAATCACAGAAAGTGAGTGTGTCAGTCCTCTTGTACTTAAGTCGCCATTGTGGTTTTTGTATTAAATTCGGATGCAATTTTTGTGTTTCATCGTCAATAAGAAGGTCCAAGGGATACAGTAAACCTGAAGTGAAGCTTTGGAATCTAAAACTGGACTCACAGGAGAGGTTCAAATCATAGAAAGTGAGAGTGTCAGTCCTCTTGTAATTAAGTCGGCGTTGTGCCATTTGTATTAAATTCGGTTTTAATTTCTGTGTTTCATCGTCAACATGAAGGTCCATGGGATACAGGAAACCTGAAGTGAAGCATCGGAATCTAAATCTGTACTCACAGGAGAGGTTCAAATCATAGAAAGTTAGAGTGCCACCCCTCTTGTACTTAAGTCGGTATTGTGATTTTGTTTTAAATTCGGATGCAATTTCTGTGTCTCATCGTCAATAAGAAGGTCCAAGGGATACTGTAAACCTGAAGTGAAAAATCGGAATCTAAAACTGGAAACACAGGAGAGGTTCAAATCATAGAAAGTTAAAATGTCAGTCCTCTTGTACTCAAGTCGGCATTGTGCCATTTGTATTAATTTCTGATGCAATGTCTGTGTTTCATCGTCAATAAGAAGGTGCAAGGTATACAGTAAATATGAAGTGAAGCATCGGAATCTTAAACTGGACTCACAGGAGAGGATCAAATCATAGAAAGTGAGAGTGTCAGTCGTTTTATACTTCAGTCGGCATTGCGCGTTTTGTATTAAATTCGGATGCAATTTATCTGTTTCACCGTCAATAAGAAGGTCCAAGGGATACAGTAAATCTGAAGTGAAGCATCGGAATCTAAAACTGGACTCACAGGAGAGGTCCAATTCATAGAAGGTTAGAGTGTCAGTCCTCTTGTACTTAACTCGGCATTGTGCCTTTTGTATTTAATTCCGATTGAATTTCAGTGCTTCATCGTCAATAAGAATGTCCAAGGTACACAGTAAACCTGAAGTGAAGCATCGGAATCTTAAACCGGACTCACAGGAGAGGTTGAAATCATAGAAAGTTAGAGTGTCAGTCCTCTTGTACTTAAGTCGGCATTGTGCCTTTTGTATTAAATTCGGATGCAATTTCTTTGTTTCATCGTCAATAAGAAGGTCCAAGGGATACAGTAATCGTGAAGTGAAGCATCGGAATTGAAAACTGGACTCACAAGGGAGGCTCAAATCATTGAAAGTGAGAGTGTCAGTCCTCTTGTACTTAAGAGGGCATTGTGCTTTTTGTTTTAATTCGGATGCAATTTCTGTGTTTCATCGTCAATACGTAGGTCCAAAGGATACAGTTAGCCTGAGGTGAAGCATCGGAATCTAAAACTGGACTCACAGGAGAGGTTCAAATCATAGAAAGTGAGAGTGTTAGTCCACTTGTACTTAACTCGGCATTGTGCCTTTTCAATTTAATTCCGATGCAATTTCAGTGCTTCATCGTCAATAAGAAGGTGCAAGGTATACAGTAAACCTGAAGTGAAGCATCGGAATCTAACAGTGGACTCGCAGGAGATGTTCAAATCATAGAAAGTGAGAGTGTCAGTCCTCTTGTACTTAAGTCGGCATTATGGCTTTTGAATTTAATTCCGATGCAATATCTGTGTTTCATCGTCAATAAGAAGTTGCAAGGTATACAGTAAACCTGTCGTGAATCATCGGAATCTAAAACTGAACTCACAGGAGAGGTTCCAATCATAGAAAGTGAGAGTGTCAGTCCTCTTGTACTTAAGTCGCCATTGTGATTTTTGTATTAAATTCGTTTGCAATTTCTGTGTTTCATCGTCAATAAGAAGGTCCAAGGGATACAGTAAACCTGAAGTGAAGCATCGGAATCTGAATCTGGACTCACAGGAGAGGTTCCAATCAAAGAAAGTTAGAGTGTCAGTCATCTTGTACTTAAGTCGGCATTGTGCCATTTGTATTAAATTCGGATGCAATTTCTGTGTTTCATCGTCAATAAGAAGGTCCAAGGTATACAGTAAACCTGAAGTGAAGCATCGGAATCTAAAACTGGACTCACAGGAGAGGTTCAAATCATAGAATTTTGAGTGTGAGTCCTCTTGTACTTAAGTCGGCATCGTGCCTTTTGTATTAAATTCGAAAGAAATTTCTGTGTTTCATCGTCAATAAGAAAGTCCAAAGGAACAGTAAACCTGAAGTGAAGCATCGGAATCTGAATCTGGACTCACAGGAGAGGTTCCAATCAAAGAAAGTTAGAGTGTCAGTCCTCTTGTACTTAAGTCGGCATTGTGCCATTTGTATTAAATTCGGATGCAATTTCTGTGTTTCATCGTCAATAAGAAGGTCCAAGGGATACAGTAAACTTAAAGTGAAGCATCGGAATCCAAAACTGGACTCGCAAGAGGGGTTCAAATCATAGAATGTTAGAGTGTCAGTCTTCTTGTACTTAAGTCGGAATTGTGCCTTTTGTATTAAATTCCGATGCAATTTCTGTGTTTCATCTTCAATAAGATGGTCCTAGGTATTCAGTAAACCTTAAGTGAAGCATCGGGATCTAAAACTGGACTCGCAGGAGAGGTTCAAATCATAGAATGTTAGAGTGTCAGTCCTCATTTACTTAAGCCGGCATTGTGCCTTTTGTATTAAATTCCTATGCAATATCTGTATTTCATCGTCAATAAGAAGGTGCAAGGCATACAGTAAACCTGAAGTGAAGCATCGGAATCTAAGAGTGGACTCACAGGAGAGGCTCAAATCATAGCAAGTGAGAGTGTCAGTCCTCTTGTACTTAAGTCGGCTTGTGCCTTTTCTATTAAATTCGGATGCAATTTCTGTGTTTCTTCGTCAATAAGAAGGTCCAAGAGATACAGTAAACCCGAAGTGAAGCATCGGAATCTAAAGCTGGACTCACAGGAGAAGTTCGAATCATAGAAAATTAGAGTGTCAGTCCTTTTGCACTTAAGTCGGCATTGTGCCTTTTGAATGTAATTCCGATGCAATTTCTGTGTTTCATCGTCAATAAGAAGGTGCAAGGTATACACTAAACCTGAAGTGAAACATCGGAATCTTAAACTGGACTCACAGGAGAGGTTCAAATCATAGAAAGTGAAAGTGTCAGTCTTCTTTTACTTAAGTCGGCATTGTGCCTTGTGTATTAAATTCGGATGCAAAATCTGTGTTTCATCGTGAATAAGAAGGTCCAAGGTATACAGTAAACCTAAAGTGAAGCATCGGAATCTAAAACTGGACTCACAGGAGAGGTTCAAATCATAGAAAGTTGGAGTGTCAGTACTCTAGTACTTAAGTCGGCATTGTGACTTTAGAAATTATTCCGATGCAATATCTGTGTTTCATCGTCAATAAGAAGTTCCAAGTTATACAGAAAGCCAGAAGTGAAGCATCGGAATATTAAACTGGACTCACAGGAGAGGATCAAATCATAGAAAGTGAGAGTGTCAGCCCTTGTATACTTCAGTCGGCATTGCGCGTTTTGTATTAAATTCGGATGCAATTTATCTGTTTCATCGTCAATAAGAAGGTCCTAGGGATACAGTAAACCTGAAGTGAAGGATCGGAATTTGAAACTGGACGCACAGGAGAGGTTCAAATCATAGAAAGTGAAAGTGTCAGTCTTCTTTTACTTAAGTCGGAATTGTGCCTTGAGTAATAAATTCGGATGCAAACTCTGTGTTTCACCGTCAATAAGAAGGTCCAAGGGATACAGTAAATCTGAAGTGAAGCATCGGAATCTAAAACTGGACTCACAGGTGAGGTTCAGTTAATAGAAGGTTACAGTGTCAGTCCTCTTGTACTTAACACGGCATTGTGCCTTTTGTATTTAATTCCGATTCAATTTCAGTGCTTCATCGTCAATAAGAATGTCCAAGGTACACAGTAAACCTGAAGTGAAGCATCGGAATATTAAACCGGACTCACAGGAGATATTGAAATCATAGAAAGTTAGAGTGTCAGTCCTCTGGTACTTAAGTCGGCATTGTGCCTTTTGTATTAAATTCGGATGCAATTTCTGTGTTTCATCGTCAATCAGAAGGTCCAAGGGATACAGTAATCGTGAAGTGAAGCATCGGAATTTAAAACTGGACTCACAAGGGAGGCTCAATTCATAGAAAGTGAGAGTGTCAGTCCTCTTGTACTTGAGACGGCATTGTGCTTTTTGTATTAAATTCGGATGCAATTTCTGTGTTTCATCGTCAATACGAAGGTCCAAAGGATACAGTTAACCTGAGGTGAAGCATCGGAATCTAAAACTGGACTCACAGGAGAGGTTCAAATCATAGAAAGTGAGAGTGTCAGTCCACTTGTTCTTAACTCGGCATTGTGCCTTTTCAATTTAATTCCGATGCAAAATCTGTGTTTCATCGTCAATAAGAAGTTGCAAGGTATACAGTAAACCTGAAGTGAAGCATCGGAATCTAAATCTGGACTCACAGGAGAGGTTCCAATCATAGAAAGTTAGAGTGTCAGTCCTCTTGTACTTAAGTCGGCATTGTGCCTTTTGTATTAAATTCGGATGCAATTTCTGTGTTTCATCGTCAATCAGAAGGTCCAAGGGATACAGTAATCGTGAAGTGAAGCATCGGAATTTAAAACTGGACTCACAAGTTAGGCTCAAATCATAGAAAGTGAGAGTGTCAGTCCTCTTGTACTTAAGACGGCATTGTGCTTTTTGTATAAAATTCGGATGCAATTTCTGTGTTTCATCGTCAAAACGAAGGTCCAAAGGATACAGTTAACCTGAGGTGAAGCATCGGAATCTAAAACTGGACTCACAGGAGAGGTTCAAATCATAGAAAGTGAGAGTATCAGTCCACTTGTTCTTAACTCGGCATTGTGCCTTTTCAATTTAATTCCGATGCAATATCTGTGTTTCATCGTCAATAGGAATTTGCAAGGTATACAGTAAACCTGAAGTGAAGCATCGGAATCTAAAACTGGACTCACAGGAGAGGTTCAAATCATAGAAAGTGAAAGTGTCAGTCCTCTTGTACTTAAGTCGGCATTGGGCCATTTGTATTAAATTCGGATGCAATTTCTGCGTTTCATCGTGAATAAGAAGGTCCAAGACATACGGTGAACCTGAAGTGAAGCATCGGAATCTAAAATTGGACTCACAGGAGAGGTTCAAATCATAGAAAGTTAGGATGTCAGTCCTCTTGTACTTAAGACGGCATTGTGCATTTTGTATTAATTTCGGATGGAATTTTTGTGTTTCATCGTCAATAAGAAGGTCCAAGGGATACAGTAAACTTAAAGTGAAGCATCGGAATCTAAAACTGGACACGCAAGAGGGGTTCAAATCATAGAATGTTAGAGTGTCAGTCCTCTTGTACTTAAGTCGGCATTGTGCCTTTTGTATTAAATTCCGATGCAATTTCTGTGTTTCATCTTCAATAAGATGGTCCTAGGTATTCAGTAAACCTTAAGTGAAGCATCGGGATCTAAAACTGGACTCGCAGGAGTGGTTCAAATCATAGAATGTTAGAGTGTCAGTCCTCATTTACTTAAGCTGGCATTGTGCCTTTTGAATTAAATTCCTATGCAATATCTGTATTTCATCGTCAATAAGAAGGTGCAAGGCATACGGTAATACTGAAGTGAAGCATCGGAATCTAAAAGTGGACTCACAGGAGGGGCTCAAATCATAGAAAGTGAGAGTGTCAGTCCTCTTGTACTTAAGTAGACATTATGCCATTTGTATTAAATTTGGATGCAATTTCTATGTTTCATCTGCAACAAGAAGGTCCAAGGGATACAGTAAACCTGAAGTGAAGCATCGGAATCTAACACTCAACTCACAGGAGAGGTTCAAATCATAGAAAGAGAGAGTGTCAGTCCTCTTGTACTTAAGTCGGCATTGTGCCATTTGTATTAAATTCGGATGCAATTTCTGTGTTTCATCGTCAATAAGAAGGTCCAAGGGATACAGTAAACTTAAAGTGAAGCATCGGAATCCAAAACTGGACTCGCAAGAGGGGTTCAAATCATAGAATGTTAGAGTGTCAGTCTTCTTGTACTTAAGTCGGAATTGTGCCTTTTGTATTAAATTCCGATGCAATTTCTGTGTTTCATCTTCAATAAGATGGTCCTAGGTATTCAGTAAACCTTAAGTGAAGCATCGGGATCTAAAACTGGACTCGCAGGAGAGGTTCAAATCATAGAATGTTAGAGTGTCAGTCCTCATTTACTTAAGCCGGCATTGTGCCTTTTGTATTAAATTCCTATGCAATATCTGTATTTCATCGTCAATAAGAAGGTGCAAGGCATACAGTAAACCTGAAGTGAAGCATCGGAATCTAAGAGTGGACTCACAGGAGAGGCTCAAATCATAGCAAGTGAGAGTGTCAGTCCTCTTGTACTTAAGTCGGCTTGTGCCTTTTCTATTAAATTCGGATGCAATTTCTGTGTTTCTTCGTCAATAAGAAGGTCCAAGAGATACAGTAAACCCGAAGTGAAGCATCGGAATCTAAAGCTGGACTCACAGGAGAGGTTCGAATCATAGAAAATTAGAGTGTCAGTCCTTTTGCACTTAAGTCGGCATTGTGCCTTTTGAATGTAATTCCGATGCAATTTCTGTGTTTCATCGTCAATAAGAAGGTGCAAGGTATACACTAAACCTGAAGTGAAACATCGGAATCTTAAACTGGACTCACAGGAGAGGTTCAAATCATAGAAAGTGAAAGTGTCAGTCTTCTTTTACTTAAGTCGGCATTGTGCCTTGTGTATTAAATTCGGATGCAAAATCTGTGTTTCATCGTGAATAAGAAGGTCCAAGGTATACAGTAAACCTAAAGTGAAGCATCGGAATCTAAAACTGGACTCACAGGAGGTGTTCAAATCATAGAAAGTTGGAGTGTCAGTACTCTAGTACTTAAGTCGGCATTGTGACTTTAGAAATTATTCCGATGCAATATCTGTGTTTCATCGTCAATAAGAAGTTCCAAGTTATACAGAAAGCCAGAAGTGAAGCATCGGAATATTAAACTGGACTCACAGGAGAGGATCAAATCATAGAAAGTGAGAGTGTCAGCCCTTGTATACTTCAGTCGGCATTGCGCGTTTTGTATTAAATTCGGATGCAATTTATCTGTTTCATCGTCAATAAGAAGGTCCTAGGGATACAGTAAACCTGAAGTGAAGGATCGGAATCTGAAACTGGACGCACAGGAGAGGTTCAAATCATAGAAAGTGAAAGTGTCAGTCTTCTTTTACTTAAGTCGGAATTGTGCCTTGAGTAATAAATTCGGATGCAAACTCTGTGTTTCACCGTCAATAAGAAGGTCCAAGGGATACAGTAAATCTGAAGTGAAGCATCGGAATCTAAAACTGGACTCACAGGTGAGGTTCAGTTAATAGAAGGTTACAGTGTCAGTCCTCTTGTACTTAACACGGCATTGTGCCTTTTGTATTTAATTCCGATTCAATTTCAGTGCTTCATCGTCAATAAGAATGTCCAAGGTACACAGTAAACCTGAAGTGAAGCATCGGAATATTAAACCGGACTCACAGGAGATATTGAAATCATAGAAAGTTAGAGTGTCAGTCCTCTGGTACTTAAGTCGGCATTGTGCCTTTTGTATTAAATTCGGATGCAATTTCTGTGTTTCATCGTCAATCAGAAGGTCCAAGGGATACAGTATTCGTGAAGTGAAGCATCGGAATTTAAAACTGGACTCACAAGGGAGGCTCAATTCATAGAAAGTGAGAGTGTCAGTCCTCTTGTACTTGAGACGGCATTGTGCTTTTTGTATTAAATTCGGATGCAATTTCTGTGTTTCATCGTCAATACGAAGGTCCAAAGGATACAGTTAACCTGAGGTGAAGCATCGGAATCTAAAACTGGACTCACAGGAGAGGTTCAAATCATAGAAAGTGAGAGTGTCAGTCCACTTGTTTTAACTCGGCATTGTGCCTTTTCAATTTAATTCCGATGCAAAATCTGTGTTTCATCGTCAATAAGAAGTTGCAAGGTATACAGTAAACCTGAAGTGAAGCATCGGAATCTAAATCTGGACTCACAGGAGAGGTTCCAATCATAGAAAGTTAGAGTGTCAGTCCTCTTGTACTTAAGTCGGCATTGTGCCTTTTGTATTAAATTCGGATGCAATTTCTGTGTTTCATCGTCAATCAGAAGGTCCAAGGGATACAGTAATCGTGAAGTGAAGCATCGGAATTTAAAACTGGACTCACAAGGGAGGCTCAAATCATAGAAAGTGAGAGTGTCAGTCCTCTTGTACTTAAGACGGCATTGTGCTTTTTGTATAAAATTCGGATGCAATTTCTGTGTTTCATCGTCAAAACGAAGGTCCAAAGGATACAGTTAACCTGAGGTGAAGCATCGGAATCTAAAACTGGACTCACAGGAGAGGTTCAAATCATAGAAAGTGAGAGTATCAGTCCACTTGTTCTTAACTCGGCATTGTGCCTTTTCAATTTAATTCCGATGCAATATCTGTGTTTCATCGTCAATAGGAATTTGCAAGGTATACAGTAAACCTGAAGTGAAGCATCGGAATCTAAAACTGGACTCACAGGAGAGGTTCAAATCATAGAATGTTGAGTGTCAGTCCTCTTGTACTTAAGTCGGCATCGTGCCTTTTGTATTACATTCGGATGAAATTTCTGTGTTTCATCGTCAATAAGAAAGTCCAAAAGAACAGTAAACCTGAAGTGAAGCATAGGAATCTGAAGCTGGACTCACAGGAGAGGTTCAAATCATAGAAAGTGAAAGTGTCAGTCCTCTTGTACTTAAGTCGGCATTGGGCCATTTGTATTAAATTCGGATGCAATTTCTGCGTTTCATCGTGAATAAGAAGGTCCAAGACGTACGGTGAACCTGAAGTGAAGCATCGGAATCTAAAATTGGACTCACAGGAGAGGTTCAAATCATATAAAGTTAGGATGTCAGTCCTCTTGTACTTAAGACGGCATTGTGCATTTTGTATTAATTTCGGATGGAATTTTTGTGTTTCATCGTCAATAAGAAGGTCCAAGGGATACAGTAAACTTAAAGTGAAGCATCGGAATCTAAAACTGGACACGCAAGAGGGGTTCAAATCATAGAATGTTAGAGTGTCAGTCCTCTTGTACTTAAGTCGGCATTGTGCCTTTTGTATTAAATTCCGATGCAATTTCTGTGTTTCATCTTCAATAAGATGGTCCTAGGTATTCAGTAAACCTTAAGTGAAGCATCGGGATCTAAAACTGGACTCGCAGGAGTGGTTCAAATCATAGAATGTTAGAGTGTCAGTCCTCATTTACTTAAGCTGGCATTGTGCCTTTTGAATTAAATTCCTATGCAATATCTGTATTTCATCGTCAATAAGAAGGTGCAAGGCATACGGTAATACTGAAGTGAAGCATCGGAATCTAAAAGTGGACTCACAGGAGGGGCTCAAATCATAGAAAGTGAGAGTGTCAGTCCTCTTGTACTTAAGTAGACATTATGCCATTTGTATTAAATTTGGATGCAATTTCTATGTTTCATCTGCAACAAGAAGGTCCAAGGGATACAGTAAACCTGAAGTGAAGCATCGGAATCTAACACTCAACTCACAGGAGAGGTTCAAATCATAGAAAGAGAGAGTGTCAGTCCTCTTGTACTTAAGACGGCATTGTGCCTTTTGTATTAAATTCGGATGGAATTTCTGTGTTTCATCGTCAATAAGAAGGTCCAAGGGAAACAGTTAACCTGAAGTGAAGCATCGGAATCTATCACTCAACTCACAGGAGTGGTTGAAATTATAGCAAGTGAGAGTGTCAGTCCTCTTGTACTTAAGTCAGCATTGTGCCTTTTCTATTAACTTCGGATGCAATTTCTGTGTTTTTTCGTCAATAAGAAGGTCCGAGGTATACAGTAAACCTGATGTGAAGCATCGGAATCTAAAACTGGACTCACAGAAGAGGTTCAGATCATAGTGAGTTAGAGTGACAGTCCTCTTGTACTTAACTCGGCATTGTGCCTTTTGAATTTAATTTCGATGCAATTTCAGTGCTTCATCGTCAATAAGAAAGTCCAAGGTACACAGTAAACCTGAAGAGAAGCATCGGAATCTAAAACTGGACTCACAGGAGTGGTTCCAATCATAGAATGTTAGAGTGTCAGTCCTCTTGTACTTAAGTCGGCATTGTGCCTTTTGTATTAAATTCCGATGCAATTTCTGTGTTTCATCTTCAATAAGAAGGTCCTAGGTATTCAGTAAACCTTAAGTGAAGCATCGGGATCTAAAACTGGATTCGCAGGAGAGGTTCAAATCATAGAATGTTAGAGTGTCAGTCCTCTTTTACTTATGTCGGAATTGTGCCTTTTGTATTAAATTCTGATGCAATATCTGTATTTCATCGTCAATAAGAAGGTGCAAGTCATACAGTAAACCTGAAGTGAAGCATCGGAATCAAAAAGTGGGCTCACAGGAGAGGCTTAAATCATAGAAAGTGAGAGTGTCAGTCCTCTTGTACTTAAGTAGACATTGTGCCATTTGTATGAAATTTGGATGCAATTTCTATGTTTCATCTGCAATAAGAAGGTCCCAGGGATACAGTAAACCTGAAGTGAAGCATCGGAATCTAACACTCAACTCACAGGAGAGGTTCAAATCATAGAAAGTTAGAGTGTCAGTATTCTTGTACTTATGTCGGCATTGTGCCTTTTGTATTAAATTCGGATCCGACCTCTGTGTTTCATCGTCAATAAGAAGGTCCAAGGTATACAGTAAACCTGAAGTGAAGCATCGGAATCTAACACTCAACTCACAGGAGAGGTTCAAATCATAGAAAGTGAGAGTGTCAGTCCTCTTGTGCTTAAGATGGCATTGTGCCTATTGTATTAAATTCGGATGGAATTTCTGTGTTTCATCATCAATAAGAAGATCCAAGGGAAACAGTTAACCTGAAGTGAAGCATCGGAATCAATCACTCAACTCACAGGAGTGGTTCAAATCATAGCAAGTGAGAGTGTCAGTCCTCTTGTACTTAAGTCGGCTTGTGCCTTTTCTATTAAATTCGGATGCAATTTCTGTGTTTCTTCGTCAATAAGAAGGTCCAAGAGATACAGTAAACCCGAAGTGAAGCATCGGAATCTAAAGCTGGACTCACAGGAGAGGTTCGAATCATAGAAAATTAGAGTGTCAGTCCTCTTGCACTTAAGTCGGCATTGTGCCTTTTGAATTTAATTCCGATGCATTTTCTGTGTTTCATCGTCAATACGAAGGTGCAAGGTATACACTAAACCTGAAGTGAAACATCGGAATCTTAAACTGGACTCACAGGAGAGGTTCAAATCATAGAAAGTCAGAGTGTCAGTCCTTTTTTACTTCAGCCGGCATTGCACATTTTGTATTAAAGTCGGATGCAATTTCTGTGTTTCATCGTCAATACGAAAGTCCAAAGTATACAGTAAACCTGAAGTGAACCATCAAGATCTAAAACTGGGCTCACAGGAGAGGTTCAAATCATAGAAAGTGAAAGTGTCAGTCTACTTTTACTTAAGTCGGCATTGTGCCTTGTGTATTAAATTCGGATGCAAAATCTGTGATTCATCGTGAATAAGAAGGTCCAAGGGATGCAGTAAACCTGAAGTGAAGCATCGGAATCTAAACCTGGACTCACAGGAAAGATTGAAATCATAGAAAATTAGAGTATCAGTCCTCTTGTACTTAAGTCGGCATTGTGCCTTTTGTATTAAATTCGGATGCAAATTGTGTGTTTCATCGTCAATAAGAAGGACCAAGGTAAACAGTAAACCTAAAGTGAAGCATCGGAATCTAAAACTGGACTCGCAGGAGAGGTTCAAATCATAGTAAGTTAGAGTGTCAGCCCTCTAGTATTTAAGTCGGCATTGTGCCTTTTGTATTAAATTCGGATGCAATTTCTGTGTTTTATCGTCAATAAGAAGGTCCGAGGTATACAGTAAACCTGATGTGAAGGATCGGAATCTGAAACTGGACTCACAGAAGAGGTTCAGATCATAGTCAGTTAGAGTGACAGTCCTCTTGTACTTAACTCGGCATTGTGCCTTTTGATTTTAATTTCGATGCAATTTCAGTGCTTCATCGTCAATCAGAAGGTCTAAGGTACACAGTAAACCTGAAGAGAAGCATCGGAATCTAAAACTGGACTCACGGGAGGGGTTCAAATCATAGAATGTTAGAGTGTCAGTCCTCTTGTACTGAAGTCGGCATTTTGCCTTTTGTATTAAATTCCGATGCAATTTCTGTGTTTCTTCGTCAATAAGAAGGTCCAAGAGATACAGTAAACCCGAAGTGAAGCATCGGAATCTAAAGCTGGACTCACAGGAGAGGTTCGAATCATAGAAAATTAGAGTGTCAGTCCTCTTGCACTTAAGTCGTCATTGTGCCTTTTGAATTTATTCCGATGCAATTTCTGTGTTTCATCATCAATAAGAAGGTCCAAGGTATACTTAAAGCCAGAAGTGAAGCATCGGAATATTAAACTGGACTCACAGGAGAGGTTGAAATCATAGAAAGTTAGAGTGTCAGTCCTCTTATACTTAAGTCAGCATTGTGAATTTTGTATTAAATTCGGATTCAATTTCTGTGTTTCATCTTGAATAAGAAGGTCCAAGGGATACAGTAAACCTTAAGTGAAGCATCAGAATCTAAAACTGGACTCGCAGGAGGGGTTCAAATCATAGAATGTTAGAGTGTCAGTCCTCTTGTACTTAAGTCGGCATTGTGCCTTTTGTATTAAATTCCGATGCAATTTCTGTGTATCATCTTCAATGAGAAGGTCATAGGTATACAGTAAACCTCAAGTGCAGCATCGGGATCTAAAACTGGACTCGCAGGAGAGGTTCAAATCATAGGATGTTAGAGTGTTAGTCCTCTTTTACTTAAGTCGGCATTGTGCCTTTTGTATTAAATTCGGATGCAAATTCTGTGTTTCATCGTCAATAAGAAGGACCAAGGTATACAGTAAACCTAAAGTGAAGCATCGAAATCTAAAACTGGACTCGCAGGAGAGGTTCAAATGATAGTAAGTTAGAGTGTCAGTCCTCTTGTACTTAAGTCGGCATTGTGCCATTTGTATTAAATTCGGATGCAATTTCTGTGTTTCATCTTCAATAAGAAGGTCCTAGGTATTCAGTAAACCTTAAGTGAAGCATCGGGATCTAAAACTGGACTCACAGGAGAGGTTCAAATCATAGAATGTTAGAGATTGAGTCCTCTTTTACTTAAGTCGGCATTGTGCCTTTTGTATTAAATTCCGATGCAATATCTGTATTTCATCGTCAATAAGAAGGTGCAAGGCATACAGTAAACCTGAAGTGAAGCATCGGAATCTAAAAGTGGACTCACAGGAGAGGCTCAAATCATAGAAAGTGAGAGTGTCAGTCCTCTTGTACTTGAGTAGACATTGTGCCATTTGTATTTAATTTGGATGCAATTTCTATGTTTCATCAGCAATAAGAAGGTCCAAAGGATACAGTAAACCTGAAGTGAAGCATCGGAATCTAACACTCAACTCACAGGAGAGGTTCAAATCATAGAAAGTTAGAGAGTCAGTCCTCTTGTACTTATGTCGGCATTGTGCCTTTTGTATTAAATTCGGATCCGACCTCTGTGTTTCATCGTTAATAAGAAGGTCCAAGGTATACAGTAAACCTGAAGTGAAGCATCGGAATCTAACATTCAACTCACAGGAGAGGTTCAAATCATAGAAAGTGAGAGTGTCAGTCCTCTTGTACTTAAGACGGCATTGTGCCTTTTGTATTAAATTCGGATGGAATTTCTGTGTTTCATCGTCAATAAGAAGGTCCAAGGGAAACAGTTAACCTGAAGTGAAGCATCTGAATCTATCACTCAACTCACAGGAGTGGTTCAAATCATAGCAAGTGAGAGTGTCAGTCCTCTTGTACTTAAGTCGGCATTGTGCCTTTTCTATTAAATTCGGATACAATTTCTGTGTTTCTTCGTCAATAAAAAGGTCCAAGAGATAAAGTAAACCCGAAGTGAAGCATCGGAATCTAAAGCTGGACTCACAGGAGAGGTTCGAATCATAGAAAGTTTGAGTGTCAGTCCTCTTGCACTTAAGTCGGCATTGTGCCTTTTGATTTTAATTCCGATGCAATTTCTGTGTTTCATCGTCAATAAGAAGATGCAAGGTATACTCTAAACCTGAAGTGAAACATCGGAAACTTAAACTGGACTCACAGGAGAGGTTCAAATCATAGAAAGTCAGAGTGTCAGTCCTTTTTCACTACAGTCGGCATTGCACATTTTGTATTAAATTCGGATGCAATTTCTGTGTTTCATCGTCAATACGAAAGTCCAAAGTATACGGTAAACCTGAAGTGAAGCTTCGGGATCAAAAACTGGACTCACAGGAGAGGTTCAAATCATAGAAAGTGAAAGTGTCAGTCTTCTTTTAGTTAAGTCGGCATTGTGCCATGTGTATTACATTCGGATGCAAACTCTGTGTTTCATCGTCAATAAGAAGGTCCAAGGGATGCAGTAAACCTGAAGTGAAGCATCGGAGTCTAAAACTGGACTCACAGGAGAGGTTGAAATCATAGAAAGTTAGAGTATCAGTCCTCTTGTACTTAAGTCGGCATTGTGCCTTTTGTATTAAATTCGGATGCAAATTCTGTGTTTCATCGTCAATTAGAAGGAGCAAGGTATACAGTAAAACTAAAGTGAAGCATCGGAATCAAAAACTGGACTTGCAGCAGAGGTTCAAATCATAGTATGTTAGAGTGTCCGCCCTCTTGTACTTAAGTCGGCATTGTGCCTTTTGTATGAAATTCGGATGCAATTTCTGTGTTTTATCGTCAATAAGAAGGTCCGAGGTATGCAGTAAACCTGATGTGAAGCATCGGAATCTAAAACTGGACTCACAGAAGAGGTTCTGATCATAGTGAGTTAGAGTGACAGTCCTCTTGTACTTAACTCGGCATTGTGTCTTTTGAATTTAATTTCGATGCAATTTCAGTGCTTCATCGTCAATAAGAAGGTCCAAGGTACACAGTAAACCTGAAGAGAAGCTTCGGAATCTAAAACCGGACTCACAGGAGGGGTTCAAATCATGGAATGTTAGAGTGTAAGTCCTCTTGTACTCAAGTCGGCATTGTGCCTTTTGTATTAAATTCCGATGCAATTTCTGTGTCTCATCTTCAATAAGAAGGTCCTAGGTATTCAGTAAACCTTAAGTGAAGCATCGGGATCTAAAACTGGACTCGCAGGAGAGGTTCAAATCATAGAATGTCAGAGTGTCAGTCCTCTTTCACTTAAGTCGGCATTGTGCCTTTTGTATTAAATTCTGATGCAATATCTGTATTTCATCGTCAATAAGAAGGTGCAAGGCATACAGTAAACCTGAAGTGAAGCATCGGAATCTAAAAGTGGACTCACAGGAGAGGCTCAAATCATAGAAAGTGAGAGTGTCAGTCCTCTTGTACTTAAGTAGACATTGTGCCATTTGTATTAAATTTGGATGCAATTTCTATGTTTCATCTGCAATAAGAAGGTCCAAGGGATACAGTAAACCTGAAGTGAAGCATCGGAATCTAACACTCAACTCACAGGAGAGGTTCAAATCATAGAAAGTTAGAGTGTCAGTCCTCTTGTACTTATGTCGGCATTGTGCCTTTTGTATTAAATTCGGATCCGACCTCTGTGTTTCATCGTCAATAAGAAGGTCCAAGGTATACAGTAAACCTGAAGTGAAGCATCGGGATCTAAAGCTGGACTCACAGGAGAGGTTCGAATCATAGAAAGTTAGAGTGTCAGTCCTCTTGCACTTATGTCGGCATTGTGCCTTGTGAATTTAATTCCGATGCAATTTCTGTGTTTCATCGTCATTAAGAAGGTGCAAGGTATACACTAAACCTGAAGTGAAACATCGCAATCTTGAACTGGACTCACAGGAGAGGTTGAAATCATAGAAAGTCAGAGTGTCAGTCCTTTTTTACTTCAGTCGGCATTGCACCTTTTGTAATAAATTCGGATGCAATTTCTGTGTTTCATCGTCAATAAGAACGTCCAAGGGATACAGTAAATCTGAAGTGAAGCATCGAAATCTAAAACTGGACTCACAGGAGAGGATCAAATCATAGAAAGTGAGAGTGTCAGTCCTCTTGTACTTAAGTCGGCATTGTGCCTTTGTATTAAATTCGGATGCAAATTGTGTGTTTCATCGTCAATAAGAAGTTCCAAGGGATACAGTAAACCTGAAGTGAAGAATCGGAATCTAAAATTGAACTCACACGAGAGGTTCAAATCATAGAATGTTAGAGTTACAGTCCTCTTGTACTTATGTCGGCATTGTGCCTTTTGTATTAAATTCGGATATGAACTCTGTGTTTCATCGTCAATAAGAAGGTCCAAGGTATACAGTAAACCTGAAGTGAAGCATCGGAATCTAACACTCAACTCACAGGAGAGGTTCAAATCATAGAAAGTGAGAGTGTCAGTCCTCTTGTACTTAAGACGGCATTGTGCCTTTTGTGTTAAATACGGATGGAATTTCTGTGTTTCATCGTCAATAAGAAGGTCCAAGGGAAACAGTTAACCTGAAGTGAAGCTTCGGAATCTATCACTCAACTCACAGGGGTGGTTCAAATCATAGCAAGAGAGAGTGTCAGTCCTCTTGTACTTAAGTCGGCATTGTGCCTTTTCTATTAAATCCGGATGCAATTTCTGTGTATCTTCGTCAATAAGAAGGTCCAAGAGATACAGTAAACCCGAAGTGAAGCATCGGAATCTAAAGCTGGACTCACAGGAGAGGTTCGAATCATAGAAAGTTAGAGTGTCAGTCCTCTTGCACTTAAGTCGGCATTGTGCCTTTTGAATTTAATTCCGATGCAATTTCTGTGTTCCATCGTCAATAAGAAAGTGCAAAGTATACACTAAACCTGAAGTGAAACATCGGAATCTTAATCTGGACTCACAGGAGAGGTTCAAATCATAGAAAGTCAGAGTGTCAGTCCTTTTTTACTTCAGTGGGCATTGCACATTTTGTATTAAATTCGGATGCAATTTCTGTGTTTCATCGTCAATACGAAAGTCGAAAGTATACAGTAAACCTGAAGTGAAGCATCGGGATCTGAAACTGGACTCACAGGAGAGGTTCAAATCATAGAAAGTGAAAGTGTCAGTCTTCCTTTACTTAAGTCGGCATTGTGCCTTGTGTATTAAATTCGGATTCAATTTCTGTGTTTCATCGTCAATAAGAAGGTCCAAGGTATACAGAAAGCCAGAAGGGAAGCATTGGAATATTAAACTGGACTCACAGGAGAGGTTGAAATCATAGAAAGTTAGGCCGGCCGAAGTGGCCGCGCGGTTCTGGCGCTGCAGTCTGGAGCCGCGAGACCGCTACGGTCGCAGGTTCGAATCCTGCCTCCGGCATGGATGTGTGTGATGTCCTTAGGTTAGTTAGGTTTAACTAGTTCTGAGTTCTTGGGGACTGATGACCTCAGTAGTTGAGTCCCATAGTGCTCAGAGCCATTTGAACCATTTGAACCATAGAAAGTTAGAGTGTCAGTCCTCTTGTACTTAAGTCGGCATTGTGCCTTTTGTATTAAATTCGGATTCAAATTCTGTGTTTCATCGTCAATAAGAAGGTCCAAGGGATACAGTAAACCTTAAGTGAAGCATCGGGATCTAAAACTGGACTCGGAGGAGAGATTCAAATCATAGAATGTTAGAGTGTCAGTCCTCTTTTACTCAAGTCGGCATTGTGCCTTTTGTATTAAATTCCGATGCAATATCTGTATTTCATCGTTAATAAGATGGTGCAAGGCATACAGTAAACCTGAAGTGAAGCATCGGAATCTAAAAGTGGACTCACAGGAGAGGTTCATATCATAGAAAGTTAGAGTGTCACTCCTCTTGTACTTATGTCGCTATTGTGCCCTTTGTATTAGATTCGGATGCAATTTCTGTGTTTCTTCGTCAATAAGAAGGTCCAAGGGATACAGTAAATTCGAAGTGAAGCATCGGAATCTAAAGCTGGACTCACAGGAGAGGTTCAAATCATAGAATGTTAGAGTGTCAGTCCTTTTTTACTTCAGCCGGCATTGCACCTTTTGTATTAAATTCGGATGCAATTTCTGTGTTTCATCGTCAATAAGAAGGTCCAAGTGATACAGTAAATCTGAAGTGAAGCATCGGAATCTAAAACTGGACTCACAGGAGAGGATCAAATCATAGAAAGTGAGAGTGTCAGTCCTCTTGTACTTAAGTCGCCATTGTGATTTTTGTATTAAATTCGGATGCAATTTCTGTGTTTCATCGTCAATAAGAAGGTCCAAGGGATACAGTAAACCTGAAGTGAAGCACCGGAATCTAAAACTGGACTCACAGGAGAGGTTCAAATCATACAAAGTTAGAATGTCAGTCCTCTTGTACTTAAGTCGGCATTGTGCCTTTTGTATTACATTCCGATGCAATTTCTCTGTTTCATCGTCAATAAGACGGTGCAAAGTATACAGTAAACCTTAAGTGAAGCATCGGATTCTAAAACTGGACTCGCAGGTGAGGTTCAAATCATAGAAAGTTTGAATGTCAGTCCTCTTGTACTTATGTCGGCATTGTGCCTTTTGTATTAAATTCGGATATGAACTCTGTGTTTCATCGTCAACAAGAAGGTCCAAGGTATACAGTAAACCTGAAGTGAAGCATCGGAAGCTAACACTCAGCTCACAAGAGAGGTTCAAATCATAGAAAGTCAGAGTGTCAGTCCTCTTGTACTTAAGTCGGCATTGTGTCTTTTGTATTAAATTCGGATGGAATTTCTGTGTTTCAACGTCAATAAGAAGGTCCAAGGGAAACAGTAAACCTGAAGTGTAGCATCGGAATCTATCACTCAACTCACAGGAGTGGTTCAAATCATAGCAAGTGAGAGTGTCAGTCCTCTTGTACTTAAGTCGGCATTGTGCCTTTTCTATTAAATTCGGATGCAATTCATGTGTTTCATCGTCAATAAGAAGATCCATGGGATACAGTGAACCTGAAGTGAAGCATCGGAATCTAAAACTGGACTCACAGGAGAGGTTCAAATCATAGAAAGTTATAGTGTCAGTCCTCTTGTACTTAAGTCGGCATTGTGCCTTTTGTGTTAAATTCGGATGCAAACTCTGTGTTTCATCGTCAATAAGAAGGACCAAGGGATACAGTAAACCTGAAGTGAAGCATCGGAATCTGAAACTGGACTCACAGGAGAGGTTCAAATCACAGAAAGAGAGAGTGTGAGTCCTCTTGTACTTATGTCGGCTTTGTGCCTTTTGTATTAAATACGGATGCAATTTCTGTGCTTCATCGTCAATAAGAAGGTCCAAGGGATACAGTAAACCTGAAGTGAAACATCGGAATCTAAAATTGGACTCACTGGAGAGGTTCAAATCATAGAGAGTTAGAGTGACACTCCTCTTGTACTCAAGTCGGCATTGTGCCTTTTGTATTAAAATCGGATGCAATTGCTGTGTGGCATCGTCAATATGAAAGTCCAAGGGATACAGTAAACCTGAAGTGAAGCATCGGAATCTAAAATTGGACTCACAGGAGAGGTTCAAATCATAGAGTGTTAGAGTGTCACTCCTCTAGTACTTAAGTCGGTATTGTGTCTTTTGTATAAAATTCGGATGGAATTTCTGTGTTTCATCGTCAATAAGAACGTACAAGGGGGTACAGTAAACCAGAAGTGAAGCATCGGAATCTAAAACTGGACTCACAGGAGAGGTTCAATTCATAGAAAGTTAGAGTGTCAGTCCTCTTGTACTTAAGTCGGCATTGTGCCTTTTGTATTAAATTCAGATGCAAATTCTGTGATTCAACGTCAATAAGAAGGTACAAGGGATACAGTAAACCTTAAGTGAAGCGTCGGAATCAAAAACTGGACTCACACGAGAGGTTCAAATCATAGAAAGTTAGAGTATCAGTCCTCTTGTACTTAAGTCGGCATTGTGACTTTTGTATTAAATTGGGATGCAAAATCTGTGTTTCATCGTCAATAAGAGAGTGTAAGGGATACAGTAAACCTGAAGTGAAGCATCGGAATCTAAAACTGGACTCACAGGAGAGGTTCAAATCATAGAAAGTGAGAGTGTCAGTCCTCTTGTACTTATGCCGGCATTGTGCCTTTTGTACTAAATTCGAATGGAATTTCTGTGTTTCATCGTCAATAAGAAGGTCCAATGGAAACAGTAAACCTGAAGTGAAGCATCGGAATCTATCACTCAACTCACAGGAGTGGTTCAAATCATAGCAAGTGAGAGTGTCAGTCCTCTTGTCCTTAAGTCGGCATTGTGCCTTTTCTATTAAATTCTGATGCAATTTATGTGTTTCATCGTCAATAAGAAGGTCCATGGGATACAGTAAACCTGAAGTGAAGCATCGCAATCTAAAACTGGACTCACAGGAGAGGTTCATATCATAGAAAGTTAGAGTGTCACTCCTCTTGTACTTATGTCGCTATTGTGCCCTTTGTATTAGATTCGGATGCAATTTCTGTGTTTCTTCGTCAATAAGAAGGTCCAAGGGATACAGTAAATTCGAAGTGAAGCATCGGAATCTAAAGCTGGACTCACAGGAGAGGTTCAAATCATAGAATGTTAGAGTGTCAGTCCTTTTTTACTTCAGCCGGCATTGCACCTTTTGTATTAAATTCGGATGCAATTTCTGTGTTTCATCGTCAATAAGAAGGTCCAAGTGATACAGTAAATCTGAAGTGAAGCATCGGAATCTAAAACTGGACTCACAGGAGAGGATCAAATCATAGAAAGTGAGAGTGTCAGTCCTCTTGTACTTAAGTCGCCATTGTGATTTTTGTATTAAATTCGGATGCAATTTCTGTGTTTCATCGTCAATAAGAAGGTCCAAGGGATACAGTAAACCTGAAGTGAAGCACCGGAATCTAAAACTGGACTCACAGGAGAGGTTCAAATCATACAAAGTTAGAATGTCAGTCCTCTTGTACTTAAGTCGGCATTGTGCCTTTTGTATTACATTCCGATGCAATTTCTCTGTTTCATCGTCAATAAGACGGTGCAAAGTATACAGTAAACCTTAAGTGAAGCATCGGATTCTAAAACTGGACTCGCAGGTGAGGTTCAAATCATAGAAAGTTTGAATGTCAGTCCTCTTGTACTTATGTCGGCATTGTGCCTTTTGTATTAAATTCGGATATGAACTCTGTGTTTCATCGTCAACAAGAAGGTCCAAGGTATACAGTAAACCTGAAATGAAGCATCGGAAGCTAACACTCAGCTCACAAGAGAGGTTCAAATCATAGAAAGTCAGAGTGTCAGTCCTCTTGTACTTAAGTCGGCATTGTGTCTTTTGTATTAAATTCGGATGGAATTTCTGTGTTTCAACGTCAATAAGAAGGTCCAAGGGAAACAGTAAACCTGAAGTGTAGCATCGGAATCTATCACTCAACTCACAGGAGTGGTTCAAATCATAGCAAGTGAGAGTGTCAGTCCTCTTGTACTTAAGTCGGCATTGTGCCTTTTCTATTAAATTCGGATGCAATTCATGTGTTTCATCGTCAATAAGAAGATCCATGGGATACAGTGAACCTGAAGTGAAGCATCGGAATCTAAAACTGGACTCACAGGAGAGGTTCAAATCATAGAAAGTTATAGTGTCAGTCCTCTTGTACTTAAGTCGGCATTGTGCCTTTTGTGTTAAATTCGGATGCAAACTCTGTGTTTCATCGTCAATAAGAAGGACCAAGGGATACAGTAAACCTGAAGTGAAGCATCGGAATCTGAAACTGGACTCACAGGAGAGGTTCAAATCATAGACAGTTAGAGTGTCAGTCCTCTTGTACTTAAGTCGGCATTGAAGCTTTTGTATTGACTTCGGATGCAATTTCTGTGTTTCATCGTCAATAAGATGATCGGAGGTATACAGTAAACCTGAAGTGAAGCATCGGAATCTAAAACTCCACTCACAGGAGAGGGTCAAACCATAGAAAGTTAGAGAGTCAGTCCTCTTGTACTTAAGTTGGCATTCTGCCTTTTGTATTAAATTCGGATGCAATTTCTGTGTTTCATCGTCAATACGAGGGACCAAGGTATACAATAAACCTGAAGAGAAAATGAAATCTAAAACTGGACTCACAGGAGAGGTTCAAATCATAGAAAGTTATAGTGTCAGTCCTCTTGTACTTAAGTCGGCATTGTGCCTTTTGTGTTAAATTCGGATGCAAACTCTGTGTTTCATCGTCAATAAGAAGGACCAAGGGATACAGTAAACCTGAAGTGAAGCATCGGAATCTGAAACTGGACTCACAGGAGAGGTTCAAATCACAGAAAGAGAGAGTGTGAGTCCTCTTGTACTTATGTCGGCTTTGTGCCTTTTGTATTAAATACGGATGCAATTTCTGTGCTTCATCGTCAATAAGAAGGTCCAAGGGATACAGTAAACCTGAAGTGAAACATCGGAATCTAAAATTGGACTCACTGGAGAGGTTCAAATCATAGAGAGTTAGAGTGACACTCCTCTTGTACTCAAGTCGGCATTGTGCCTTTTGTATTAAAATCGGATGCAATTGCTGTGTTGCATCGTCAATATGAAAGTCCAAGGGATACAGTAAACCTGAAGTGAAGCATCGGAATCTAAAAATTGGACTCACAGGAGAGGTTCAAATCATAGAGTGTTAGAGTGTCACTCCTCTAGTACTTAAGTCGGTATTGTGTCTTTTGTATAAAATTCGGATGGAATTTCTGTGTTTCATCGTCAATAAGAACGTACAAGGGGGTACAGTAAACCAGAAGTGAAGCATCGGAATCTAAAACTGGACTCACAGGAGAGGTTCAATTCATAGAAAGTTAGAGTGTCAGTCCTCTTGTACTTAAGTCGGCATTGTGCCTTTTGTATTAAATTCAGATGCAAATTCTGTGATTCAACGTCAATAAGAAGGTACAAGGGATACAGTAAACCTTAAGTGAAGCGTCGGAATCAAAAACTGGACTCACACGAGAGGTTCAAATCATAGAAAGTTAGAGTATCAGTCCTCTTGTACTTAAGTCGGCATTGTGACTTTTGTATTAAATTGGGATGCAAAATCTGTGTTTCATCGTCAATAAGAGAGTGTAAGGGATACAGTAAACCTGAAGTGAAGCATCGGAATCTAAAACTGGACTCACAGGAGAGGTTCAAATCATAGAAAGTGAGAGTGTCAGTCCTCTTGTACTTATGCCGGCATTGTGCCTTTTGTACTAAATTCGAATGGAATTTCTGTGTTTCATCGTCAATAAGAAGGTCCAATGGAAACAGTAAACCTGAAGTGAAGCATCGGAATCTATCACTCAACTCACAGGAGTGGTTCAAATCATAGCAAGTGAGAGTGTCAGTCCTCTTGTCCTTAAGTCGGCATTGTGCCTTTTCTATTAAATTCTGATGCAATTTATGTGTTTCATCGTCAATAAGAAGGTCCATGGGATACAGTAAACCTGAAGTGAAGCATCGCAATCTAAAACTGGACTCACAGGAGAGGTTCAAATCATAGAAAGTGAGAGTGTCAGTCCTCTTGTACTTAAGTCGGCATTGTGCCTTTTGTATTAAATTCGGATGCAATTTCTGTGTTTCATCGTCAATACGAAAGACCAAAGTATACAGTACACCTGAAGTGAAGCATTGGGATCTAAAACTGGACTCACAGGAGAGGTTCAAATCATAGAAAATGAGGGTGTCTGGCTTCTTTTACTTAAGTCGGAATTGTGCCTTGTGTATTAATTTCGGATGCAAACTCTGTGTTTCATCGTCAATAAGAAGGCCCAAGGGATGCAGTAAACCTGAAGTGAAGCATCGGAATCTAAAACTGGACTCACAGGAGAGGTTGATATCATAGTAAGTGAGAGTATCAGTCCCCTTGTACTTATGTCGGCATTGTGCTTTTTGTAATTAATTCGGATGCAAATTCTGTGTTTCGTCGTCAATAAGAAGGTCCAAGGAATTCAGTAAACCTGATGTGCAGCATCGGAATCTAAAGCTGGACTCGCCGGAGAGGTTCATATCGTAGTAAGTTAGAGTGTCAGCCCTCTTGTACTTAAGTCGGCATTGTGCCTTTTGTATTAAATTCGGATGTAATTTCTGTGTTTCATCGTCAATACGAAAGACCAAAGGATTCAGTACACCTGAAGTGAAGCATTGGGATCTAAAACTGGACTCACAGGAGAGGTTCAAATCATAGAAAATGAGGGTGTCTGGCTTCTTTTACTTAAGTCGGAATTGTGCCTTGTGTATTAATTTCGGATGCAAACTCTGTGTTTCATCGTCAATAAGAAGGCCCAAGGGATGCAGTAAACCTGAAGTGAAGCATCGGAATCTAAAACTGGACTCACAGGAGAGGTTGATATCATAGTAAGTGAGAGTATCAGTCCCCTTGTACTTAAGTCAGCATTGTGCTTTTTGTATTAAATTCGGATGCAATTTCTGTGTTTCATCGACAAAAAGAAGGTCCGAGGTATACAGTAAACCTGATGTGAAGCATCGGAATCTAAAACTGGACTCACAGGAGAGGTTCAGATCATAGTGAGTTAGAGTGTCAGTCCTCTTGTACTTAACTCGGCATAGTGCCTTTTGAATTTAGTTTCGATGCAATTTCAGTGCTTCATCGTCAATAAGAAGGTCCAAGGTGTACAGAAAACCAGAAGTGAAGCATCGGAATCTTAAAATGGACTCACAGGAGAGGTTGATATCATAGAAAGTTATAGTGTCAGTCCTCTTGTACTTAAGTCGGCATTGTGCCTTTTGTATTAAATTCGGATTCAATTTCTGTTTCCATCGTCAATAAGAGGGTCCAAGGTATACAGTAAACCTGAAATGAAACATCGGAATCTAAAACTGGACTCACAGGAGAGGTTCAAATCATAGAAAGTGAGAGTGTCAGTCCTCTTGTAGTTAACCCGGCATAGTGCCTTTTGTATTATATTCGGATGCAATTTCTGTGTTTCATCGTCAATAAGAAGGTCCAAGGTATACAGGAAACCTGATGTGAAGCATCGGAATCTAAAACTGCACTCACAGGAGAGGTTCAAATCATAGAAAGTGAGAGTGTCAGTCCTCTTGTCCTTAAGTCGGCATGTTCCTTTTGTATTAATTTCGGATGCAATTTCTGTGTTTCATCGTCAATAAGAAGGTCCAAGGGATACAGTAAACCTGAAGTGAAGCATCGGAAACAAAAACTGGAATCTTTGGAGAGGTTCAAATGATAGAAAGTGAGAGTGTCAGTCCTCTTGTCCTTAAGTCGGCATGATCCTTTTGTATTAATTTCGGTTGCAATTTCTGTGATTCATCGTCAATAAGATCGTACAAGGGATACAGTAAACCTGAAGTGAAGCATTGGAATCTAAAACTAGACCCACAGGAGAAGTTCAAATCATAGAAAGTTAGAGTGTCAGTCCTCTTGTACTTAAGTCGGCATTGTGACTTTTGTATTTAATTCGGATGCAAACTCTGTGTTTCATCGTCAATAAGAGGGTCCAAGGAATACACTAAACCTGAAGTGAAGCATCGGAATCTAAATCTGGACTCACAGGAGAGGTTCAAATCATAGAGAGTGAGAGTGTCAGTCCTCTTGTACTTATTTCGGCATTGTGCTTTTTGTATTACATTCGGATGCAATATATGTGTTTCATCGTCAATAAGAAGGTGCAAGGTATACAGTAAACCTGAAGTGATGCATCGGATTCTAAAACGGGACTCACAATAGAGGTTCAAATCATAGATAGTGAGAGTGTCAGTCCTCTTGTCCTTAAGTCGGCATGTTCCTTTTGTATTAATTTCGGATGCAATTTCTGTGTTTCATCATCAATAAGAAGGTCCAAGGGATACAGTAAACCTGAAGAGAAGCATCGGTAACAAAAACTGGACTCACTGGAGAGGTTCAAATGATAGAGTGTTAGAGTGTCACTCCTCTTGTACTTAAGTCGGTATTGTGTCTTTTGGATTAAATTCGGTTGCAATTTCTGTGTTTCATCGTCAATAAGAACGTACAAGGGATACAGTAAACCTGAAGTGAAGCATTGGAATCTAAAACTAGACCCACAGGAGAGGTTCAAATCATAGAAAGTCAGAGTGTCAGTCCTCTTGTACTTAAGTCGGCATTGTGACTTTTGTATTAAATTCGGATGCAAACTCTGTGTTTCATCGTCAATAAGAGGATGTAAGGGATACAGTAAACCTGAAGTGAAGCATCGGAATCTAAAACTGGACTCACAGGAGAGGTTCAAATCATAGAAAGTGAGAGTGTCAGTCCTCTTGTACTTATGTCGGCATTGTGCCTTTTGTATTAAATTCGGATGGAATTTCTGTGTTTCATCGTCAATAAGAAGGTCCAAGGGAACAGTAAACCTGAAGTGAAGCATCGGAATCTATCACTCAACTCACAGGAGTGGTTCAAATCATAGCAAGTGAGAGTGTCAGTCCTCTTGTACTTAAGTCGGCATTGTGCCTTGTCTATTAAATTCGGATGCAATTTATGTGTTTCATCGTCAATAAGAAGGTCCATGGGATACAGTAAACCTGAAGTGAAGCATCGGAATCTAAAACTGGACTCACAGGAGAGGTTCCAATCATTGAAAGTGAGTGTGTCAGTCCTCTTGTACTTAAGTCGGCATTGTGCCATTTGTATTAAATTCGGATGTAATTTCTGTGTTTCATCGTCAATACGAAAAACCAAAGGATACAGTAAACCTGAAGTGAAGCATTGGGATCTAAAACTGGACTCACAGGAGAGGTTCAAATCATAGAAAGTGAGGGTGTCTGGCTTCTTTTACTTAAGTCGGCATTGTGCCTTGTGTATTAATTTCGGATGCAAACTCTGTGTTTCATCGTCAATAAGAAGGCCCAAGGGATGCGGTAAACCTGAGGTGAAGCATCGTAATCTAAAACTGGACCCACAGGAGAGGTTGATATCATAGAAAGTGAGAGTATCAGTCCCCTTGTACTTAAGTCGGCATTGTGCTTTTTGTATTTAATTCGGATGCAAATTCTGTGTTTCATCGCCAATAAGAAGGTCCAAGGAATACAGTAAACCTGAAGTGAAGCAACGGAATCTAAAGCTGGACTCGCCGGAGAGGTTCAAATCATAGTAAGTTAGAGTGTCAGCCCTCTTTGTACTTAAGTCGGCATTGTGCCTTTTGTATTACATTCGGATTGAATTTCTGTGTTTCATCCTCAATAAGAAGGTCCGAGGTATACAGTAAACCTGATGTGAAGCATCGGAATCTAAAAGTGGACTCACAGGAGAGGTTCAGATCATAGTGAGTTAGAGTCTCAGTCCTCTTGTACTTAACTCGGCATAGTGATTTTTGAATTTAATTTCGATGCAATTTCAGTGCTTCATCGTCAATAAGAAGGTCCAAGGTACACAGTAAACCTGAAGAGAAGTATCGGAATCTAAAACTGGACTCACAGGAGAGGTTGATATCATAGAAAGTTAGAGTGTCAGTCCTCTTATACTTAAGTCGGCATTGTGACTTTTGAATTTAATTGCGATGCAATTTCTGTGTTTTATCGTCAATAAGAAGGTCCAAGGTATACAGAAAACCTGAAATGAAACATCGGAATCTAAAACTGGACTCACAGGAGCGGTTCAAATCATAGAAAGTTAGAGTGTCAGTCCTCTTGTACTTATGTCGGCATTGTGCCTTTTGTATTAAATTCGGATGCAATTTCTATGTTTCATGGTCAATAAGAAGGTCTAAGGGATACAGTAAACCTGAAGTGAAGCATCGGAATCTAAATCTGGACTCACAGGAGAGGTTCAAATCATAGAGAGTTAGAGTGTCAGTCCTCTTGTACTTAGGTCGGCATTGTGCATTTTGTAGTAAATTCGGATGCAATATCTGTGTTTCATCGTCAATAAGAAGGTGCAAGGTATACAGCAAACCTGAAGTGAAGCATCGGAATCTAAAACTGCACTAACAGGAGAGGTTCAAATCATAGAAAGTTCTAGTGTGAGTACACTTGTACTTAAATTGGCATTGTGACTTTTGTATTGAATTCGGATGCAATTTCTGTGTTTCATCGTCAATAAAAAGGTCCAACGGATACAGTCAACCTGAAGTGAAGCATCGGAATCTAAAACTGGACCCACACTAGAGGATCAAATCATAGAAAGGTATAGTGTCAGTCCTCTTGTACTTAAGTCGGCATTGTGCCTTTTGTATTAAATTCGGATGCAATTTCTGTATTTCATCATCAATATGAAGGTCCAAGGGATACAGTAAACCTGAAGTGAAGCATCGGAATCTAAAATTGGACTCACAGGAGAGGCTCAAATCATAGAGTGTTAGAGTGTCACTCCTCTTGTACTTAAGTCGGTAATGTGTCTTTTGTATTAAATTCGGATGCAATTTCTGTGTTTCATCGTCAATAAGAACGTACAAGGGATACAGTAAACCTGAAGTGAAGCATCGGAATCTAAAACTGGACTCACAGGAGAGGTTCAAATCATAGAAAGTTAGAGTGTCAGTCCTCATGTACTTAAGTCGGCATTGTGCCTTTTGTATTACATTCAGATGCAATTTCTGTGTTTCATCGTCAATAACAAGGTCCAAGGGATACAGTAAACCTGAAGTGAAGCATCGGAAACAAAAACTGGACTCACTGGAGAGGTTCAAATGATAGAGTGTTAGAGTGTCACTCCTCTTGTACTTAAGTCGGTATTGTGTCTTTTGTATTAAATTCGGTTGCAATTTCTGTGTTTCATCGTCAATAAGAACGTACAAGGGATACAGTAAACCTGAAGTGAAGCATTGGAATGTAAAACTAGACCCACAGGAGAGGTTCAACTCATAGAAAGTTAGAGTGTCAGTCCTCTTGTACTGAAGTCGGCATTGTGCCTTTTGTATTAAATTCGGATGGAATTTCTGTGTTTCATCGTCAATAAGAAGGTCCAAGGGAAACAGTAAACCTGAAGTGAAGCATCGGAATCTATCACTCAACTCACAGGAGTGGTTCAAATCATAGCAAGTGAGAGTGTCAGTCCTTTTGTACTTAAGTCGGCATTGTGCCTTTTCTATTAAATTTGGATGCAATATATGTGTTTCATCGTTAATAAGAAGGCCCAAGGGATGCAGTAAACCTGAAGTGAAGCATCGGAATCTAAAACTGGACTCACAGGAGAGGCTGATATCATAGAAAGTGAGAGTATCAGTCCCCTTGTACTTAAGTCGGCATTGTGCTTTTTGTATTTAATTCGGATGCAAAATCTGTGTTTCATCGTTAATAAGAAGGTCCAAGGAATACAGTAAACCTGAAGTGAAGCATCGGAATCTAAAGCTGGACTCGCCGGAGAGGTTCAAATCATAGTAAGTTAGAGTGTCAGCCCTCTTGTACTTAAGTCGGCATTGTGCCTTTTGTATTAAATTCGGATGCAATTTCTATGTTTCATGGTCAATAAAAAGGTCTAAGGGATACAGTAAACCAGAAGTGAAGCATCGGAATCTAAATCTGGACTCACAGGAGAGGATCAAATCATAGAGAGTTAGAGTGTCAGTCCTCTTGTACTTAGGTCGGCATTGTGCATTTTGTATTAAATTCGGATGCAATATCTGTGTTTCATTGTCAATAAGAAGGTGCAAGGTATACAGTAAACCTGAAGTGAAGCATCGGATTCTAAAACGGGACTCACAATAGAGGTTCAAATCATAGATAGTGAGACTGACAGTCCTCTTGTAGTTAACCCGGCATAGTGCCTTTTGTATTATTTTCGGATGCAATGTCTGTGTTTCATCGTCAATAAGAAGGTCCAAGGTATACAGGAAACCTGATGTGAAGCATCGGAATCTAAAACTGCACTCACAGGAGAGGTTCAAATCATAGAAAGTGAGAGTGTCAGTCGTCTTGTCCTTAAGTCGGCATGTTCCTTTTGTATTAAATTCGGATGCAATTTCTGTGTTTCATCGTCAATAAGAAGGTCCAAGGGATACAGTAAACCTGAAGTGAAGCATCGGAAACAAAAACTGGACTCACTGGAGAGGTTGATATCATAGAAAGTGAGAGTATCAGTCCCCTTGTACTTAAGTCGGCATTGTGCTTTTTGTATTTAATTCGGATGCAAATTCTGTGTTTCATCGTCAATAAGAAGGTCCAAGGAATACAGTAAACCTGAAGTGAAGCATCGGAATCTAAAGCTGGACTCGCCGGAGAGGTTCAAATCATAGTAAGTTAGAGTGTCAGCCCTCTTGTACTTAAATCGGCATTGTGCCTTTTGTATTAAATTCGGATGCAATTTCTGTGTTTCATCCTCAATAAGAAGGTCCGAGGTATACAGTAAACCTGATGTGAAGCATCGGAATCTAAAACTGGACTCACAGGAGACGTTCAGATCATAGTGAGTTAGAGTGTCAGTCCTCTTGTACTTAACTCGGCATAGTGCCTTTTGAATTTAATTTCGATGCAATTTCAGTGCTTCATCGTCAATAAGAAGGTCCAAGGTACACAGTAAACCTGAAGAGAAGTATCGGAATCTAGAACTGGACTCACAGGAGAGGTTCAAATCATAGAAAGTTAGAGTGTCAGTCCTCTTGTACTTAAGTCGGCATTGTGAATTTTGAATTTATTTCCGATGCAATTTCTGTGTTTCATCGTCAATAAGAAGGTCCAAGGTATACAGAAAACCAGAAGTGAAGCATCGGAATCTTAAAATGGACTCACAGGAGAGGTTCAAATCATAGAGAGTTTTAGTGTCAGTCCTCTTGTACTTAGGTCGGCATTGTGCAATTTGTATTAAATTCGGATGCAATATCTGTGTTTCATCGTCAATAAGAAGGTGCAAGGTATACAGTAAACCTGAAGTGAAGCATCGGATTCTAAAACGGGACTCACAATAGAGGTTCAAATCATAGATAGTGAGACTGACAGTCCTCTTGTAGTTAACCCGGCATAGTGCCTTTTGTATTATATTCGGATGCAATTTCTGTGTTTCATCGTCAATAAGAAGGTCCAAGGTATACAGGAAACCTGATGTGAAGCATCGGAATCTAAAACTGCACTCACAGGAGAGGTTCAAATCATAGAAAGAGAGAGTGTCAGTCCTCTTGTCCTTAAGTCGGCATGTTTCTTTTGTATTAAATTCGGATGCAATTTCTGTATTTCATCGTCAATAAGAAGGTGCAAGGTATACAGTAAACCTGAAGTGAAGCATCGGAAACAAAAACTGGACTCACAGGAGAGGTTCAAATCATAGTAAGTTAGACTGTCACTCCTCTTGTACTTACGTCGGTATTGTGTCTTTTGTATTAAATTCGGTTGCAAATTTTGTGTTTCATCGTCAATAAGAACGTACAAGGGATACAGTAAACCTGAAGTGAAGCATTGGAATCTAAAACTAGACCCACAGGAGAGGTTCAAATCATAGAAAGTTAGAGTGTCAGTCCTCTTGTACTTAAGTCGGCATTGTGACTTTTTATTAAATTCGGATGCAAACTCTGTGTTTCATCGTCAATAAGAGGGTGTAAGGGATACAGTAAACCTGAAGTGAAGCATCGGAATCTAAAACTGGACTCACAGGAGAGGTTAAAATCATAGAAAGTGAGAGTGTCAGTCCTTTTGTACTTATGTCGGCATTGTGCCTTTTGTATTAAATTCGGATGGAATTTCTGTGTTTCATCGTCAATAAGAAGGTCCAAGGGAAACAGTAAACCTGAAGTGAAGCATCGGAATCTATCACTCAACTCACAGGAGTGGTTCAAATCATAGCAAGTGAGAGTGTCAGTCCTCTTGTACTTAAGTCGGCATTGTGCCTTGTCTATTAAATTCGGATGCAATTTATGTGTTTCATCGTCAATAAGAAGGTCCAAGGGATACAGTAAACCTGAAGTGAAGCATCGGAATCTAAAACTGGACTCACAGGCGAGGTTCAAATCATAGAAAGTGAGAGTGTCAGTCCTCCTGTACTTAAGTCGGCATTGTGCCTTTTGTATTAAATTCGGATGTAATTTCTGTGTTTCATCGTCAATACGAATGACCAAAGGATACAGTAAACCTGAAGTGAAGCATTGGGATCTAAAACTGGACTCACAGGAGAGGTTCAAATCATAGAAACTGAGGGTGTCTGATTCTTTTACTTAAGTCGGCATTGTGCCTTGTGTATTAATTTCAGATGCAAACTCTGTGTTTCATCGTCAATAAGAAGGCCCAAGGGATGCAGTAAACCTGAAGTGAAGCATCGGAATCTAAAACTGGACTCACAGGAGAGGTTGATATCATTGAAAGTGAGAGTATCAGTCCCCTTGTACTTAAGTCGGCATTGTGCATTTTGTATTTAATTCGGATGCAAATTCTTTGTTTCATCGTCAATAAGAAGGTCCAAGGAATACAGTAAACCTGAAGTGAAGCATCGGAATCTAAAGCTGGACTCGCCGGAGAGGTTCAAATCATAGTAAGTTAGAGTGTCAGCCCTCTTGTACTTAAATCTTCATTGTGCCTTTTGTATTAAATTCGGATGCAATGTCTGTGTTTCATCGTCAATACGAAAGACCAAAGGATACAGTAAACCAGAAGTGAAGCATTGGGATAGAAAACTGGACTAACAGGTGAGGTTCAAATCATAGAAAGTGAGGGGGTCTGGCTTCTTTTACTTAAGTCGGCATTGTGCCTTGTGTATCAATTTCGGATGCAAACTCTGTGTTTCACCGTCAATAAGAAGGCCCAAGGGATGCAGTAAACCTGAAGTGAAGCATCGGACTCTAAAACTGGACTCACAGGAGAGGTTGATATCATAGAAAGTGAGAGTATCAGTCCCCTTGTACTTAAGTCGGCATTGTGCTTTTTGTATTTAATTCGGATGCAAATTCTGTGTTTCATCGTCAATAAGAAGGTCCAAGGAATACAGTAAACCTGAAGTGAAGCATCGGAATCTAAAGCTGGACTCGCCGGAGAGGTTCAAATCATAGTTAGTTAGAGTGTCAGCCCTCTTGTACTGAAGTCGGCATTGTGCCTTTTGTTTTAAATTCGGATGCAATTTCTGTGTTTCATCGTCAATAAGAAGTTCCGAGGTATACAGTAAACCTGATGTGAAGCATCGGAATCTAAAACTAGACTCACAGGAGAGGTTCAGATCATAGTGAGTTATAGTGTCCGTCCTCTTGTACTTAACTCGGCATAGTGCCTTTTGAATTTAATTTCGATGCAATTTGAGTGCTTCATCGTCAATAAGAAGGACCAAGGTACACAGTAAACCTGAAGAGAAGCATCGGAATCTAAAACTGGACTCACAGGAGAGGTTGATATCATTGAAAGTTAGAGTGTCAGTCCTCTGTACTTAAGTCGGCATTGTGACTTTTGAATTTAATTCCGATGCAATTTCTGTGTTTCATCGTCAATAAGATGGTCCAAGGTATACAGAAAACCTGAAATGAAACATCGGAATCTAAAACTGGACTCACAGGAGCGGTGCAAATCATAGAAAGTTAGAGTGTTAGTCCTCTTGTACTTAAGTCGGCATTGTGCCTTTTGTATTAAATTCGGACGCAATTTCTATGTTTCATGGTCAATAAGAAGGTCCAACGGATACAGTCACCCTGAAGTGAAGCATCGGAATCGAAAACTGGACCCACAGGAGAGGTTCAAATCATAGAAAGTTATAGTGTCAGTCCTCTTGTACTTAAGTCGGCATTGTGCCTTTTGTATTAACTTCGGATGCAATTTCTGTATTTCATCATCAATATGAAGGTCCAAGGGATACAGTAAACCTGAAGTGAAGCATCGGAATCTAAAATTGGACTCACAGGCGAGGTTCAAATCATAGAGTGTTAGAGTGTCACTCCTCTTGTACTTAGGTCGGTAATGTGTCTTTTGTATTAAATTCGGATGCAAACTCTGTGTTTCATCGTCAATAAGAGGGTGTAAGGGATGCAGTAAACCTGAAGTGAAGCATCGGAATCTAAAACTGGACTCACAGGAGTGGTTGATATCATAGAAAGTGAGAGTATCAGTCCCCTTGTACTTAAGACGGCATTGTGCTTTTTGCATTTAATTCGGATGCAAATTCTGTGTTTCATCGTCAATAAGAAGGTCCAAGGAATTCAGTAAACCTGAAGTGAAGCATCGGAATCTAAAGCTGGACTCGCCGGAGAGGTTCAAATCATAGTAAGTTAGAGTGTCAGCCCTCTTGTACTTAAGTCGGCATTGTGCCTTTTGTATTAAATTCGGATGCAATATTTGTGTTTCATCCTCAATAAGAAGGTCCGAGGTATACAGTAAACCTGATGTGAAGCATCGGAATCTAAAACTGGACTCACAGGAGAGGTTCAGATCATAGTGAGTTAGAGTGTCAGTCCTCTTGTACTTAACTCGGCATAGTGCCTTTTGAATTTAATTTCGATGCAATTTCAGTGTTTCATCGTCAATAAGAAGGTCCAAGGTACACAGTAAACCTGAAGAGAAGCATCGGAATCTAAAACTGGACTTACAGGAGAGGTTCAAATCATAGAAAGTTAGAGTGTTAGTCCTCTTGTACTTATGTCGGCATTGTGCCTTTTGTATTAAATTCGGATGCAATTTCTATGTTTCATGGTCAATAAGAAGGTCTAAGGGATACAGTAAACCTGAAGTGAAGCATCGGGATCTAAATCTGGACTCACAGGAGAGGTTGAAATCATAGAGAGTTAGAGTGTCAGTCCTCTTGTACTTAGGTCGGCATTGTGCATTTTGTAATAAATTCGGATGCAATATCTGTGTTTCAACGTCAATAAGTAGGTGCAAGGTGTACAGTAAACCTGAAGTGAAGCATCGGATTCTAAAACGGGACTCACAATAGAGGTTCAGAACATAGATAGTGAGACTAACAGTCCTCTTGTAGTTAACCCGGCATAGTGCCTTTTGTATTATATTCGGATGCAATTTCTGTGTCTCATCGTCAATTAGAAGGTCCAAGGTATACAGGAAACCTGATGTGAAGCATCGGAATCTAAAACTGCACTCACAGGAGAGGTTCAAATCATAGAAAGTGAGAGTGTCAGTCCTCTTGTCCTTAAGTCGGCATGTTCCTTTTGTATTAAATTCGGATGCAATTTCTGTGCTTCATCGTCAATAAGAAGGTCCAAGGGATACAGTAAACCTGAAGTGAAGCATCGGAAACAAAAACTGGACTCACTGGAGAGGTTCAAATGATAGAGTGTTAGAGTGTCACTCCTCTTGTACTTAAGTCGGTATTGTGTCTTTTGTGTTAAATTCGGTTGCAATTTCTGTGTTTCATCGTCAATAAGAACGTACAAGGGATACAGTAAACCTGAAGTGAAGCATTGGAATCTAAAACTAGACCCACAAGAGAGGTTCAAATCATAGAAAGTTAGAGTGTCAGTCCTCTTGTACTTAAGTCGGCATTGTGACTTTTGTATTAAATTCGGATGCAAACTCTGTGTTTCATCGTCAATGAGAGGGTGTAAGGGATACAGTAAACCTGAAGTGAAGCATCGGAATCTAAAACTGGACTCACAGGAGAGGTTCAAATCATAGAAAGTGAGAGTGTCAGTCCTCTTGTACTTAAGTCGGCATTGTGCCTTGTCTATTAAATTCGGATGCAATTTATGTGTTTCATCGTCAATAAGAAGGTCCATGGGATACAGTAAACCTGAAGTGAAGCATCGGAATCTAAAACTAGGCCCACAGGAGAGGTTCAAATCATAGAAAGTTAGAGTGTCAGTCCTCTTGTACTTAAGTCGGCATTGTGACTTTTGTATTAAATTCGGATGCAAACTCTGTGTTTCATTGTCAATAAGAGGGTGTAAGGGATGCAGTAAACCTGAAGTGAAGCATCGGAATCTAAACAGGACTCACAGGAGAGGTTCAAATCATAGAAAGTGAGAGTGTCAGTCCTCTTGTACTTATGTCGGCATTGTGCCTTTTGTATTAAATTCGGATGGAATTTCTGCGTTTCATCGTCAATAAGAAGGTCCAAGGGAAACAGTAAACCTGAAGTGAAGCATCGGAATCTATCACTAAACTCACAGGAGTGGTTCAAATCATAGCAAGTGAGAGTGTCAGTCCTCTTGTGCTTAAGTCGGCATTGTGCTTTGTCTATTAAATTCGGATGCAATTTATGTGTTTCATCGTCAATAAGAAGGTCCATGGGATACAGTAAACCTGAAGTGAAGCATCGGAATCTAAAACTGGACTCACAGGAGAGGTTCAAATCATAGAAAGTGAGTGTGTCCGTCCTCTTGTACTTAAGTCGGCATTGTGCCTTTTGTATTAAATTCGGATGCAAACTCTGTGTTTCATCGTCAATAAGAAGGCCCGAGGGATGCAGTAAGCCTGAAGTGAAGCATCGGAATCTAAAACTGGACTCACAGGAGAGGTTGATATCATAGAAAGTGAGAGTATCAGTCCCCTTGTACTTCAGTCGGCATTGTGCCTTTTGTATTTAATTCGGATGCAAATTCTGTGTTTCATCGTCAATAAGAAGGTCCAAGGAATACAGTAAACCTGAAGTGAAGCATCGGAATCTAAAGCTGGACTCGCCGGAGAGGTTCAAATCATAGTAAGTTAGAGTGTCAGCCCTCTTGTACTTAAGTCGGCATTGTGCCTTTTGTAGGAAATTCGGATGCAATTTCTGTGTTTCATCCTCAATAAGAAGGTCGGAGGTATACAGTAAACCTGATGTGAAGCATCGGAATCTAAAACTGGACTCACAGGAGAGGTTCAGATCATAGTGAGTTAGAGTGTCAGTCCTCTTGTACTTAACTCGGCATAGTGCCTTTTGAATTTAATTTCGATGCAATTTCAGTGCTTCATCGTCAATAAGAAGGTCCAAGGTACACAGTAAACCTGAAGAGAAGTATCGGAATCTAGAACTGGACTCACAGGAGAGGTTCAAATCATAGAAAGTTAGAGTGTCAGTCCTCTTGTACTTAATTCGGCATTGTGACTTTTGAATTTAATTCCGATGCAATTTCTGTGTTTCATCGTCAATAAGAGGGTCCAAGGTATACAGAAAACCAGAAGTGAAGCATCGGAATCTTAAAATGGACTCACAGGAGATGTTGATATCATAGAAAGTTAGAGTGTCAGTCCTCTTGTACTTAAGTCGGCATTTTGCCTTTTGTATTAAATTCGGATTCAATTTCTGTTTCCATCGTCAATTAGAAGGTCCAAGGTATACAGTAAACCTGAAATGAAACATCGGAATCTAAAACTGGACTCACAGGAGAGGTTCAAATCATAGATAGTTAGAGTGTTAGTCCTCTTGTACTTATGTCGGCATTGTGCCTTTTGTATTAAATTCGGATGCAATTTCTATGTTTCATGGTCAATAAGAAGGTCTAAGGGATACAGTAAACCTGAAGTGAAGCATCGGAATCTAAATCTGGACTCACAGGAGAGGTTCAAATCATAGAAAGTGAGAGTGTCAGTCCTCTTGTACTTATGTCGGCATTGTGCCTTTTGTATTAAATTCGGATGGAATTTCTGCGTTTCATCGTCAATAAGAAGGTCCAAGGGAAACAGTAAACCTGAAGTGAAGCATCGGAATCTATCACTCAACTCACAGGAGTGGTTCAAATCATAGCAAGTGAGAGTGTCAGTCCTCTTGTACTTAAGTCGGCATTGTGCCTTGTCTATTAAATTCGGATGCAATTTATGTGTTTCATCGTCAATAAGAAGGTCCATGGGATACAGTAAACCTGAAGTGAAGCATCGGAATCTAAAACTAGGCCCACAGGAGAGGTTCAAATCATAGAAAGTTAGAGTGTCAGTCCTCTTGTACTTAAGTCGGCATTGTGACTTTTGTATTAAATTCGGATGCAAACTCTGTGTTTCATTGTCAATAAGAGGGTGTAAGGGATGCAGTAAACCTGAAGTGAAGCATCGGAATCTAAACAGGACTCACAGGAGAGGTTCAAATCATAGAAAGTGAGAGTGTCAGTCCTCTTGTACTTATGTCGGCATTGTGCCTTTTGTATTAAATTCGGATGGAATTTCTGCGTTTCATCGTCAATAAGAAGGTCCAAGGGAAACAGTAAACCTGAAGTGAAGCATCGGAATCTATCACTAAACTCACAGGAATGGTTCAAATCATAGCAAGTGAGAGTGTCAGTCCTCTTGTGCTTAAGTCGGCATTGTGCCTTGTCTATTAAATTCGGATGCAATTTATGTGTTTCATCGTCAATAAGAAGGTCCATGGGATACAGTAAACCTGAAGTGAAGCATCGGAATCTAAAACTGGACTCACAGGAGAGGTTCAAATCATAGAAAGTGAGTGTGTCCGTCCTCTTGTACTTAAGTCGGCATTGTGCCTTTTGTATTAAATTCGGATGCAAACTCTGTGTTTCATCGTCAATAAGAAGGCCCGAGGGATGCAGTAAGCCTGAAGTGAAGCATCGGAATCTAAAACTGGACTCACAGGAGAGGTTGATATCATAGAAAGTGAGAGTATCAGTCCCCTTGTACTTCAGTCGGCATTGTGCCTTTTGTATTTAATTCGGATGCAAATTCTGTGTTTCATCGTCAATAAGAAGGTCCAAGGAATACAGTAAACCTGAAGTGAAGCATCGGAATCTAAAGCTGGACTCGCCGGAGAGGTTCAAATCATAGTAAGTTAGAGTGTCAGCCCTCTTGTACTTAAGTCGGCATTGTGCCTTTTGTATGAAATTCGGATGCAATTTCTGTGTTTCATCCTCAATAAGAAGGTCGGAGGTATACAGTAAACCTGATGTGAAGCATCGGAATCTAAAACTGGACTCACAGGAGAGGTTCAGATCATAGTGAGTTAGAGTGTCAGTCCTCTTGTACTTAACTCGGCATAGTGCCTTTTGAATTTTATTTCGATGCAATTTCAGTGCTTCATCGTCAATAAGAAGGTCCAAGGTACACAGTAAACCTGAAGAGAAGTATCGGAATCTAGAACTGGACTCACAGGAGAGGTTCAAATCATAGAAAGTTAGAGTGTCAGTCCTCTTGTACTTAATTCGGCATTGTGACTTTTGAACTTAATTCCGATGCAATTTCTGTGTTTCATCGTCAATAAGAGGGTCCAAGGTATACAGAAAACCAGAAGTGAAGCATCGGAATCTTAAAATGGACTCACAGGAGAGGTTGATATCATAGAAAGTTAGAGTGTCAGTCCTCTTGTACTTAAGTCGGCATTTTGCCTTTTGTATTAAATTCGGATTCAATTTCTGTTTCCATCGTCAATTAGAAGGTCCAAGGTATACAGTAAACCTGAAATGAAACATCGGAATCTAAAACTGGACTCACAGGAGAGGTTCAAATCATAGATAGTTAGAGTGTTAGTCCTCTTGTACTTATGTCGGCATTGTGCCTTTTGTATTAAATTCGGATGCAATTTCTATGTTTCATGGTCAATAAGAAGGTCTAAGGGATACAGTAAACCTGAAGTGAAGCATCGGAATCTAAATCTGGACTCACAGGAGAGGTTCAAATCATAGAAAGTGAGAGTGTCAGTCCTCTTGTACTTATGTCGGCATTGTGCCTTTTGTATTAAATTCCGATGGAATTTCTGCGTTTCATCGTCAATAAGAAGGTCCAAGGGAAACAGTAAACCTGAAGTGAAGCATCGGAATCTATCACTCAACTCACAGGAGTGGTTCAAATCATAGCAAGTGAGAGTGTCAGTCCTCTTGTACTTAAGTCGGCATTGTGCCTTGTCTATTAAATTCGGATGCAATTTATGTGTATCATCGTCAATAAGAAGGTCCATGGGATACAGTAAACCTGAAGTGAAGCATCGGAATCTAAAACTAGGCCCACAGGATAGGTTCAAATCATAGAAAGTTAGAGTGTCAGTCCTCTTGTACTTAAGTCGGCATTGTGACTTTTGTATTAAATTCGGATGCAAACTCTGTGTTTCATCGTCAATAAGAGGGTGTAAGGGATGCAGTAAACCTGAAGTGAAGCATCGGAATCTAAACTGGACTCACAGGAGAGGTTCAAATCATAGAAAGTGAGAGTGTCAGTCCTCTTGTACTTATGTCGGCATTATGCCTTTAGTATTAAATTCGGATGGAATTTCTGCGTTTCATCGTCAATAAGAAGGTCCAAGGGAAACAGTAAACCTGAAGTGAAGAATCGGAATCTATCACTCAACTCACAGGAGTGGTTCAAATCATAGCAAGTGAGAGTGTCAGTCCTCTTGTGCTTAAGTCGGCATTGTGCCTTGTCTATTAAATTCGGATGCAATTTATGTGTTTCATCGTCAATAAGAAGGTCCATGGGATACAGTAAACCTGAAGTGAAGCATCGGAATCTAAAACTGGACTCACAGGAGAGGTTCAAATCATAGAAAGTGAGTGTGTCCGTCCTCTTGTACTTAAGTCGGCATTGTGCCTTTTGTATTAAATTCGGATGCAAACTCTGTGTTTCATCGTCAATAAGAAGGCCCGAGGGATGCAGTAAGCCTGAAGTGAAGCATCGGAATCTAAAACTGGACTCACAGGAGAGGTTGATATCATAGAAAGTGAGAGTATCAGTCCCCTTGTACTTCAGTCGGCATTGTGCTTTTTGTATTTAATTTGGATGCAAATACTGTGTTTCATCGTCAATAAGAAGGTCCAAGGAATACAGTAAACCTGAAGTGAAGCATCGCAATCTAAAGCTGGACTCGCCGGAGAGGTTCAAATCATAGTAAGTTAGAGTGTCAGCCCTCTTGTACTTAAGTCGGCATTGTGCCTTTTGTATTAAATTCGGATGCAATTTCTGTGTTTCATCCTCAATAAGAAGGTCCGAGGTATACAGTAAACCTGATGTGAAGCATCGGAATCTAAAACTGGACTCACAGGAGAGGTTCAGAGCATAGTGAGTTAGAGTGTCAGTCCTCTTGTACTTAACTCGGCATAGTGCCTTTTGAATTTAATTTCGATGCAATTTCAGTGCTTCATCGTCAATAAGAAGGTCCAAGGTACACAGTAAACCTGAAGAGAAGTATCGGAATCTAGAACTGGACTCACAGGAGAGGTTCAAATCATAGAAAGTTAGAGTGTCAGTCCTCTTGTACTTAAGTCGGCATTGTGACTTTTGAATTTAATTCCCATGCAATTTCTGTGTTTCATCATCAATAAGAAGGTCCAAGGTATACAGAAAACCAGAAGTGAAGCATCGGAATCTTAAAATGGACTCACAGGAGAGGTTGATATCACAGAAAGTTAGAGTGTCAGTCCTCTTGTACTTAAGTCGGCATTTTGCCTTTTGTATTAAATTCGGATTCAATTTCTGTTTCCATCGTCAATTAGATGGTCCAAGGTATACAGTAAACCTGAAATGAAACATCGGAATCTAAAACTGGACTCACAGGAGAGGTTCTAATCATAGATAGCTAGAGTGTTAGTCCTCTTGTACTTAAGTCGGCATTGTGCCTTTTGTATTAAATTCGGATGCAATTTCTATGTTTCATGATCAATAAGAAGGTCTAAGGGATACAGTAAACCTGAAGTGAAGCATCGGAATCTAAATCTGGACTCACAGGAGAGGTTCAAATCATAGAGAGTTAGAGTGTCAGTCCTCTTGCACTTAGGTCGGCATTGTGCATTTTGTATTAAATTCGGATGCATATCTGTGTTTCATCGTCAATAAGAAGGTGCAAGGTATACAGTAAACCTGAAGTGAAGCATCGGATTCTAAAACGGGACTCACAATAGAGGTTCAAATCATAGATAGTGAGACTGACAGTCCTCTTGTAGTTAACCCGGCATAGTGCCTTTTGTATTATATTCGGATGCAAATTCTGTGTTTCATCGTCAATAAGAAGGTCCAAGGTATACAGGAAACCTGATGTGAAGCATCGGAATCTAAAACTGCACTCACAGGAGAGGTTCAAATCATAGAAAGTGAGAGTGTCAGTCCTCTAGTACTTAAGTCGGCATTGTGCATTTTTTATTAAATTGGGACGCAATTTCTGTGTTTCATCGTCAATAAGAAGGTCCAAAGGATACAGTAAACCTGAAGTGAAGCATCGGAATCTAAAATTGGACTCACAGGAGAGGTTCAAATCATAGAGTGTTAGTGTGTCACTCCTCTTGTAGTTAAGTCGGTAATGTGTCTTTTGTATTAAATTCGGATGCAATATCTGTGTTTCATCGTCAATAAGAACGTAGAAGGGATACAGTAATCCTGAACTGAAGCATCGGAATCTAAAACTGGACTCACAGGAGAGGTTCAAATCATAGAAAGTTAGAGTGCCAGTTCTCATGTACTTAAGTCGGCATTGTGCCTTTTGTATTATATTCAGATGCAATATCTGTGTTTCATCGTCAATAAGAAGGTCCAAGGGATACAGTAAACCTGAAGTGAAGCATCGGAAACAAAAACTGGACTCACTGGAGAGGTTCAAATGATAGAGTCTTAGAGTGTCAGTCCTCTTGTACTTAAGTCGGCATTGTGACTTTTGTATTAAATTCGGATGCAAACTCTGTGTTTCATCGTCAATAAGAGGGTGTAAGGGATGCAGTAAACCTGAAGTGAAGCATCGGAATCTAAACTGGACTCACAGGAGAGGTTCAAATCATAGAAAGTGAGAGTGTCAGTCCTCTTGTACTTATGTCGGCATTATGCCTTTAGTATTAAATTCGGATGGAATTTCTGCGTTTCATCGTCAATAAGAAGGTCCAAGGGAAACAGTAAACCTGAAGTGAAGCATCGGAATCTATCACTCAACTCACAGGAGTGGTTCAAATCATAGCAAGTGAGAGTGTCAGTCCTCTTGTGCTTAAGTCGGCATTGTGCCTTGTCTATTAAATTCGGATGCAATTTATGTGTTTCATCGTCAATAAGAAGGTCCATGGGATACAGTAAACCTGAAGTGAAGCATCGGAATCTAAAACTGGACTCACAGGAGAGGTTCAAATCATAGAAAGTGAGTGTGTCCGTCCTCTTGTACTTAAGTCGGCATTGTGCCTTTTGTATTAAATTCGGATGCAAACTCTGTGTTTCATCGTCAATAAGAAGGCCCGAGGGATGCAGTAAGCCTGAAGTGAAGCATCGGAATCTAAAACTGGACTCACAGGAGAGGTTGATATCATAGAAAGTGAGAGTATCAGTCCTCTTGTACTTCAGTCGGCATTGTGCTTTTTGTATTTAATTCGGATGCAAATTCTGTGTTTCATCGTCAATAAGAAGGTCCAAGGAATACAGTAAACCTGAAGTGAAGCATCGGAATCTAAAGCTGGACTCGCCGGAGAGGTTCAAATCATAGTAAGTTAGAGTGTCAGCCCGCTTGTACTTAAGTCGGCATTGTGCCTTTTGTATTAAATTCGGATGCAATTTCTGTGTTTCCTCCTCAATAAGAAGGTCCGAGGTATACAGTAAACCTGATGTGAAGCATCGGAATCTAAAACTGGACTCACAGGAGAGGTTCAGATCATAGTGAGTTAGAGTGTCAGTCCTCTTGTACTTAAATCGGCATAGTGCCTTTTGAATTTAATTTCGATGCAATTTCAGTGCTTCATCGTCAATAAGAAGGTCCAAGGTACACAGTAAACCTGAAGAGAAGTATCGGAATCTAGAACTGGTCTCACAGGAGAGGTTCAAATCATAGAAAGTTAGAGTGTCAGTCCTCTTGTACTTAAGTCGGCATTGTGACTTTTGAATTTAATTCCGATGCAATTTCTGCGTTTCATCGTCAATAAGAAGGTCCAAGGCATACAGAAAACCAGAAGTGAAGCATCGGAATCTTAAAATGGACTCACAGGAGAGGTTGATATCATAGAAAGTTAGAGTGTCAGTCCTCTTGTACTTAAGTCGGCATTTTGCCTTTTGTATTAAATTCGGATTCAATTTCTGTTTCCATCGTCAATTAGAAGGTCCAAGGTATACAGTAAACCTGAAATGAAACATCGGAATCTAAAACTGGACTCAAAGGAGAGGTTCAAATCATAGATAGTTAGAGTGTTAGTCGTCTTGTACTTATGTCGGCATTGTGCCTTTTGTATTAAATTCGGATGCAATTTCTATGTTTCATGGTCAATAAGAAGGTCTAAGGGATACAGTAAACCTGAAGTGAAGCATCGGAATCTAAATCTGGACTCACAGGAGAGGTTCAAATCATAGAGAGTTAGAGTGTCACACCTCTTTTACTTAAGTCGGTAATGTGTCTTTTGTATTAAATTGGGATGCAATTTTCAGTGTTTCATCGTCAATAAGAACGTACAAGGGATACAGTAAACCTGAAGTGAAGCATCGGAATCTAAAACTGGACTCACAGGAGAGGTTCAAATCATAGAAAGTTAGAGTGTCAGCCTTCATGTACTTAAGTCGGCATTGTGCCTTTTGTATTACATTCAGATGCAATTTCTGTGTTTCATCGTCAATAAGAAGGTCCAAGGGATACAGTAAACCTGAAGTGAAGCATCGGAAACAAAAACTGGACTCATTGGAGAGGTTCAAATGATAGAGTGTTAGAGTGTCACTCCTCTTGTACTTAAGTCGGTATTGTGCTTTTGTATTATATTCGGTTGCAATTTCTGTGTTTCATCGTCAATAAGAACGTACAAGGGATATAGTAAACCTGAAGTGAAGCATTGGAATCTAAAACTGGTCCCACAGGAGAGGTTCAAATCATAGAAAGTTAGAGTGTCAGTCCTCTTGTACTTAAGTCGGCATTGTGCCTTTTGTATTAAATTCAGATGCAATTTCTGTGTTTCATCGTCAATAAGAAGGTCCAAGGGACACAGTAAACCTGAAGTGAAGCATCGGAATCAACAACTGGACTCACAGGACAGGTTCAAATCATAGGAAGTTAGTGTATCAGTACTCTTGTACTTAAGTCGGCATTGGGCCTTTTGTATTAAATTCGGATGCAAACTCTGTGTTTCATCGTCAATAAGAGGGTGTAAGGGATACAGTAAACCTGAAGTGAAGCATCGGAATCTAAAACTGGATTCACAGGAGAGGTTCAAATCATAGAAAGTTAGAGTGTCAGTCCTCTTGTAATTCAGTCGGCATTGTGCCTTTTGTATTAAATTCGGATGCAAACTCTGTGTTTCTTCGTCAATAAGAAGATCCATGGGATACAGTAAACCTGAAGTGAAGCATCGGAATCTAAAACTGGACTCAGAGGAGAGGTTCAAATCAAAGAAAGAGAGAGTGTCAGTCCTATTGTACCTATGATGGCATTGTGCCTTTTGTATTAAATTCGGATGCAATTTCTGTGCTTCATTGTCAATAAGAAGGTCCAAGGGATACAGTAAACCTGAAGTGAGGCATCGGAATCTAAAACTGGACTCACAGGAGAGGTTCAAATCATAGAGAGTTAGAGTGTGAGTACACTTGTACTTAAGTTGGCATAGTGCCTTTTGTATTGAATTCGGATGCAATTTCTGTGTTTCATCGTCAATAAGAAGGTCCAACGGAAACAGTCAACCTGAAGTGAAGCATCGGAATCTAAAACTGGACCCACAGGAGAGGTTCAAATCATTGAAAGATATAGTTTCAGTCCTCTTGTACTTGTCGGCATTGTGCCTTTTGTATTAAATTCGGATTCAATTTCTGTATTTCATCATCAATATGAAGGTCCAAGGAATACAGTAAACCTGAAGTGAAACATCGGAATCTAAAACTGGACTCACAGGACAGGTACAAATCATAGAGTGTTAGAGTGTCACTCCTCTTGTACTTAAGTCGGTAATGTGTCTTTTGTATTAAATTCGGATGCAATATCTGTGTTTCATCGTCAATAAGAACGTACAAGGGATACAGTAAACCTGAAGTGAAGCATCGGAATCTAAAACTGGCCTCACAGGAGAGGTTCAAAAACATAGAAAGTTAGAGTGTCAGTCCTCATGAACTTAAGTCGGCATTGTGCCTTTTGTATTACATTCAGATGCAAATTCTATGTTTCATCGTCAATAAGAAGGTCCAAGGGATACAGTAAACCTGAAGTGAAGCATCGGAAACAAAAACTGGACTCATTGGAGAGGTTCAAATGATAGAGTGTTAGAGTGTCACTCCTCTTGTACTTAAGTCGGTATTGTGTCTTTTGTATTAAATTCGGCTGCAATTTCTGTGTCTCATCGTCAATAAGAACGTACAAGGGATACAGTAAACCTGAACTGAAGCATTGGAATCTAAAACTGGACCCACAGGAGAGGTTCAAATCATAGAAAGTTAGAGTGTCAGTCCTCTTGTACTTAAGTCGGCATTGTGCGTTTTGTATTAATTTCAGATGCAATTTCTGTGTTTCATCGTCAATATGAAGGTCCAAGGGACACAGTAAACCTGAAGTGAAGCATCGGAATCAAAAACTGGACTCACAGGACAGGTTCAAATCATAGGAAGTTAGTGTATCAGTCCTCTTGTACTTAAGTCATCATTGGGCCTTTTGTATTAAATTCGGATGCAAACTCTGTGTTTCATCGTCAATAAGAGGGTGTAAGGGATACAGTAAACCTGAAGTGAAGCATCGGAATCTAAAACTGGACTCACAGGAGAGGTTCAAATCATAGAAAGTAAGAGTGTCAGTCCTCTTGTACTTCAGTCGGCATTGTGCCTTTTGTATTAAATTCGGATGCAAACTCTGTGTTTCGTCGTCAATAAGAAGATCCATGGGATACAGTAAACCTGAAGTGAAGCATCGGAATCTAAAACTGGACTCACAGGAGAGGTTCAAATCATAGAAAGTTAGAGTGTCAGTCCTCTTGTACTTAAGTCAGCATTGTGCCTTTTGTATTAAATTCGGATGCAATTTCTGTGTTTCATCGTCAATATGAAGTCCCAAGGGATACAGTAAACCTGAAGTGATGCATCGGAATCTAACACTGGACTGACAGGAGAGGTTCAAATCATAGAAAGTGAGAGTTTTAGTCCTTTTGTACTTAAGTCGGCATTGTGCAATTTGTATTAAATTAGGATGGAAACTCTGTTTCATCGTCAATAAGAAGTTCCATGGGAAACAGTAAACCTGAGTGAGGCATCGGAATCTAAAACTGGATACACAATAGAGGTTCAAATCATAGGAGGTGAGAGTGTCAGTTCTCTTGTAGTTAAGACGGCATTGTGCCTTTTGTATTAAATTCCGATGCAATTTCTCTGTTTCATCGTCAATAAGAAGGTGCAAGGTTTGCAGTAAACCTGAAGTGAGGCATCGGAATCTAAATCTGGACTAGCAGGAGTGGTTCAAATCATAGAAAGTGAGAGTGTCAGTCCTCTTGTACTTAAGTCGGCATTGTGCCTTTTGTATTAAATTCGGATGCATATTCTGTATTTCATCATCAATATGAAGGTCCAAGGGATACAGTAAACCTGAAGTGAAGCATCGGAATCTAAAACTGAACTCACAGGAGAGGTTCAAATCATAGAAAGAGAGAGTGTCAGTCCTATTGTACCTATGATGGCAGTGTGCCTTTTGTATTAAATTCGGATGCAATTTCTGTGCTTCATCGTCAATAAGAAGGTCCAAGGGATACAGTAAACCTGAAGTGAGGCATCGGAATCTGAAACTGGACTCACAGGAGAGGTTCAAATCATAGAAAGTTAGAGTGTGAGTACACTTGTACTTAAGTTGGCATAGTGCCTTTTGTATTGAATTCGGATGCAATTTCTGTGTTTCATTGTCAATAAGAAGGTCCAACGGATACAGTCAACCTGAAGTGAAGCATCGGAATCTAAAACTGGACCCACAGGAGAGGTTCAAATCATAGAGAGTTATAGTGTCAGTCCTCTTGTACTTGTCGGCATTGTGCCTTTTGTATTAAATTCGGATGCAATTTCTGTATTTCATCATCAATATGAAGGTCCAAGGAATACAGTAAACCTGAAGTGAAGCATCGGAGTCTAAACTGGACTCACAGGAGAGGTACAAATCATAGAGAGTTAGAATGTCACTCCATTTGTACTTAAGTCGGTATTGTGTCTTTTGTATTAAATTCGGTTGCAATTTCTGTGTCTCATCGTCAATAAGAACGTACAAGGGATACAGTAAACCTGAACTGAAGCATTGGAATCTAAAACTGGACCCACAGGAGAGGTTCAAATCATAGAAAGTTAGAGTGTCAGTCCTCTTGTACTTAAGTCGGCATTGTGCCTTTTGTATTAAATTCAGATGCAATTTCTGTGTTTCATCGTCAATAAGAAGGTCCAAGGGACACAGTAATCCTGAAGTGAAGCATCGGAATCAAAACTGGACTCACAGGAGAGGTTCAAATCATAGGAAGTTAGTGTATCTGTCCTCTTGTACTTAAGTTGGCATTGGGCCTTTTGTATTAAATTCGGATTCAAACTCTGTGGTTCATCGTCAATAAGAGGGTGTAAGGGATACAGTAAACCTGAAGTGAAGCATCGGAATCTAAAACTGCACTCACAGGAGAGGTTCAAATCATAGAAAGTTAGAATGTCAGTCCTCTTGTACTTAAGTCAGCATTGTGCCTTTTGTATTAAATTCGGATGCAATTTCTGTGTTTCATCGTCAATATGAAGTCCCAAGGGATACAGTAAACCTGAAGTGAAGCATCGGAATCTAACACTGGACTGACAGGAGAGGTTCAAATCATAGAAAGTGAGAGTGTCAGTCCTCTTGTACTCAAGTCGGCATTGTGCAATTTGTTTTAAATTAGGATGGAAACTCTGTTTCATCGTCAATAAGAAGTTCCATGGGAAACAGTAAACCTGAAGTGAAGCATCGGAATCTAAAACTGGATTCACAATAGAGGTTCAAATCATAGGAGGTGAGAGTGTCAGTTCTCTTGTAGTTAAGTCGGCATTGTGCCTTTTGTATGAAATTCGGATGCATATTCTGTGTTTCATCGTCAATAAGAAAGTCCAAGGGATACAATAAACCTGAAGTGAATCATCGGAATCTAAAACTGCACTCACAGGAGAGGTTCAAATCATAGAAAGTTAGAATGTCAGTCCACTTGTACTTAAGTCGGCATTGTGCCTTTTGTATGAAATTCGGATGCATATTCTGTGTTTCATCGTCAATAAGAAAGTCCAAGGGATACAATAAACCTGAAGTGAAGCATCGGAATCTAAAACTGCACTCACAGGAGAGGTTCAAATCATAGAAAGTTAGAATGTCAGTCCACTTGTACTTAAGTCGGCATTGTGCCTTTTGTATTAAATTCGGATGCAATTTCTGTGTTTCATCGTCAATAAGAAGGTCCACGGATACAGCAAACCTGATGTGAAGCATCGGAATCTAAAACTGGACTCACAGCAGAGGTTCCAATCATAGAAAGTGAGAGTGTCAGTCCTCTTGTACTTAAGTCTTCATTGTGCCTTTTGTATTAAATTCGGATGCAATTTCTGTGTTTCATCTTCAATAAGAATGTCCAAGGGATACAGTAAACCTGAAGTGAAGCATCGGAATCTAAAACTGGACTTACAGGAGAGGTTCAAATCATAGAAAGTGATAGTGTCAGCCCTGTTTTACTTAAGTCGGCATTGTGCCTTTCGTATTAAATTCGGATGCAATTTCTGTGCTTCATCGTCAATAAGAAGGTCCAAGGTATACAGTAAACCTGAAGTGAAGCATCGGACTCTAAAACTGGACTCACAGGAGAGTTTGAAATCATAGAAAGGTAGAGTGTCAGTCCTCTTGTACTTTAGTCGGCATTGTGCCTTTTGTATTAAATTCGGATGCAATTTCTGTGTTTCATCGTCAATAAGAAGGTCCAAGGGATACAGTAAACCTGAAGTGAAACATCGGAATCTAAAACTGGACTCACAGGAGAGGTTCAAATCATAAAAAGTTAGAGTGTCAGTCCTCTTGTACTTAAGCCGGCATTGTGCCTTTTGTATTAAATTCCGATGCAATTTCTGTGTTTCATCGTCAATAAGAAAGTCCAAAGGATACAGTAAACCTGAAGTGAAGTATTGGAATCTAAAACTGGACTCACAGGAGAGGTTCAAATCATAGAAAGTGAGAGTGTCAGTCCTCTTTTACTAAAGTCGGCATTGTGCCTTTCGTATTAAATTCGGATGCAATTTCTGTGTTTCATCGTCAGTAAGAAGGTCCAAGGTATACAGTAAACCTGAAGGGAAGCATCGGAATCTAAAACTGGACTCACAGGAGAGTTTGAAATCACAGAAAAATTAGAGTGTCAGTCCTCTTGTACTTAAGTCGGCATTGTGCCCTTTGTATTAAATTCGGATGCAAACTCTGTGTTTCATCGTCAATAAGAAGGTCCAAGTTATACTGTATAACTGAAGTGAAGCATCGGATTCTAAAACTGGACTCACAGGAGAGGTTCAAATCATAGAAAGTTAGTGTGTCGGCCCTCTTGTACTTTAGTCGGCATTGTGCCTTTTGTATTAAATTCGGATGCAATTTCAGTGTTTCATCGTCAATAAGATGGTTCAAGGTATACAGAAAACCCTAAGTGAAGCATCGGAATAGAAACTTGACTCACAGGAGAGGTTCAAATCATAGAAAGTTAGAGTGTCAGCCCTCTTGTACTTAAGTCGGCATTGTGCATTTTGTATTAAATTCGGATGCAATATCTGTGTTTCATCGTCAATAAGAGGGTGTAAGGGATACAGTAAACCTGAAGTGAAGCATCGGAATCTAAAACTGGACTCACAGGAGAGGTTCAAATCATAGAAAGTTAGAGTGTCAGTCCTCTTGTACTTCAGTCGGCATTGTGCCTTTTGTATTAAATTCGGATGCAAACTCTGTGTTTCTTCGTAAATAAGAAGTTCCATGGGATACAGTAAACCTGAAGTGAAGCATCGGAATCTAAAACTGGACTCACAGGAGAGGTTCAAATCATAGAAAGTTAGAGTGTCAGTCCTCTTGTACTTAAGTCAGCATTGTGCCTTTTGTATTCAATTCACATGCAATTTCTGTGTTTCATCGTCAATAAGAAGGTCCAAGGGACACAGTAAACCTGAAGTGAAGCATCGGAATCAAAAACTGGACTCACAGGAGAGGTTCAAATCATAGGAAGTTAGTGTATCAGTCCTCTTGTACTTAAGTTGGCATTGGGCCTTTTGTATTAAATTCGGATTCAAAATCTGTGTTTCATCGTCAATAAGAGGGTGTAAGGGATACAGTAAACATGAAGTGAAGCATCGGAATCTAAAACTGGACTCACAGGAGAGGTTCAAATCATAGAAAGTTAGAGTGTCAGTCCTCTTGTACTTCAGTCGGCATTGTGCCTTTTGTATTAAATTCGGATGCAAACTCTGTGTTTCTTCGTCAATAAGAAGATCCATGGGATACAGTAAACCTGAAGTGAAGCATCGGAATCTAAAACTGGACTCACAGGAGAGGTTCAAATCATAGAAAGTTAGAGTGTCAGTCCTCTTGTACTTAAGTCAGCATTGTGCCTTTTGTATTAAATTCGGATGCAATTTCTGTGTTTCATCGTCAATATGAAGTCCCAAGGGATACAGTAAACCTGAAGTGAAGCATCGGAATCTAACACTGGACTGACAGGAGAGGTTCAAATCATAGAAAGTGAGAGTGTCAGTCCTCTTGTACTCAAGTCGGCATTGTGCAATTTGTATTAAATTAGGATGGAAACTCTGTTTCATCGTCAATAAGAAGTTCCATGGGAAACAGTAAACCTGAAGTGGAGCATCGGAATCTAAAACTGGATTCACAATAGAGGTTCAAATCATAGGAGGTGAGAGTGTGAGTTCTCTTGTAGTTAAGTCGGCATTGTGCCTTTTGTATTAAATTCCGATGCAATTTCTCTGTTTCATCGTCAATAAGAAGGTGCAAGGTTTGCAGTAAACCTGAAGTGAGGCATCGGAATCTAAAACTGGACTAGCAGGAGTGGTTCAAATCATAGAAAGTGAGAGTGTCAGTCCTCTTGTACTTAAGTCGGCATTGTGCCTTTTGTATTAAATTCGGATGCATAATCTGTGTTTCATCGTCAATAAGAAAGTCCAAGGGATACAATTAACCTGAAGTGAAGCATCGGAATCTAAAACTGCACTCACTGGAGAGGTTCAAATCATAGAATGTTAGAATGTCAGTCCACATGTACTTAAGTCGGCATTGTGCCATTTGTATTAAATTCGGATGCAATTTCTGTGTTTCATCGTCAATAAGAAGGTCCACGGATACAGCAAACCTGATGTGAAGCATCGGAATCTAAAACTGGACTCACAGCAGAGGTTCCAATCATAGAAAGTGAGAGTGTCAGTCCTCTTGTACTTAAGTCGGCACTGTGCCTTTTGTATTAAATTCGGATGCAATTTCTGTGTTTCATCGTCAATAAGAAGGTCCAAGGAATACAGTAAACCTGAAGTGAAGCATCGGAATCTAAAACTGGACTTACAGGAGAGGTTCAAATCATAGAAAGTGATAGTGTCAGCCCTGTTTTACTTAAGTCGGCATTGTGCCTTTCGTATTAAATTCGGATGCAATTTCTGTGTTTCATCGTCAATAAGAAGGTCCAAGGTATACAGTAAACCTGAAGTGAAGCATCGGAATCTAAAACTGGACACACAGGATAGTTTGAAATCATAGAAAGTTAGAGTGTCAGTCCTCTTGAACTTTAGTCGGCATTGTGCCTTTTGTATTAAATTCGGATGCAATTTCTGTGTTTCATCGTCAATAAGAAAGTCCAAGGGATACAGTAAACCTGAAGTGAAACATCGGAATCAAAAACTGGACTCACAGGAGAGGTTCAAATCATAGAAAGTTAGAGTGTCAGTCCTCTTGTACTTAAGTCGGCATTGTGCCTTTTGTATTAAATTCGGATGCAAACTCTGTGTTACATCGTCAATAAGAAGGTCCAATTGATACTGTAAACCTGAAGTGAAGCATCAGAATCTACAACTGGACTCACAGGAGAGGTTCAAATCATAGTAAGTGAGAGAGTCAGTCCTCTTGTGCTTAAGTCGGCATTGTGCCTTTTGTATTAAATTCCGATGCAATTTCTGTGTTTCATCGTCAATAAGAAAGTCCAAAGGATACAGTAAACCTGAAGTGAAGCATTGGAATCTAAAACTGGACTCACAGGAGAGGTTCAAATCATAGAAAGTGAGAGTGTCAGTCCTCTATTACTTAAGTCGGCATTGTGACTTTCGTATTAAATTCGGAAGCAATTTCTGTGTTTCATCGTCAATAAGAAGGTGCAAAGTATACAGTAAACCTGAAGTGAAGCATCGGAATCTAAAACTGGACTCAAAGGAGAGGTTCAATTCATAGAAACTTAGAGTGTCAGTCCTCTTGTACTTAAGTCGCCATTGTGCCTTTTGTATCAGTTTCGGATACCATTTCTGTGTTTCATCGTCAATAAGAAAGTCCAAGGGATACAGGTTACCAGAAGTGAAGCATCGGAAACTCAATCTGGACTCACAGGAGAGGTTCAAATCATGGAAAGTTAGAGTGTCAGTCCTCTTGTACTTAAGTCGACATTGTGCCTTTTGTATTAAATTCGGATGCAATTTCTGTGATTCGTCGTCAATAAGAAGATCCAAGGTAAACAGTCAACCTGAAGTGAAGCATCGGATTGTAAAACTTTACTCACAGGAAGGGTTCAAATCATAGAAAGTTGGAGAGTCAGTACTCTTGTATTTAAGTCGGCATTTTGCCTTTTGTATTAAATTCAGATGGAATTTCTGTGTTTCATCGTCAATAAGAAGGTCCAAGGGATACAGTACACCTGAAGCCAAGCTTCGGAATTTAAAACTGGACTCACAGGAGAGGTTCAAATCACAGAAAGTTAGAGTGTCAGTCCTCTTGTACTTAAGACGGCATTGTGCATCTTGTATTAATCTCGGATGCAATTTCTGTGTTTCATCGTCAATAAGAAGGTCCAAGGAATACAGTAAACCTGAAGTGAAGAATCGGAATCTAAAACTGGACTCACAGGAGCTGTTCAAATAATAGAAAGTTAGAGTGTCAGCCCTCTAGTACTTAAGTCGGCTTTGTGCCATTTGTATGAATTTCGGATGCAATTTCTGTGTTTCATCGTCAATAATTAGGTCCAAGTTATACAGTAAACTTAAAGTGAAGCATCGGAATCCAATACTGGACTCACAGGAGAGGTTAAAATCATAGAAAGTTAGAGTGTCAGTCCTCTCGTACTTAAGTCGGCATTGTGCCTTTTTTATTATATTCGGATGCAATTTCAGTGTTTCATCGTCAATAAGAAGGTCCAAGGTATACAGTAAACCATAAGTGAAGCACCGTAATCTAAAACTGGACTCACAGGACAGGTTCAAATCATTGAAATTTAAAGTGTCAGTCCTCTTGTACTTAAGTCGGCATTGTGCCTTTTGTATTAAATTCGTATGCAATTTCTGTGTTTCATCGTCACTAAGAAGGTCCAAGGGATACAGTAAACCTGAAGTAAAGAATCGGAATCTAAAACTGGACTCACAGGAGAGGTTCAAATTATAGAAAGTTAGAGTGTCACTCCTCTTGTACTTAAGTCGGCATTGTGCCTTTTGTATTAAATTCGGATGCAATTTCTGTGTTTCATCGTCAATAAGAGGGTCCGAGGGATACAGTAAACCTTAAGTGAAGCATCGGAATCTAAAACTTGACTCACAGGAGAGGTTCAAATCATAGAAAGTTAGAGTGTCATTCCTCTTGTACTTAAGTTGGCATTGTGCATTTTGTATTAAATTCGGATGCAATTTCTGTGTTTCATCGTCATTAGAAGGTCCAAGGTATACAGTAAACCCTAAGTGAAGCATCGGAATCTAATACTGGACTCACAGGAGAGGTTCATATCATAGATAGTTAGAGTGTTATTTCTCTTGTACATAAGTCGGCATTGTGCCATTTCTATTAAATTCGGATGCAATTTCTGTGTTTCATCGTCAATAAGAAGGTCCAAGGGATACAGTAAACCTGAAGTGAAGCATCGGAAACTAAAACTGTTCTCACAGGAACAGTTCAAATCATAGAAAGTTAGAGTGTCAGTCCTCTTGTACTCAAGTCGGCATTGTGCCTTTTGTATTACATTCGGATGCAATTTCTGTGTTTCATCGTCAATAAGAAGGTCCAAGGTATACAGTAAACCTGAAGTGAAGCATCGGAATCTAAAACTGGACACACAGGAGAGGTTCAAATTATTGAGAGTTAGAGTGTCAATCCTCTTGTAAAAAGTCGGCATTGTGACTTTTGTATTAAATTCGGATGCAATTTCTGTGTTTCATCGTCAATAAGAACGTCCAAGGTATACAGTAAACCTGAAGTGAAGCATCGGAATCTAAAACTGACCTCACAGGAGAGGTTTAAATCATAGAAAGTTAGAGTGTCAGTCCCATTGTACTTAAGTCGGCATTGTGACTTTTGTATTCAATTCGGATGCAATGTCTGTCTTTCATCGTCAATAAGAAGGTCCAAGGTATACAGTATACCTGAAGTGAAGCATCGGAATCTAAAACTGGACTCACAGGAGAGGTTTAAATCATAGAAATTTTGCGTGTCTGTCCCCTTGTACTTTAGTCGGCATTGTGCCTTTTGTATTAAATTCGGATGCAATTTCTGAATTTCATCGTCAATAAGAAGGTCCAAGCAATACAGTAAACCTGAAGTGAACCATCGGAATCTAAAACTGGACACACAGGAAAGTTCAAATCATAGAAAGTTAGAGTGTCAGTCCTCTTGTACTTAAGTCGGTTTTGTGCCTTTTGTATTGAATTCGGATGCAATTTCTGTGCATCATCGTCAATAAGAATGTCAAAGGATACAGTAAAAGTGAAGTGAAGCATCGGAATCTAAAACTGGACTCACAGGAGAGGTTCAATTCATAAAAAATTAGAGTGTCAGTCCTCTTGTACTTATGTCGGCATTGTGCCTTTTGAATTAAATTCAGATGGAATTTCTGTGTTTCATCGTCAATAGGATTGTCCGAGGGATACAGTAAACCTTAAGTGAAGCATCGGAATCTAAAACTTGACTCACAGGAGAGGTTCAAATCATAGAAAGTTAGAGTGTCATCCCTCTTGTACTTAAGTCGGCATTGTGCCTTTTGTATTAAATTCGGATGCAATTTCTGTGTTTCATCGTCAATAAGAAGGTCCGAGGTATACAGTAATCCCTAAGGGAAGCATCGAAAACTAAAACTGGACTCACCGGAGAGGTTCAAATCATGGAAAGTTAGAGTGTCAGTCCTCTTGTATTTATGTCGGCATTGTGCCTTTTGAATTAAATTCAGATGGAATTTCTGTGTTTCATCGTCAATAGGAATGTCCGAGGGATACAGTAAACCTGAAGTGAAGCATCGGAAACGAAAACTGGACTTACAGGAGAGGTTCAAAACATAGAACCTTAGAGTGTCAGTCCTCTTGTACTTAAGTCGGCATTGTGCTTATTGTATTAAATTCGGATGCAAATTCTGTGTTCTATCGTCAATAACAAGGTCCAAGGGATACAGCAAACCAGAAGTGAAGCATCGGAATCTAAAGCTGGACTCACAGGAGAGGTTCAAATCATAGAAAGTTAGAGGTTCAATCCTCTTGTACTTAAGTCGACATTGTGGCTTTTGTATTAAATTCGGATGCAATTTCTGTGAGTCATCGTCAATAAGAATGTCTAAGGGATACAGTAAACCTGAAGTAAAGCATCGGATTCTAAACCTGACTCACAGGAGAGGTTCAAATCACAGTAAGTTAGAGTGTCAGTCCGCATGTACTTAAGTCGCCATTGTGCCTCTTGTATTAAATTCGGATGCAATTTCTGTGTTTCGTCGTCAATAAATAGGTCGAAGGGATACAGTAAACCTGAAGTGAAGCATCGGAATCTAAAACTGGACTCACAGGAGAGGTTCAAATCATAGAAAGTTTGAGTGTCAGTCCTCTTGTACTTAAGTCGGCATTGTGCCTTTTGTTTTAAATTCGGAGGCAATTTCTGTGTTTCATTGTCAATAAGAAGGTCCAAGGGATACAGTAAACCTGAAGTGAAGCATCAGAATCGAAAACTGGACTCACAGGAGAGGTTCACATCATAGAAAGTTAGAGTGTCTGTCCTCTTGTACATAAGTCGGCATTGTGCCATTTGTGTTGAATTCGGATGCAATTTCTGTGTTTCATCGTCAATAAGAAGGTCCATGGGATACAGTAAACCTGAAGTGAAGCATCAGGAACTAAAACTGGACTCACTGGAGAGGTTCGAATCAAAAAAAATTAGAGTGGCAATCCTCTTGTACTTAAGTCGGCATTGTGCCTTTTGTATTAAATTCGGATTAAATTTCTGTGTTTCATCGTCAATAAGAAGGTGCAAGGTATACAGTAAACCTGAAGTGAAGCATCAGAATCGAAAACTGGACTCACAGGAGAGGTTCAAATCATAGAATGTTAGAGTGTCAGTCCTCTTGTACTTATGCCGGCATTGTGCCTTATGTATTACATTCGAATGTAATTTCTGTGCTACATCGTCAATAAGAAGGTCAAAGGTATAAAGTAAACCTGAAGTGAGGCATCGGAATCTAAAACTGGACCCACAGGAGATTTTTAAATCATAGAAAGTTAGAGTGTGAGTCATCTTGTACTTAAGTCGGCATTGTGCAATTTGTATTAAATTCGGATGCAATTTCTGTGTTTCATCGTCAATAAGATGGTCCAAGGGATACAGTGAACTTGAAGTGAAGCATCGGAATCTAAAACCGGACTAACAGGAGCGATTCAAATCACAGAAACTTAGAGTGTCAGTCCTCTAGTACTTAAGTCGGCATTGTGCCTTTTGTATAAAATTCGGATGCAATTTCTGTGTTTCATCGTCAATAAGAGGGTACAAGGGATACAGTAAACCTGAAGTGAAGCATCGGAATCTAAAACTTGACTCACAGGAGTGGTTCAAATCATAGATAGTTAGAGTGTCATTCCTTTTGTACTTAGGTCGGCATTGTGCATTTTGTATTAAATTCGGATGCAATCTCTGTGTTTCATCGTTAATAAGAAGGTCCAAGATATACAGTAAACCCTAAGTGAAACATCGGAATCAAAAACTGGTCTCACAGGAGATTTTCAAATCATAGAAAGTTAAAGTGTCAGTCCTCTTGTACTCAAGTGGGCATTGTGCCTCTTGTATTACATTCGGATCGAATATCTGTGTTTCATCGTCAATAAGAAGGTCCAAGGTATACAGTAAACCTGAAGTGAAGCATCGGAATCGAAAACTGGACTCACAGGAGATGTATAAATCGTTGAAAGTTAGAGTGGAGTCATCTTTTACTTAAGTCGGCATTGTGCCTTTTGTATTAAATTCGGATGCTATTTCGGTGTTTCATCGTCAATAAGAAGGTCCAAGGTATACAGTAAACCCTCAGTGAAGCATCGGAATCTAAAACTAAACTCACAGGAGAGGTTCAAATCATGGAAGGTTAGAGTGTCAGTCCTCTTGTACTTAAGTCGGCATTGTGCCTTTTGTATTACATTAGAATGCAATTTCTGTGCTACATCGTCAATTAGAAGGTCAATGGTATAATGTTAACCTGAAGTGAAGCATCGGAAACTAAAACTGGACTCACTGGAGAGGTTCGAATCAAAGAAAATTAGAGTGGCAATCCTCTTGTACCTAAGACGGCATTGTGCCTTTTGTATTAAATTCACATGAAATTTCTGTGTTTCATCGTCAATACGATGGTGCAAGGTATACAGTAAACCTGAAGTGAAGCATCGAAATCTATAACTGGACTCACAGGAATGGTTCAAATCATAGATGGTTAGAATGTCAGTCCTCTTGTACTTAAGTCGGCATTGTGCCTTTTGTATTACATTCGAATGCAATTTCTGAGCTACATCGCCAATAAGAAGGTCAAAGGTATAAAGTAAACCTGAAGTGAAGCATCGGAATCTAAAACTGGACTCACAGGAGATGTTTAAATCATAGAAAGTTAGAGTGTGAGTCAGCTTGTACGTAGGTCGGCATTGTGCCTTTTGTATTAAATTCGGATGCAATTTCTGTGTTTCATCCTCAATAAGAAGGTCCAAGGGATACAGTGAACATGAAGTGAAGCATCGGAACCTAAAACTGGACTCACAGGAGCGGTTCAAATCACAGAAAGTTAGAGTGTCAGTCCTCTAGTACTTAAGTCGGCATTGTGCCTTTTGTATTAAATTCGGATGCAATTTCTGTGTTTCATCGCCAATAAGAGGGTCCAAGGGTTGCAGTAAACCTGAAGTGAAGCATCGGAATCTAAAACTTGAGTCACAGGAGAGGTTCAAATCATAGAAAGGTTGAGTGTCATTCCTTTTGTTCTTAAGTCGGCATTGCGCATTTTGTATTAAATTTGGATGCAATTTCTGTGTTTCATCGTCAATAAGAAGGTCCAAGGTATACAGTAAACCCTAAGTGAAGCATCGGAATCTATAACTGGACCCACAGGAGAGGTTCAAATCATAGAAAGTTAGAGTGTCAGTTCTCTTGTACTTAAGTCTTCATTGTATCTTTTGTATTAAATTCGGTAGCAATTTCTGTGTTTCATCGTCACTAAGAAGGTCCAAGGGATACAGTAAACCTGAAGTGAAGCATCGGAAACAAAAACTGGTCTCACAGGAGACTTTCAAAACATAGAAAGTTAGAGTGTCAGTCCTCTTGTACTCAAGTCGGCATTGTGCCTTTTGTATTACATTCGGATGCAATATCTGTGTTTCATCGTCAATAAGAAGGTCCAAGGTATACAGTAATCCTGAAGTGAAGCATCGGAATCTAAAACTGGACTCACAGGAGAAGTTTAAATCATAGATAGTTAGAGTGTGAGTCATCTTGTACTTATGTCGGCATTGTGCCTTTTGTATTAAATTCGGATGCAATTTCGGTGTTTCATCGTCAATAAGAAGGTTCAAGGTATACAGTAAACCTGAAATGAAGCATTGGAGTCTAAAACTGGACTCACAGTAGAGGTTCAAATCATAGAAAGTAAGAGTGTCAGTCCCCTTGTACTTAAGTCGGCATTGTGACTTTTGTATTAAATTCGGATGCAATATCTGTGTTTCATCGTCAATAAGAAGGTTCAAGGTATACAGTAAACCCTAAGTGAAGCATCGGAATCTAAAAGTGGACTCACAGAAGCGGTTCAAATCATAGAAAGTTATAGTGTCAGTTCCCTTGTACTTAAGTCGGCATTGTACCTTTTGTATTAAATTCGGATGCAATTTCTGTGTTTCATCGTCACTAAGAAGGTCCAAGGCATACAGTAAACCTGAAGTGAAGAATTGGAAACAAAAACTGGTCTCACAGGAGATTTTCAAATCATAGAAAGTTAGAGTGTCAGTCCTGTTGTACTCAAGTCGGCATTGTGCCTCTTGTATTACATTCGGATCCAATATCTGTTTTTCATCGTCATTAAGAAGGTCCAAGGTATACACTAAACCTGAAGTGAAGCATCGGAATCTAAAACTGGACTCACAGGAGAGGTTCAAATCATTGAATGTTAGAGTGTCAGTCCTCTTGTACATCAGTCGGCAATGTGCCTTTTGTGTTAAATTCGGATGCAATTTCTGTGTTTAATCGTCACTAAGAAGGTCCAAGGGATACAGTAAACCCTAAGTGAAGCATCGGAATCTAAAAATTGACTCACAGGAGAGGTTCAAATCATAGAAAGTTAGAAAGTCAGTCCTCTTGTACTTAAGTTGGGATTGTGCCTTTGGTATTAAATTCGGATGCAATATCTGTGTTTCATCGTCAATAAGAAGGTCAAAGGGATACAGTAAACCTGAAGTGAAGCATCAGAATCGAAAACTGGACTCACAGGAGAGGTTCAAGTCATAGAAAGTTAGAGTGTCTGTCCTCTTGTACATAAGTCGGCATTGTGCCGTTTGTGTTGAATTCGGATGCAATTTCTGTGTTTCATCGTCAATAAGAAGGTCCATGGGATACAGTAAACCTGAAGTGAACGATCGGAAACAAAAACTGGTCGCACAGGAGATTTTCAAATCATAGTAAGTTAGAGTGTCAGTCCTCTTGTACTCAAGTCGGCATTGTGCCTCTTGTATTACAATCGGATGCAATATCTGTGTTTCATCGTCAATAAGAAGGTCCAAGGTATACAGTAAACCTGAAGTGAAGCATCGGAATCTAAAACTGGACTCACAGGAGATGTTTAAATCATAGATAGTTAGAGTGTGAGTCATCTTGTACTTATGTCGGCATTGTGCCTTTTGTATTAAATTCGGATGCAATTTCGGTGTTTCATCGTCAATAAGAAGGTCCAAGGTATACAGTAAACCAGAAGTGAAGCATCGGAGTCTAAAACTGGACTCACAGGAGAGGTTCAATCATAGAAAGGTAGAGTGTGAGTCCCCTTGTACTTAAGTCGGCATTGTGACTTTTGTATTAAATTCGGATCCAATTTCTGTGTTTCATCGTCAATAAGAAGGTCCAAGGTATACAGTAAACCTGAAGAGAAGCATCGGAATCTAAAACTGGACTCACAGGAGAGGTTCAAATCATAGAAAGATAGCGTGTCTGTCTTCTTGTACTTAAATCGCCATTGTGCCTTTTGTATTAAATTCGGATGCAATTTCTGTGTTTCATCGTCAATAAGAAGGTCCATGGGATACAGTGAACTTGAAGTGAAGCATCGGAATCTAAAACTGGACTCACAGGAGCGGTTCAAATCATAGAAAGTTAGAGTGTCAGTCCTCTAGTACTTAAGTCGGCATTGTGCCTTTTGTATTAAATTCAGATGGAATTTCGGTGTTTCATCGTCAATAAGAAGGTCCATGGGATACAGAAAACCTGAAGTGAAGCATCGGAATCGAAAACTGGACTCACAGGAGAGGTTCAAATCATAGAAGGTTAGAGCATGAGTCCTCTTGTACTTAAGTCGGCATTGCGCCTTATGTATTACATTCGAATGCAATTTCTGTGCTACATCGTCAATAAGAAGGTCAAAGGTATAAAGTAAACCTGAAGTGAAGCATCGGAATCTAAAACGGGACCCACAGGAGATTTTTAAATCATAGAAAGTTAGAGTGTGAGTCATCTTGTACTTAAGTCGGCATTGTGCCTTTTGTATTAAATTCGGATGCAATTTCGGTGTTTCTTCGTCAATAAGAAGGTCCAAGGAATACAGTAAACCTGAAGTGAAGCATCGGAGTCTATAAACTGGACTCACAGGAGAGGTTCAAATCATAGAAAGTTAGAGTGTCAGTCCCCTTGTACTTAAGTCGGCATTGTGACTTTTGTATTAAATTTGGATGGAATTTCTGTGTTTCATCGTTAATAAGAAGTTCCTAGGTATACAGTAAACCCTAAGTGAAGCATCGGAATCTAAAACTGGACTCACAGGAGTGGTTCAAATCATAGAAAGTTAGAGTGTCAGTTCTCTTGTACTTAAGTCGGCATTGTACCTTTTGTATTAAATTCGGATGCAATGTCTGTGTTTCATCGTCAATAAGAAGGTCCAAGGTATACAGTAAACCTGAAGAGAAGCATTGGAATCTAAAAGTGGACTCACAGGAGAGATTCTAATCATAGAAAGATAGCGTGTCTGTCCTGTTGTACTTAAATCGCCATTGTGCCTCTTGTATTAAATTCGGATGCAATTTCTGTGTTTCATCCTCAATAATAAGGTCCAAGGGATACAGTGGACTTGAAGTGAAGCATCGGAATCTAAAACTGGACTCACAGGAGCTGTTCAAATCACAGAAAGTTGGAGTGTCAGTCCTCTAGTACTTAAGTCGGCATTGTGCCTTTTGTATTAAATTCGGATGCAATTTCTGTGTTTCATCGTCAATAAGAGGGTCCAAGGGATACAGTAAACCGGAAGTGAAGCATCGGAATCTAAAACTTGACTCACAGGAGAGGTTCAAATCATAGAAAGGTAGAGTGTCATTCCTTTTGTACTTAAGTCGGCATTGCGCATTTTGTATTAAATTTGGATGCAATTTCTGTGTTTCATCGTCAATAAGAAGGTCCAAGGTATAAAGTAAACCTGAAGTGAAGCATCGGAATCTAAAACTGGACTCACAGGAGAGGTTCAAATCATAGAAAATTAGAGTGTCAGTCCTCTTGTACTTAAGTCGGCATTGTGACTTTTGTATTAGATTCGGATGCAATTTCGGTGATTTATTGTCAATAAGAAGGTCCTAGGTATACAGTAAACCCTAAGGGAAGCATCGGAATTTAAGACTGGACTCACAGGAGTGGTTCAAATCATTGAAAGTTAGAGTGTCAGTCCTCTTGTTCATCAGTCGGCAATGTGCCTTTTGTATTAAATTCGGATGCAATTTCTGTGTTTCGTCGTCACTAAGAAGGTCCAAGGGATACAGTAAACCTGAAGTGAAGCATCGGAATCGAAAACTGGACTCACAGGAGAGGTTCAAATCATAGAAGGTAAGAGTGTCAGTCCTCTTGTACTTAAGTCGGCATTGTGACCTTTGTATTACATTCGAATGCAATTTCTGTGCTACATCGTCAATAAGAAGGTCAAAGGTATAAAGTAAACCTGAAGTGAAGCATCGGAATCTAAAGCTGGACTCACAGGAGATGTTTAAATCATAGAAAGTTAGAGTGTGAGTCATCTTGTACTTACGTCGGCATTGTGCCTTTTGTAATAAATTCGGATGCAATTTCTGTGTTTCATCGTCAATAAGAAGGACCAAGGTATACAGTAAACCTGAAGTGAAGCATCGGAGTCTCAAACTGGACTCACAGCAGAGGTTCAAATCATAGAAAGTTAGAGTGTAAGTCCCCTTGTACTTAAGTCGGCATTGTGATTTTTGTATTAAATTCGGATGCAATTTCGGTGTTTCATTGTCAATAAGAAGGTCCAAGGTATACTGTAAACCCCAAGTGAAGCATCGGAATCTAAGACTGGACTCACAGGAGTGTTTCAAATCGTTGAAAGTTAGAGTGTCAGTCCTTTTGTACATCAGTCGGCAGTGTGCCTTTTGTATTAAATTCGGATGCAATTTCTGTGTTTCATCGTCACTAAGAAGGTCCAAGGGATGCAGTAAACCTGAAGTGAAGCATCGGAATCGAAAACTGGACTCACAGGAGAGGTTCAAATCGCAGAAAGTTAGAGTGTCAGTAGTCTTGTACATTAGTCGGCAATGTGCTTTTTGTATTAAATTCGGATGCAATTTCTGTGTTTCATCGTCACTAAAAAGTACAAGGGATACAGTAAACCTGAAGTGAAGCATCGGAGTCTAAAACTGGACTCACAGGAGAGGTTCAAAACATAGAAAGTTAGAGTGTCAGTCCCCTTGTACGTATGTCGGCATTGTGACTTTTGTTTTAAATTCGGATGCAATTTCTGTGTTTCATCGTCAATAACAAGGTCCAAGGAATACAGTAAACCTGAAGAGAAGCATCGGAATCTAAAACTGGACTCACAGGAGAGGTTCAAGTCATAGAAAGATAGCGTGTCTGTCCTCTTGTACTTAAATCGCCATTGTGCCTTTTGTATTAAATTGGGATGCAATTTCTGTGTTTCATCGTCAATAAGAATGTCCATGGGATACAGTGAATTTGAAGTGAAGCATCGGAATCTAAAACTGGACTCACAGGAGCGGTTCAAATCATAGAAAGTTAGAGTGTTATTCCTTTTGTACTTATGTCGGCATTGTGCATTTTGTATTAAATTCGGATGCAATATCTGTGTTTCATCGTCAATAAGAAGGTCCAAGGTATAAAGAAAACCCTAAGTGAAGCATCGGAATCTAAAACTGGACTCACAGAAGAGGTTCAAATCATAGATAGTTATAGTCTCAGTTCCCTTGTACTTAAGTCGGCATTGTACATTTTGTATTAAATTCGGATGCAATTTCTGTGTTTCATCGTCACTAAGAAGGTCCAAGGGATACAGTATACCTGAAGTGAGCATCGGGAACAAAAACTGGTCTCACAGGAGATTTTCAAATCATAGAAACTTAGAGTGTCAGTCCTCTTGTACTCTAGTCGGCATTGTGCCTCTTGTATTACATTCGAATGCAATATCTGTGTTTCATCGTCAATAAGAAGGTCCAAGGTATACTGTAAACCTGAAGTGAAGCATCGGAATCTAAAACTGGACTCACAGGAGAGGTTCAAATCATAGAAAGTTAGTGTGTCAGTCCTCTTGTACTTAAGTCGGCATTGTGACTTTTGTATTAAATTCGGATGCAATTTCGGTGTTTTATCGTCAATATGAAGGTCCTAGGTATACAGTAAACCCTAAGGGAAGCATCGGAATTTAAGACTGGACTCACAGGAGTGGTTCAAATCATTGAAAGTTAGAGTGTCAGTCCTCTTGTACATCAGTCGGCAATGTGCCTTTTGTATTAAATTCGGTTGCAATTTCTGTGTTTCGTCGTCACTAAGAAGGTCCAAGGGATACAGTAAACCTGAAGTGAAGCATCGGAATCGAAAACTGGACTCACAGGAGAGGTTCAAATCATAGAAGGTTAGAGTGTCAGTCCTCTTGTACTTAAGTCAGCATTGTGACCTTTGTATTACATTCGAATGCAATTTCTGTGCTACATCGTCAATAAGAAGGTCAAAGGTATAAAGTAAACCTGAAGTGAATCATCGGAATCTAAAACTGGACTCACAGGAGATGTTTAAATCATAGAAAGTTAGAGTGTGAGTCATCTTGTACTTAAGTCGGCATTGTGCCTTTTCTAATAAATTCGGATGCAATTTCGGTGTATCATCGTCAATAAGAAGGTCCAAGGTATACAGTAAACCTGAAGTGAAGCATCGGAGTCTAAGTCTGGACTCACGGGAGTGGTTCAAATCATAGAAAGTTAGAGTGTCAGTAGTCTTGTACATTAGTCGGCAATGTGCTTTTTGTATTAAATTCTGATGCAATTTCTGTGTTTCATCGTCACTAAAAAGTCCAAGGGATACAGTAAACCTGAAGTGAAGCATCGGAAACTAAAACTGGACTCACAGGAGAGGTTCGAATCAAAGAAAATTAGAGTGGCAATCCTCTTGTACTTAAGTCGGCATTGTGACTTTTGTATTAAATTCGGAAGAAATTTCTGTGTTTCATCGTCAATAAGAAGGTGCAAGGTATACAGTAAACCTGAAGTGAAGCATCGAAATCTATAACTGGACTCACTGGAATGGTTCAAGTCATTGAAAGTTAGAGTGTCAGTCCTCTTGGTATTAAGTCGGCATTGTGCCTTTAGTATTAAATTCAGATGGAAATTCGGTGCTTCATCGTCAATAAGAATGTCCAAGAGATACAGTAAACCTGAAGTGAAGCATCGGAATCGAAAACTGGACCCACAGGAGAGGTTCAAATCATCGATGGTTAGAGTGTCTGTCCTCTTGTACTTAAGTCGGCATTGTGACCTTTGTATTACATTCGAATGCAAATTCTGTGCTACATCGTCAATAAGAAGGTCAAAGGTATAAAGTAAACCTGAAGTGAAGCATCGGAATCTAAAACTGGACTCACAGGAGATGTTTAAATCATATAAAGTTAGAGTGTGAGTCATCTTGTACTTAAGTCCGCATTGAGCCTTTTGTAATAAATTCGGATGCAATTTCGGTGTTTCAGCGTCAATAAGAAGGTCCAAGGTATACAGTAAACCTGAAGTGAAACATCGGAGCCTAAGACTGGACTCACGGGAGTGGTTCAAATCATAGAAAGTTAGAGTGTCAGTAGTCTTGTACATTAGTCGGCAATGTGCTTTTTGTATTAAATTCGGATGCAATTTCTGTGTTTCATCGTCACTAAAAAGTCCAAGGGATACAGTAAGCCTGAAGTGAAGAATCGGAAACTAAAACTGGACTCACTGGAGAGGTTCGAATCAAAGAAAATTAGAGTGGCAATCCTCTTGTACTTAAGTCGGCATTGTGACTTTTGTATTAAATTCGGATGTAATTTCTGTGTTTCATCGTCAATAAGAAGGTGCAAGGTATACAGTAAACCTGAAGTGAAGCATCGGAATCTAAAACTGGACCCACAGGAGAGGTTCAAATCATAGAAAGTTAGAATGTCAGTTCTCTTGTACTTAAGTCTTCATTGTACATTTTGTATTAAATTAGGATTCAATTTCTGTGTTTCATCGTCACTAAGAAGGTCCAAGGGATACAGTAAACCTGAAGTGAAGCATCGGAATCTAAAACTGGACTCACAGGAGATGTTTAAATCTTAGATAGTTAGAGTGTGAGTCATCTTGTACTTATGTCGGCATTGTGCCTTTTGTATTAAATTCGGATGCAATTTCGGTGTTTCATGGTCAATGAGAAGGTCCAAGGTATACAGTAAACCTGAAGTGAAGCATCGGAGTTTAAAACTGGACTCACAGGAGAGGTTCAAATCATAGAAAGTTAGAGTGTCAGTCCCCTTGTACGTAAGGCAGCATTGTGACTTTTGTTTTAAATTCGGATGCAATTTCTGTGTTTCATCGTCAGTAAGAAGGTCCAAGGTATACAGTAAACCCTAAGTGAAGCATCGGAATCTAAAACTGGACTCACAGGAGCGGTTCAAAACATAGAAAGTTAGAGAGTCAGTTCTCTTGTACTTAAGTCGGCATTGTACCTTTTGTATTAAATTCGGTAGCAATTTCTGTGTTTCATCGTCACTAAGAAGGTCCAAGGGATACAGTAAACCTGAAGTGAAGCATCGGAAACAAAAACTGGCCTCACAGGAGATTTTCAAATCATAGAAAGTTAGAGTGTCAGTCCTCTTGTACTCAAGTCGGCATTGTGCCTCTTGTATTACATTCGGATGCAATATCTGTGTTTCATCGTCAATAAGAAGGTCGAAGGTATACAGTAAACCTGAAGTGAAGCACCGGAATCTAAAACTGGACTCACAGGAGATGTTTAAATCATAGAAAATTAGAGTGTGAGTCATCTTGTACTTAAGTCCGCATTGTGCCTTTTGTAATAAATTCGGATGCAATTTCGGTGTTTCAGCGTCAATAAGAAGGTCCAAGGTATACAGTAAACCAGAAGTGAAGCATCGGAGTCTAAGACTGGACTCACGGGAGTGGTTCAAATCATAGAAAGTTAGAGTGTCAGTAGTCTTGTACATTAGTCGGCAATGTGCTTTTTGTATTAAATTCGGAAGCAATTTCTGTGTTTCATCGTCACTAAAAAGTCCAAGCGATACAGTAAACCTGAAGTGAAGAATCGGAAACAAAAACTGGTCTCACAGGAGATTTTCAAATCATAGAAACTTAGAGTGTCAGTCCTCTTGTACTCAAGTCGGCATTCTGCCTCTTGTATTACATTCGGATGCAATATCTGTGTTTCATCGTCAATAAGAAGGTCCAAGGTATACAGTAAACCTGAAGTGAAGCATCGGAGTCTAAAACTGGACTCACAGGAGAGGTTCAAATCATAGAAAGTTAGAGTGTTAGTCCCCTATTACTTAAGTCGTCATTGTGATTTTTGTATTAAATTCGGATGCAATTTCTGTGTTTCATCGTCAATTAGAAGGTCCAAGGTATACAGTAAACCTGAAGAGAAGCATCGGAATCTAAAATTGGACTCACAGGAGAGGTTCTAATCATAGAATGATAGCGTGTCTGTCCTCTTGTACTTAAATCGCCATTCTGCCATTTGTATTGAATTTGGAAGCAATTTCTGTGTTTCATTGTCAATAAGAAGGTCCAAGGGATACAGTGAACTTGAAGTGAAGCATCGGAATCTAAAACTGGACTCACAGGAGCGGTTCACATCATAGAAAGTTAGAGTGTCAGTCCTCTAGTTCTTAAGTCGGCATTGTGCGTTTTGTATTAAATTCGGATGCAATTTCTGTGTTTCATCGTCAGTAAGAAGGTCCAAGGTATACAGTAAACCCTAAGTGAAGCATCGGAATCTAAAACTGGACTCAGAGGAGCGGTTCAAATCATAGAAAGTTAGAGAGTCAGTTCTCTTGTACTTAAGTCGGCATTGTAACTATTGTATTAAATTCGGATGCAATGTCTGTGTTTCATCGTCACTAAGAAGGTCCAAGGGATACAGTAAACCTGAAGTGAAGCATCGGAAACAAAAACTGGCCTCACAGGAGATTTTCAAATCATAGAAAGTTAGAGTGTCAGTCCTCTTGTACTCAAGTCGGCATTGTGCCTCTTGTATTACATTCGGATGCAATATCTGTGTTTCATCGTCAATAAGAAGGTCCAAGGTATACAGTAAACCTGAAGTGAAGCATCGGAATCTAAAATTGGACTCACAGGAGATGTTTAAATCATAGAAAATTAGAGTGTCAGTCCTCTTGTACTCAAGTCGGCATTGTGCCTTTTGTATTACATTCGGATGCAATATCTGTGTTTCATCGTCAATAAGGAGGTCCAAGGTATACAGTAAACCTGATGTGAAGCATCGGAATCTAAAACTGGACACACAGGAGATGTTTAAATCATAGATAGTTAGAGTGTGAGTCATCTTGTACTTATGTCGGCATTGTGCCTTTTGTATTAAATTCGGATGCAATTTCGGTGTTTCATGGTCAATAAGAAGGTCCAACGTATACAGTAAACCTGAAGTGAAGCATCGGAGTCTAAAACTGGACTCACAGGAGAGGTTCAAATCATAGAAAGTTAGAGTGTCAGTCCCCTTGTACGTAAGTCGGCATTGTGACTTTTGTTTTAAATTCGGATGCAATTTCTGTGTTTCATCGTCAATAAGAAGGTCCAAGGTATACAGTAAACCTGAAGAGAAGCATCGGAATCTAAAAGTGGACTCACAGGAGAAGTTCAAGTCATAGAAAGATAGCGTGTCTGTCCTCTTGTACTTAAATCGCCATTGTGCCTCTTGTATTAAATTCGGATGCAATTTCTGTGTTTCATCGTCAATAAAATGGTCCATGGGATACAGTGAATTTGAAGTGAAGCATCGGAATCTAAAACTGGACTCACAGGAGCGGTTCAAATCATAGAAAGTTAGAGTGTTATTCCTTTTGTACTTAAGTTGGCATTGTGCATTTTGTATTAAATTCGGATGCAATATCTGTGTTTCATCGTCAATAAGAAGGTCCAAGGTATACAGTAAAGCTAAAGTGAAGCATCGGAATCTAAAACTGGACTCACAGCAGAGGCTCAAATCATAGAATGTTATAGTGTCAGTTCCCTTGTACTTAAGTCGGCATAGTACCGTTTGTATTAAATGTGGATGCAATTTCTGTGTTTCATCGTCACTAAGAAGGTCCAAGGGATACAGTAAACCTGAAGTGAAGCATCGGAAACAAAAACTGGTCTCACAGGAGATTTTCAAATCATAGAAAGTTAGAGTGTCAGTCCTCTTGTACTCAAGTCGGCATTGTGCCTCTTGTATTACATTCGGATGCAATATCTGTGTTTCATCGTCAATAAGAAGGTCCAAGGTATACACTAAACCTGAAGTGAAGCATCGGAATCTAAAACTGAACTCACAGGAGAGGTTCAAATCATAGAAAGTTAGAGTGTCAGTACTCTTGTACTTAAGTCGGCATTGTGACTTTTGTATTAAATTCGGATGCAATTTCGGTGTTTCATCGTCGATAAGAAGGTCCAAGGTATACACTAAACCTGAAGTGAAGCATCGGAATCTAAGACTGGACTCACAGGAGTGGTTCAAAGCGTTGAAAGTTAGAGTGTCAGTCCTCTTGTACATCAGTCGGCAATGTGCCTTTTGTATTAAATTCGGATGCAATTTCTGTGTTTCATCGTCAATAAGAAGGGCCATGGGATACGGTGAATTTGAAGTGAAGCATCGGAATCTAAAACTGGTCTCACAGGAGCGGTTCAAATCATAGAAAGTTAGAGTGTCAGTCCTCTAGTACTTAAGTCGGCATTGTGCCTTTTGTATTAAATTCGGATGCAATTTCTGTGTTTCATCGTCAATAAGAGGGCCCAAGGGATACAGTAAACCTGAAGAGAAGCATCGGAATCTAAAACTTGACTCACAGGAGAGGTTCAAATCATAGAAAGTTAGAGTGTTATTCCTTTTGTACTTAAGTCGGCATTGTGACTTTTGTATTAAATTCGGATGCAATTTCGGTGTTTTATCGTCAATAAGAAGGTCCTAGGTATACAGTAAACCCTAAGGGAAGCATCGGAATCTAAGACTGGACTCACAGGAGTGGTTTAAATCATTGAAAGTTAGAGTGTCAGTCCTCTTGTACATCAGTCGGCAATGTGCCTTTTGTATTAAATTCGGATGCAATTTCTGTGTTTCATCGTCACTAAGAAGGTCCAAGGGATACAGTAAACCTGAAGTGAAGCATGGGAATCGAAAACTGGACTCTCAGGAGAGGTTCAAATCATAGAAGGTTAGAGTGTTAGTCCTCTTGTACTTAAGTCGGCATTGTGACCTTTGTATTACATTCGAATGCAATTTCTGTGCTACAGCGTCAATAAGAAGGTCAAAGGTATAAAGTAAACCTGAAGTGAAGCATCGAAATCCAATACTGGACTCACAGGAGATGTTTAAATCATAGAAAGTTAGAGTGTGAGTCATCTTGTACTTAAGTCGGCATTGTGCCTTTTCTAATAAATTCGGATGCAATTTCGGTGTATCATCGTCAATAAGAAGGTCCAAGGTATACAGTAAACCTGAAGTGAAGCATCGGAGTCTAAGTCTGGACTCACGGGAGTGGTTCAAATCATAGAAAGTTAGAGTGTCAGTAGTCTTGTACATTAGTCGGCAATGTGCTTTTTGTATTAAATTCGGATGCAATTTTTGTGTTTCCTCGACACTAAAAAGTCCAAGGGATACAGTAAACCTGAAGTGAAGCATCGGAAACTAAAACTAGACTCACTGAAGAGGTTCGAATCAAAGAAAATTAGAGTGGCAATCCTCTTGTACTTAAGTCGGCATTGTGCCTTTCGTATTAAATTCAGATGGAAATTCGGTGTTTCATCGTGAATAAGAAGGTCCAAGAGATACAGTAAACCTGAAGTGAAGCATCGGAATCGAAAACTGGACCCACAGGAGAGGTTCAAATCATAGAAGGTTAGAGTGTCTGTCCTCTTGTACTTATGTCGGCATTGTGACCTTTGTATTACATTCGAATGCTATTTCTGTGCTACATCGTCAATAAGAACTTCAAAGGTATAAAGTAAACCTGAAGTGAAGCATCGAAATCTAAAATTGGACTCACAGGAGATGTTTAAATCATAGAAAATTAGAGTGTGTGTCATCTTGTACTTAAGTCCGCATTGTGCCTTTTGTAATAAATTCGGATGCAATTTCGGTTTTTCAGCGTCAATAAGAAGGTCCAAGGTGTACAGTAAACCTGAAGTGAAGCATCGGAGTCAAAGACTGGACTCACGGGAGTGGTTCAAATCATTGAAAGTTAGAGCGTCAGTCCACTTGTACATCAGTCGGCAATGTGCCTTTTGTATTAAATTCGGATGCAATTTCTGTGTTTCATCGTCACTAAGAAGGTCCAAGGAATACAGTAAACCTGAAGTGAAGCATCGGAATCGAAAACTGGACTCACAGGAGAGGTTCAAATCATAGAAGGTTAGAGTGTCAGTCCTCTTGTACTTAAGTCGGCATTGTGACCTTTGTATTACATTCGAATGCAATTTCTGTGCTACATCGTCAATAAGAAGGTCAAAGGTATAAAGTAACCTGAAGTGAAGCATCGGAATCTAAACCGGACTCACAGGAGATGTTTAAATCATAGAAAGTTAGAGTGTGAGTCATCTTGTACTTACGTCGGCATTGTGCCTTTTTAATTAATTCGGATGCAATTTCGGTGTTTCATTGTCAATAAGAAGGTCCAAGGTATACAGTAAACCTGAAGTGAAGCATCGGAGTCTAAAACTGGACTCACAGGAGAGGTTCAAATCATAGGAAGTTAGAGTGTAAGTCCCCTTGTACTTAAGTCGGCATTGTGATTTTTGTATTAAATTCGGATGCAATTTCTGTGTTTCATCGTCAATTAGAAGGTCCAAGGTATACAGTAAACCTGAAGAGAAGCATCGGAATCTAAAATTGGACTCACAGGAGAGGTTCTAATCATAGAATGATAGCGTGTCTGTCCTCTTGTACTTAAATCGCCATTGTGCCTTTTGTATTAAATTCGGATGCAATTTCTGTGTTTCATCGTCAATAAGAAGGTCCAAGGTATACAGTAAACCCTAAGTGAAGCATCGGAATCTAAAACTGGACTCACAGGAGCGGTTCAAATCATAGAAAGTTAGAGAATCAGTTCTCTTGTACTTAAGTCGGCATTGTAACTTTTGTATTAAATTCGGATGCAATTTCTGTGTTTCATCGACACTAAGAAGGTCCAAGGGATACAGTAAAACTGAAGTGAAGCAACGGAAACAAAAACTGGCCTCACACTAGATTTTCAAATCATAGAAAGTTAGAGTGTCAGTCCTCTTATACTCAAGTCGGCATTGTGCCTCTTGTATTACATTCGGATGCAATATCTGTGTTTCATCGTCAATAAGAAGGTCCAAGGTATACACTAAACCTGAAGTGAAGCATCGGAATCTAAAACTGGACTCACAGGAGATGTTTAAATCATAGAAAATTAGAGTGTGAGTCATCTTGTACTTAAGTCCGCATTGTGCCTTTTGTAATAAATTCGGATGCAATTTCGGTGTTTCAGCGTCAATTAGAAGGTCCAAGGTGTACAGTAAACCTGAAGTAAAGCATCGGAGTCTAAGATTGGACTCACGGGAGTGGTTCAAATCATAGAAAGTTAGAGTGTCAGTAGTCTTGTACATTAGTCGGCAATGTGCTTTTTGTATTAAATTCGGATGCAATTTCTGTGTTTCATCGTCACTAAAAAGTCCAAGGGATACAGTAAACCTGAAGTGAAGAATCGGAAACTAAAACTGGACTCACTGGAGAGGTTCGAAACAAAGAAAATTAGAGTGGCAATCCTCTTGTACTTAAGTCGGCATTGTGACTTTTGTATTAAATTCGGATGAAATTTCTGTGTTTCATCGTCAATAAGAAGGTGCAAGGTATACAGTAAACCTGAAGTAAAGCATCGGAATCTAAAACTGGACCCACAGGAGAGGTTCAATTCATAGATATTTAGAGTGTCAGTCCTCTTTTACTTAAGTCGGCATTGTGCCTTTTGAATTTATTTCCGATGCAATTTTTGTGTTTCGACGACAATAACAAGGTCCAAGAGATACAGTAAACCTGAAGTGAAGCATCGGAATCTAAAACTGGACTAACAGGACAGATTCAAATCATAGAAAGTTAGTGTGTCAACCCTCTTGTACTTAAGCCGGCATCTTGACTTTTGTATAACAATCGGATGCAAACTCTGTGTTTCATCGTCAATAAGAAGGTCCAAGTGATACAGTAAACGTGAAGTGAAGCATCGTAATCTAAAACTGGAATCACAGGAGAGGTTCAAATCATAGAAAGATAGAGTGTCAGTTCTCTTGTACTTAAGTCGGCATTGTGCCTTTTGAATTTAATTCCGATGCAATTTCTGTGTTTCATCGTCAATAAGAAGGTCCAAGGGATACTGTAAACCTGAAGTGAAACATCGCAATCTTATACTGGACTAACAGGAGAGGTTCAAATCATAGAAAGTGAGAGTGTCAGTCCACTTGTACTTAAGTCGGTATTGTGTCATTTATATTAAATTCGGATGCAATTTCTGTGTTTCATCGTCAATAAGAAGGTCCAAGGGATACAGAAAACCGGAAGTGAAGCATCAGAATCTAAAACTGGACTCACAGGAGAGGATCAAATCATAGAAAGAGAGAGTGTCAGTCCTCTTGTACTTAAGTCGGCATTGTGCCTTTTGTATTAATTTCAGATGCAATTTCTGTGTTTCATCATCAATATAAAGGTCCAAGGGATACAGTAAACCTGAACTGAAGCATCGGAATCTAAAACTGGACTAACAGGAGAGGTTCAAATCATAGAAAGTTAGTGTGACAGCCCTCTTGTACTTAAGTCGGCATCTTGACTTTTGTGTAAAATTCGGATGCAAACTCTGTGTTTCATCGTCAATACGAAGGTCCAAGGGATACGGTAATCCTGAAGTGAAGCATCGGAATCTTAAACTGGACTCACATTAGAGGTTCAAATCATAGAAAGTTAGAGTGTCAGTTCTCTTGTACTTAAGTCGGCATTGTGCCTTTTGAATTTAATTCCGATGCAATTTCTGTGTTTCATCGTCAATAAGAAGGTCCAATAGATACTGTAAACCTGAAGTGAAACATCGCAATCTAAAACTGGACCAACAGGAGAGGTTCAAATCATAGAAATTTAGAGTGTCAGTTCTCTTGTACTTAAGTCGGCATTGTGCCTTTTGAATTTAATTCTGATGCAATTTCTGTGTTTCATCGTCAATAAGATGGTCCAAGGTATACAGAGAACCCGAAGTGAAGCATCGGAATCTAAAACTGGACTCACAGGAGAGGTTCAAATTAGAGAAAGTTAGAGTGTCAGTTCTCTTGTACTTAAGTCGGCATTGTGCCTTTTGAATTTAATTCCGATGCAATATCTTTAATTTCTTTGTTTCATCGTCAATAAGAATGTCCAAGGGATACTGTAAACCTGAAGTGAAACATCGCAATCTAAAACTGGACTAACAGGAGAGGTTCAAATCATAGAAAGTGAGAGTGTCAGTCCTCTTGTACTTAAGTCGGCATTGTGCCATTTCTATTAAATTCGCATGCAATTTCTGTGTTTCATCGTCAATAAGAAGGTCCAAGGGATACTGTAAACCTGAAGTGAAGCATCGGAGTCTAAAACTGGACTCACAGGAGAGGTTCAAATCATCGAGAGTTAGAGTGTCAGTCCTCTTGTACTTAAGTCGGCATTGTGCCTTTTATATTAAATTCGGATGCTATTGATGTGTTTCATCGCCAATAAGAAGGTCCAAGGGATACAGTAAACCTGAAGTGAAGCATCTGAATCTAAAAATGGACTCACAGGATAGGTTCAAATCATAGAAAGTTAGTGGGTCAGCCCTCTTGTACTTAAGTCGGCATTTTACCTTTTGTATATAATTCGGATGCAAACTCTGTGTTTCGTCGTCAATAAGAAGGTCCAAGGGATACAGAAAACCTGAAGTGAAGCATCGGAATCTAAAACTGGACTGAACGGAGAGATTCAAATCATAGAAAGTTAGTGTGTCAGCCCTCTTGTACTTAAGTCGGCATCTTGACTTTTGTATAAAATTCGGATGCAAACTCTGTGTTTCATCGTCAATAAGAAGGTCCAAGGGATACAGTAAACGTAAAGTGAAGCATCGGAATCTAAAACTGGACTCACAGGAGAGGTTCAAATCATAGAAAGTGAGAGTGTCACTCCTCTTGTACTTAAGTCGGATTGTGAATTTTTATTAAATTCGGATGCAATTTCTGTGCTTCATCGTCAATAAGAAGGTCCAAGGGATACAGTAAACCTGAAGTGAAGCATCGGAATCTAAAACTGGACTCACAGGAGAGGTTCAAATAATAGACAGTTAGAGTGTCAGTCCTCTTGTACTTAAGTCGGCATTGTGCCTTTTGAATTTAATTCCGATGCAATTTCTGTGTTTCATCGTCAATAAGAAGGTCCAAGGGATACTGTAAACCTGAAGTGAAACATCGCAATCTAAAACTGGAGTAACAGGAGAGGTTCAAATCATAGAAGGTGAGAGTGTCAGTCCACTTGTACTTAAGTCGGTATTGTGTCACATATATTAAATTCGGATGCAATTTCTGTGTCTCATCGTCAATAAGAAGGTCCAAGGGATACAGTAAACCGGAAGTGAAGCATCAGAATCTAAAACTGGACTCACAGGAGAGGATCAAATCATAGAAAGAGAGATTGTCACTCCTCTTGTACTTAAGTCGGCATTGTGCCTTTTGTATTAATTTCAGATGCAATTTCTGTGTTTCATCGTCAATATAAAGGTCCAAGGGATACAGTAAACCTGAACTGAAGCATCGGAATCTAAAACTGGACTAACAGGATAGGTTCAAATCATAGATAGTTAGTGTGACAGCCCTCTTGTACTTAAGTCGGCATCTTGACCTTTGTATAAAATTCGGATGCAAACTCTGTGTTTCATCGTCAATACGAAGGTCCAAGGGATACAGTAAACGTGAAGTGAAGCATCGGAATCTTAAACTGGACGCACAGGAGAGGTTCGAATCATAGAAAGTTAGAGTGTCAGTTCTCTTGTACTTATGTCGGCATTGTGCCTTTTGAATTTAATTCCGATGCAATTTCTGTGTTTCATCGTCAATAAGAAGGTCCAAGGGATACTGTAAACCTGAAGTGAAACATCGCAATCTAAAACTGGACAAACAGGAGAGGTTCAAATCATAGAAAGTGAGAGTGTCACTCCTCTTGTACTTAAGTCGGCATTGTGCCTTTTGAATTTAATTCCGATGCAATTTCTGTGTTTCATCGTCGATCGGGAGGTGCAAGGTATACAGTAAACCTGAAGTAAAGCATCAAAATCTGAAACTGGACTCAAAGGACAGGTTCAAATCATGGAAAGTGAGAGTGTCAGTCCTCTTGTACTTAAGTCGGCATTGTGCCATTTGTATTAAATTCGGATGCAATTTCTGTGCTTCACCGTCAATAAGAAGGTCAAGGGGATACAGTAAACCTGAAGTGAAGCATCGGAACCTAAAACTAGACTCACAGGAGTGTTCTGAATCATAGATACTTAGAGTGTCACTCCTCTTGTACTTAAGTCGGTATTGTGCCTTTTGTATTAAATACGGATGCAATTTCTGTGTTTCATCGTCAATAAGAAGGTCCAAGGGATACAGTAAACCTTAAGTGAAGCATCGGAATCTAAAACTGGACTCACAGGAGAGGTTCAAATCAAGAAATGTTACAGTGTCAGTCCTCTTTTACTTAAGTCGGCATTTTGCCTTTTGTATAAAATTCGGATGCAAACTCTGTGTTTCACCGTCAATATGAAGGTCCAAGGGATACAGTAAACCTGAAGTGAAGCATCGGAATCAAAAACTGGACTCACAGGAGAGGGTCAAATCATAGAAATTTAGAGTGTCAGTTCTCTTGTACTTAAGTCGGCATTGTGCCTTTTGAATTTAATTCTGATTCAATTTCTGTGTTTCATCGTCAACAAGAAGGTACAAGGGATACAGTAAACGTGAAGTGAAGCATCGGAATCTAAAACTGGACTCACAGGAGAGGTTCAAATCATTGAAAGTTAGAGTGTTAGTTCTCTTGTACTTAAGTCGGCTTTGTGCCTTTTGAATTTAATTCCGATGCGATTTCTGTGTCTCATCGTCAGCAAGAAGGTCCAAGGGATACTGTAAACCGGAAGTGAAACATCGCAATCTAAAACTGCACTAACAGGAGAGGTTCAAATCATAGAAAGTGAGAGTGTCAGTCCTCTTTTACTTAAGTCGGCATTGTGCCTTTTGACTTTATTTCCGATGCAATTTTTGTGTTTCGACGACAATAACAAGGTCCAAGAGATACAGTAAACCTGAAGTGAAGCATCGGAATCTAAAACTGGACTCACAGGAGAGGTTCAATTCATAGAAAGTGAGAGTGTCAGTCCTCTTGTACTTAAGTCGGTATTGTGTCATTAATATTAAATTCGGATGCAATTTCTGTGTTTGATCGTCAATAAGAAGGTCCAAGGGATACAGTAAACCTGAAGTAAAGCAGCGGAATCTAAAACTGGACTCACAGGAGAGGATCAAATCATAGAAAGTGAGAGTGTCAGTCCTCTTGTACTTAAGTCGGCATTGTGCCTTTTGTATTATATTCCGATGCAATTTCTGTGTTCCATCGTCAATAAGAAGGTCCAAGGGATACAGTAAACCGGAAGTGAAGCATCAGAATCTAAAACTGGACTCACAGGAGAGGTTCAAATCATAGAGAGTTTGAAGGTCACTCCTCTTGTACTTAAGTCGGTATTGTGCCTTTTATATTAAATTCGGATGCTATTGATGTGTTTCATCGTCAATAAGAAGGTCCAAGGGATACAGTAAACCTGAAGTGAAGCATCGGAATCTAAAAATGGACTCACAGGATAGCTTCAAATCATAGAAAGTTAGTGTGTCAGCCCTCTTGTACTTAAGTCAGCATATTACCTTTTGTATATAATTCGGATGCAAACTCTGTGTTTCATCGTCAATAAGAAGGTCCAAGGGATACAGTAATCCTGAAGTAAAGCATCGGAATCTTTAACTGGACTTACAGGAGAGGTTCAAAATTATAGAAAGTTAGACTGTCAGTTCTCTTGTACTTAAGTCGGCATTGTGCCTTTTGAATTTAATTCCGATGCAATTTTTGTGTTTCGACGACAATAAGAAAGTCCAAGAGATACAGTAAACCTGAAGTGAAGCATCGGAATCTAAAACTGGACTCACAGGAGAGGTTCAAATCATAGAAAGTGAGAGTGTCAGTCCTCTTGTACTTAAGTCGGCATTGTGCCATTTGTATTAAATTCGCATGCAATTTCTGTGTTTCATCGTCAATAAGAAGGTCCAAGGGATACTGTAAACCTGAAGTGAAGCATCGGAATCTAAAACTGGACTCACAGGAGAGGTTCAAATCATCGAGAGTTAGAGTGTCAGTCCTCTTGTACTTAAGTCGGCATTGTGCCTTTTCAATTTAATTCCGTTGCAATTTCTGTGTTTCAACGTCAATCGGAAGGTGCAAGGTATACAGTAAACCTGAAGTGAAGCATCAAAATCTAAAACTGGACTCAAAGGACAGGTTCAAATCATGGAAAGTGAGAGTGTCAGTTCTCTTGTACTTAAGTCGGCATTGTGCCTTTTGAATTTAATTCCGATGCAATTTCTGTGTTTCATCGTCAATAAGAAGGTCCAAGAGATACAGTAAACCTGAAGTGAAGCATCGGAATCTAAAACTGGACTCACAGGAGAGGTTCAAATCATAGAAAGTGAGAGTGTCAGTCCTCTTGTACTTAAGTCGGCATTGTGACATTTGTATTTAATACGGATGCAATTTCTGTGTTTCATCGTCAATAAGAAGGTCCAAGTGATACAGTAAACCCGAAGTGAAGCATTGTAATCTAAGACTGGACTCACAGGAGAGGTTCAAATCATCGAAAGTTAGAGTGTCAGTCCTCTTTTACTTAAGTCGGCATTGTGCCTTTTGTATTAAATTCCGATGCCATTCCTGTGTTTCATCGTCAATAAGAAGGTGCAAGGTATACATTAAACCTGAAGTGAAGCATCAGAATCTAAAACTGGACTCACAGGAGAGGTTCAAATCATGGAAAGTGAGAGTGTCAGTCCTCTTGTACTTAATTCGGCATTGTGCCATTTGTATTAAATTCGGATGCAATTTCTGTGTTTCATCATCAATAAGAAGGTCCAAGGGATACAGTAAACCTGAAGTGAAGCATCGGAATCTAAAACTGGAGTTACAGAAGAGGTTCAAATCATAGAAAGTGAGAGTGTCAGTCCTCCTGTACTTAAGTCGGCATTGTGCCATTTGTATTAAATTCGGATCCAATTTCTGTGTTTCATCGTCAATAAGAAGGTCCAAGCGATATAGTAAACCTGAAGTGAAGCATTGGAATCTAAAACTGGACTCACAGGAGAGGTTCAAATCATAGAAAGTTAGAGTGTCAGTCCTTTTTTTTACTTAAGTCGGCATTGTGCCTTTTGAATTTAATTCCAATGCAATTTCTGTGTTTCATCGTCAATAAGAAGGTCCAAGGGATACAGTAAACCAGTAGTGAAGCATCGGAATCTAAAACTGGACTCCCAGGAGAGGTTCAAATCATAGAAAGTGAGAGTGTCTGTGCTCATTTACTTAAGTCGGCATTGTGACATTTGTATTAATATCGGATAGAATTTCTGTGATTCATCGTCTATAAGAAGGTCCAAGGGATACTGTAAACCTGAAGTGAAGCATCGGAATCTAAAACTGGACTCACAGGAGAGGTTCAAATCATCGAGAGTTAGAGTGTCACTCCTCTTGTACTTATGTCGGTATTGTGCCTTTTTATTAAATTCGGATGCAATTTCTGTGTTTCATCGTCAATAAGAAGGTCCAAGGGATACAGTAAACCTGAAGTGAAGCATCGGAAACGAAAACTGGACTCACAGGAGAGGTTCAAATCATAGACAGTTAGAGTGTCAGTCCTCTTGTACTTAAGTCGGCATTGTGCCTTTTCAATTTAATTCCGTTGCAATTTCTGTGTTTCAACGTCAATCGGAAGGTGCAAGGTATACAGTAAACCTAAAGTGAAGCATCAAAATCTAAAACTGGACTCAAAGGACAGGTTCAAATCATGGAAAGTGAGAGTGTCAGTCCTCTTGTACTTAAGTCGGCATTGTGCTATTTGTATTAAATTCGGATGCAATTTCTGTGTTTAACCGTCAATAAGAAGGTCGAGGGGATACAGTAAATCTGAAGTGAATCATCGGAATCTAAAACTGGACTCACAGGAGTGATTCGAATCATAGATAGTTAGAGTTTCACTCCTCTTGTACTTAAGTCGGTATTGTACCTCTTGTAATAAATTCGGATGCAATTTCTGTGTTTCATCGTCAATAAGAAGGTCCAAGGGATACAGTAAACCCTAAGTGAAGCATCGGAATCTAAAACTGGACTCACAGGAGAGGTTCATATCATGGAATGTTAGAGTGTCAGTCCTCTTTTACTGAAGTCGGCATTGTGCCTTTTGTAATAAATTTGGATGTCATTTCTGTGTTTCATCGTCAATAAGAAGGTCCAAGGGATACAGTAAACCTGAAGTGAAGCATCGGAACCTAAAACATGACTCACAGGAGAGGTTCCAATCATAGAAAGTTAGAGTGTCAGTCCTCTTGTCCTTAAGTCTTCATTGTGCCATTTGTATTAAATTCGGATGCAATTTCTGTGTTTCATCGTCAATAAGAAGGTCCAAGGAATACAGTAAACCGGAAGTGATGCATCAGAATCTAAAACTGGACTCACAGGAGAGGTTCAATTCATAGAGAGTTAGAAGGTCACTCCTCTTGTACTTAAGTCGTTATTGTGGCTTTTATATTAAATTCGGATGCAATTGATGTATTTCATCGTCAATAAGAAGGTCCAAGGGATGCAGTAAACCTGAAGTGAAGCATCGGAATCTAAAAATTAACTCACAGGAGAGGTTCAAATCATAGAAAGTTAGTGTGTCAGCCCTCTTGTACTTAAGTCGGCATTTTGCCTTTTCTATAAAATTCGGATGCAAACTCTGTGTTTCATCGTCAATATGAAGGTCCAAGGGATACAGTAAACCTGAAGTGAAGCATCGGAATCTAAAACTGGACTCACAGGAGAGGTTCAAATCATAGAAAGTTAGAGTGTCAGTTCTCTTGTACTTAAGTCGGCATTGTGCCTTTTGAATTTAATTCCGACGCAATTTCTGTGTTTCATCGTCAATAAGAAGGTCCAAGGGATACAGTAAACCTGAAGTGAAACATCGGAAACTAAAACTGGACTCACAGGAGAGGTTCAAATCATAGAAAGTGAGAGTGTCAGTCCTCTTCTACTTAAGTCGGCATTGTGCCTTTTGAATTTAATTCCGAAGCAATTTTTGTGTTTCATCAACAATAAGAAGGTCCAAGAGATACGGTAAACCTGAAGTGAAGCATCGGAATCTAAAACTGGACTCACAGGAGAGGTTCAAATCATAGAAAGTGAGAGTGTCAGTCCTCTTGTACTTAAGTCGGCATTGTGACATTTGCATTTAATTCGGATGCAATTTCTGTGTTTCATCGTCAATAAGAAGGTCCAAGTGATACAGTAAACCCGAAGTGAAGCATTGTAATCTAAAACTGGACTCACAGGAGAGGTTCAAATCATCGAAAGTTAGAGTGTCAGTCCTCTTTTACTTAAGTCGGCATTGTGCCTTTTGTATTAAATTCCGATGCCATTTCTGTGTTTCATCGTCAATAAGAAGGTGCATGGTATACATTAAACCTGAAGTGAAGCATCAGAATCTAAAACTGGACTCACAGGAGAGGTTCAAATCATGCAAAGTGAGAGTGTCAGTCCTCTTGTACTTAATTCGGCATTGTGCCATTTGTATTAAATTCGGATGCAATTTCTGTGTTTCATCATCAATAAGAAGGTCCAAGGGATACAGTAAACCTGAAGTGAAGCATCGGAATCTAAAACTGGAGTTACAGGAGAGGTTCAAATCATAGAAAGTGAGAGTGTCAGTCCTCCTGTACTTAAGTCGGCATTGTGCCATTTGTATTAAATTCGGATCCAATTTCTGTGTTTCATCGTCAATAAGAAGGTCCTAGCGGTATAGTAAACCTGAAGTGAAGCATTGGAATCTAAAACTGGACTCACAGGAGAGGTTCAAATCATAGAAAGTTAGAGTGTCAGTCCTCTTGTACTTAATTCGGCATTGTGCCTTTTGTATTTAATTCCAATGCAATATCTGTGTTTCATCGTCAATAAGAAGGTCCAAGGGATACAGTAAACCAGTAGTGAAGCATCGGAATCTAAAACTGGACTCACAGGAGAGGTTCAAATCATAGAAAGTGAGAGTGTCTGTGCTCATTTACTTAAGTCGGCATTGTGCCATTTGTATTAATATCGGATAGAATTTCTGTGTTTCATCGTCAATAAGAAGGTCCAAGGGATACTGTAAACCTGAAGTGAAGCATCGGAATCTAAAACTGGACTCACAGGAGAGGTTCAAATCATCGAGAGTTAGAGTGTCACTCCTCTTGTACTTAAGTCGGTATTGTGCCTTTTTATTAAATTCGGATGCAATTTCTGTGTTTCATCGTCAATAAGAAGGTGCAAGGGATACAGTAAACCTGAAGTGAAGCATCGGAAACGAAAACTGGACTCACAGGAGAGGTTCAAATCATAGACAGTTAGAGTGTCAGTCCTCTTGTACTTAAGTCGGCATTGTGCTTTTTCAATTTAATTCCGTTGCAATTTCTGTGTTTCAACGTCAATCGGAAGGTGCAAGGTATACAGTAAACCTGAAGTGAAGCATAAAAATCTAAAACTGGACTCAAAGGACAGGTTCAAATCATGGAAAGTGAGAGTGTCAGTCCTCTTGTAGTTAAGTCGGCATTGTGCTATTTGTATTAAATTCGGATGCAATTTCTGTGTTTCACCGTCAATAAGAAGGTCAAGGGGATACAGTAAATCTGAAGTGAATCATCGGAATCTAAAGCTGGACTCACAGGAGTGATTCGAATCATAGATAGTTAGAGTGTCACTCCTCTTGTACTTAAGTCGGTATTGTGCCTCTTGTATTAAATTCGGATGCAATTTCTGTGTTTCATCGTCAATAAGAAGGTCCAAGGGATACAGTAAACCCTAAGTGAAGCATCGGAATCTAAAACTGGACTCACAGGAGAGGTTCATATCATGGAATGTTAGAGTGTCAGTCCTCTTTTACTTAAGTCGGCATTGAGCCTTTTGTAATAAATTTGGATGCCGTTTCTGTGTTTCATCGTCAATAAGAAGGTCCAAGGGATACAGTAAACCTGAAGTGAAGCATCGGAACCTAAAACAGGACTCACAGGAGAGGTTCCAATCATAGAAAGTTAGAGTGTCAGTCCTCTTGTCCTTAAGTCGGCATTGTGCCATTTGTATTAAATTCGGATGCAATTTCTGTGTTTCATCGTCAATAAGAAGGTCCAAGGAATATAGTAAATCGGAAGTGATGCATCAGAATCTAAAACTGGACTCACAGGAGAGGTTCAATTCATAAAGAGTTAGAAGGTCACTCCTCTTGTACTTAAGTCGTTATTGTGGCCTTTATATTAAATTCGGATGCAATTGATGTGTTTCATCGTCAATAAGATGGTCCAAGGGATACAGTAAACCTGAAGTGAAGCATCGGAATCTAAAAATTAACTCACAGGAGAGGTTCAATTCATAGAAAGTTAGTGTGTCAGCCCTCTTGTACTTAAGTCGGCATTTTGCCTTTTGTATAAAATTCGGATGCCAACTCTGTGTTTCATCGTCAATATGAAGGTCCAAGGGATACAGTAAACCTGAAGTGAAGCATCGGAATCTAAAACTGGACTCACAGGAGAGGTTCAAATCATAGAAAGTTAGAGTGTCAGTTCTCTTGTACTTAAGTCGGCATTGTGCCTTTTGAATTTAATTCCGATGCAATTTCTGTGTTTCATCGTCAATAAGAAGGTCCAAGGGATACAGTAAACCTGAAGGGAAACATCGGAAACTAAAACTGGACTCACAGGAGAGGTTCAAATCATAGAAAGTGAGAGTGTCAGTCCTCTTCTACTTAAGTCGGCATTGTGCCTTTTGAATTTAATTCCGAAGCAATTTTTGTGTTTCATCGACAATAAGAAGGTCCAAGAGATACAGTAAACCTGAAGTGAGGCATCGGAATCTAAAACTGGACTCACAGGAGAGGTTCAAATCATAGAAAGTGAGAGTGTCAGTCCTCTTGTGCTTAAGTCGGCATTGTGACATTTGTATTTAATTCGGATGCAATTTCTGTGTTTCATCGTCAATAAGAAGGTGCAAGTGATACAGCAAACCCGAAGTGAAGCATCGGAATCTAAAACTGGACTCACAGGAGAGGTTCAAATCATCGAAAGTTAGAGTGTCAGTCCTCTTTTACTTAAGTCGGCATTGTGCCTTTTGTATTAAATTCCGATGCCATTTCTGTGTTTCACCATCAATAAGAAGGTCCAAGGGATACAGTAAACCTGAAGTGAAGCATCAGAATCTAAAACTGGAGTTACAGGAGAGGTTCAAATCATAGAAAGTGAGAGTGTCAGTCCTCCTGTACTTAAGTCGGCATTGTGCCATTTGTATTAAATTCGGATCCAATTTCTGTGTTTCATCGTCAATAAGAAGGTCCAATCGATATAGTAAACCTGAAGTGAAGCATCGGAATCTAAAACTGGACTCACAGGAGAGGTTCAAATCATAGAATGTTAGAGTGTCAGTCCTCTTGTACTTAAGTCGGCATTGTGCCTTTTGAATTTAATTCCAATGCAATTTCTGTGTTTCATCGTCAATAAGAAGGTCCAAGGGATACAGTAAACCAGTAGTGAAGCATCGGAATCTAAAACTGGACTCACAGGAGAGGTTCAAATCATAGAAAGTGAGAGTGTCTGTGCTCATTTACTTAAGTCGGCATTGTGCCATTTGTATTAATATCGGATTGAATTTCTGTGTTTCATCGTCAATAAGATGGTCCAAGGGATACAGTACACCTGAAGTGAAGCATCGGAATCTAAAACTGGACTCATAGGAGAGATCAAATCAGAGAAAGTTAGAGTGTCACTCCTCTTGTACTTAAGTCGGTATTTTGCCTTTTGTATTAAATTCGGATGCAATTTCTGTGTTTCATCGTCAATAAGAAGGTGCAATGTATACAGTAAACCGGAAGTGATGCATCAGAATCTAAAACTGGTCTCACAGGAGAGGTTCAATTCATAGAGAGTTAGAAGGTCACTCCTCTTGTACTTAAGTCGTTATTGTGGCTTTTATATTAAATTCGGATGCAATTGATGTATTTCATCGTCAATAAGAAGGTCCAAGGGATGCAGTAAACCTGAAGTGAAGCATCGGAATCTAAAAATTAACTCACAGGAGAGGTTCAAATCATAGAAAGTTAGTGTGTCAGCCCTCTTGTACTTAAGTCGGCATTTTGCCTTTTCTATAAAATTCGGATGCAAACTCTGTGTTTCATCGTCAATATGAAGGTCCAAGGGATACAGTAAACCTGAAGTGAAGCATCGGAATCTAAAACTGGACTCACAGGAGAGGTTCAAATCATAGAAAGTTAGAGTGTCAGTTCTCTTGTACTTAAGTCGGCATTGTGCCTTTTGAATTTAATTCCGACGCAATTTCTGTGTTTCATCGTCAATAAGAAGGTCCAAGGGATACAGTAAACCTGAAGTGAAACATCGGAAACTAAAACTGGACTCACAGGAGAGGTTCAAATCATAGAAAGTGAGAGTGTCAGTCCTCTTCTACTTAAGTCGGCATTGTGCCTTTTGAATTTAATTCCGAAGCAATTTTTGTGTTTCATCAACAATAAGAAGGTCCAAGAGATACAGTAAACCTGAAGTGAAGCATCGGAATCTAAAACTGGACTCACAGGAGAGGTTCAAATCATAGAAAGTGAGAGTGTCAGTCCCCTTGTACTTAAGTCGGCATTGTGACATTTGCATTTAATTCGGATGCAATTTCTGTGTTTCATCGTCAATAAGAAGGTCCAAGTGATACAGTAAACCCGAAGTGAAGCATTGTAATCTAAAACTGGACTCACAGGAGAGGTTCAAATCATCGAAAGTTAGAGTGTCAGTCCTCTTTTACTTAAGTCGGCATTGTGCCTTTTGTATTAAATTCCGATGCCATTTCTGTGTTTCATCGTCAATAAGAAGGTGCATGGTATACATTAAACCTGAAGTGAAGCATCAGAATCTAAAACTGGACTCACAGGAGAGGTTCAAATCATGCAAAGTGAGAGTGTCAGTCCTCTTGTACTTAATTCGGCATTGTGCCATTTGTATTAAATTCGGATGCAATTTCTGTGTTTCATCATCAATAAGAAGGTCCAAGGGATACAGTAAACCTGAAGTGAAGCATCGGAATCTAAAACTGGAGTTACAGGAGAGGTTCAAATCATAGAAAGTGAGAGTGTCAGTCCTCCTGTACTTAAGTCGGCATTGTGCCATTTGTATTAAATTCGGATCCAATTTCTGTGTTTCATCGTCAATAAGAAGGTCCAAGCGGTATAGTAAGCCTGAAGTGAAGCATTGGAATCTAAAAGTGGACTCACAGGAGAGGTTCAAATCATAGAAAGTTAGAGTGTCAGTCCTCTTGTACTTAAATCGGCATTGTGCCTATTGTATTTAATTCCAATGCAATATCTGTGTTTCATCGTCAATAAGAAGGTCCAAGGGATACAGTAAACCAGTAGTGAAGCATCGGAATCTAAAACTGGACTCACAGGAGAGGTTCAAATCATAGAAAGTGAGAGTGTCTGTGCTCATTTACTTAAGTCGGCATTGTGCCATTTGTATTAATATCGGATAGAATTTCTGTGTTTCATCGTCAATAAGAAGGTCCAAGGGATACTGTAAACCTGAAGTGAAGCATCGGAATCTAAAACTGGACTCACAGGAGAGGTTCAAATCATCGAGAGTTAGAGTGTCACTCCTCTTGTACTTAAGTCGGTATTGTGCCTTTTTATTAAATTCGGATGCAATTTCTGTGTTTCATCGTCAATAAGAAGGTCCAAGGGATACAGTAAACCTGAAGTGAAGCATCGGAAACGAAAACTGGACTCACAGGAGAGGTTCAAATCATAGACAGTTAGAGTGTCAGTCCTCTTGTACTTAAGTCGGCATTGTGCCTTTTCAATTTAATTCCGTTGCAATTTCTGTGTTTCAACGTCAATCAGAAGGTGCAAGGTATACAGTAAACCTGAAGTGAAGCATAAAAATCTAAAACTGGACTCAAAGGACAGGTTCAAATCATGGAAAGTGAGAGTGTCAGTCCTCTTGTACTTAAGTCGGCATTGTGCTATTTGTATTAAATTCGGATGCAATTTCTGTGTTTCACCGTCAATAAGAAGGTCAAGGGGATACAGTAAATCTGAAGTGAATCATCGGAATCTAAAACTGGACTCACAGGAGTGATTCGAATCATAGATAGTTAGAGTGTCACTCCTCTTGTACTTAAGTCGGTATTGTGGCTCTTGTATTAAATTCGGATGCAATTTCTGTGTTTCATCATCAATAAGAAGGTCCAAGGGATACAGTAAACCTGAAGTGAAGCATCGGAATCTAAAACTGGAGTTACAGGAGAGGTTCAAATCATAGAAAGTGAGAGTGTCAGTCCTCCTGTACTTAAGTCGGCATTGTGCCTTTTGAATTTAATTCCGATGCAATTTCTGTGTTTCATCGTCAATAAGAAGGTCCAAGGGATACAGTAAACCTGAAGGGAAACATCGGAAACTAAAACTGGACTCACAGGAGAGGTTCAAATCATAGAAAGTGAGAGTGTCAGTCCTCTTCTACTTAAGTCGGCATTGTGCCTTTTGAATTTAATTCCGAAGCAATTTTTGTGTTTCATCGACAATAAGAAGGTCCAAGAGATACAGTAAACCTGAAGTGAGGCATCGGAATCTAAAACTGGACTCACAGGAGAGGTTCAAATCATAGAAAGTGAGAGTGTCAGTCCTCTTGTGCTTAAGTCGGCATTGTGACATTTGTATTTAATTCGGATGCAATTTCTGTGTTTCATCGTCAATAAGAAGGTCCAAGTGATACAGCAAACCCGAAGTGAAGCATCGGAATCTAAAACTGGACTCACAGGAGAGGTTCAAATCATCGAAAGTTAGAGTGTCAGTCCTCTTTTACTTAAGTCGGCATTGTGCCTTTTGTATTAAATTCCGATGCCATTTCTGTGTTTCACCATCAATAAGAAGGTCCAAGGGATACAGTAAACCTGAAGTGAAGCATCGGAATCTAAAACTGGAGTTACAGGAGAGGTTCAAATCATAGAAAGTGAGAGTGTCAGTCCTCCTGTACTTAAGTCGGCATTGTGCCATTTGTATTAAATTCGTATCCAATTTCTGTGTTTCATCGTCAATAAGAAGGTCCAATCGATATAGTAAACCTGAAGTGAAGCATCGGAATCTAAAACTGGACTCACAGGAGAGGTTCAAATCATAGAATGTTAGAGTGTCAGTCCTCTTGTACTTAAGTCGGCATTGTGCCTTTTGAATTTAATTCCAATGCAATTTCTGTGTTTCATCGTCAATAAGAAGGTCCAAGGGATACAGTAAACCAGTAGTGAAGCATCGGAATCTAAAACTGGACTCACAGGAGAGGTTCAAATCATAGAAAGTGAGAGTGTCTGTGCTCATTTACTTAAGTCGGCATTGTGCCATTTGTATTAATATCGGATTGAATTTCTGTGTTTCATCGTCAATAAGATGGTCCAAGGGATACAGTACACCTGAAGTGAAGCATCGGAATCTAAAACTGGACTCATAGGAGAGATCAAATCAGAGAAAGTTAGAGTGTCACTCCTCTTGTACTTAAGTCGGTATTTTGCCTTTTGTATTAAATTCGGATGCAATTTCTGTGTTTCATCGTCAATAAGAAGGTGCAATGTATACAGTAAACCTGAAGTGAAGCATCGGAATCTAAAACTGGACTCACAGGAGAGGTTCAAATCATAGAAAGTGAGAGTGTCGGTCCTCTTCTACTTAAGTCGGCATTGTACATTTTGAATTTAATTCCGATGCAACTTCTGTGTTTAATCGTCAATAAGAAGGTCCAAGGGATACAGTAAACCTGACGTGAAGCATCGGAATCAAAAACTGGACTCACAGGAGAGGTTCAAATCATAGAAAGTAAGAGACTCACTCCTCTTGTACTTAAGTCGGTATTGTGCCTTTTGTATTAAATTCGGATGCATATTCTGTGTTTCATCGTCAATAAGAAGGTCCAGGGGATAAAGTAAACGTGAAGTGAATAATCGGAATCTAAAACTGGACTCACAGGAGAGATTCAAATCATAGAAAGCGAGAATGTCAGTCCTCTTGTACTTAAGTCGGCATTGTGACTTTTGTAATAAATTCGGATGCAATTTCTGTTATTTGTCGTCAATAAGGAGGTGCAAGGTATACAGTGAACCAGAAGTGAAGCATCGGAATCTAAAACTGCACTCACAGGAGCGGTTCAAATCACAGAAATTTAGAGTGTCAGTTCTCTTGTACTTAAGTCGGCATTGTGGCTTTTGAATTTAATTCCGATGCAATATCTGTGTTTCATCGTCAATAAGAAGGTCCAAGGGATACAGTAAAAGCGGAAGTGAAAGATCGGAATCTAAAACTGGACTAATGGGAGAGGTTCAAATCATAGATAGTGAGAGTGTCAGTCCTCTTTTACTTAAGTCGGCATTGTGCCTTTTGAATTTAATTCCGATGATATTTCTGTGTTTCATCGTCAATCGGAAGGTGCAAGGTATACAGAAAACCTGAAGTGAAGTATCAAAATCTAAAACTGGACTCAAAGGACCGGTCCAAATCATGGAAAGTGAGAGAGTCAGTCCTCTTGTACTTAAGTAAGGAATGTGCCATTTGTATTAAATTCGGATGCAATTTCTGTGTTTCACCGTCAATAAGAAGGTGCAAGGCATACAGTAAACCTGAAGTAAAGCAGCGGAATCTAAAACTGGACTCACAGGAGAGGATCAAATCATAGAAAGTGAGAGTGTCAGTCCTCTTGTACTTATGTCGGCATTGTGGCTTTTTTATTAAATTCGGATGCTATATCTGTGTTTCATCCCAATAAGAAGGTGCAAGGTATACAGTAAACCTGAACTGAAGCATCGGAATCTAAAACTGGACTCACAGGAGAGTATCAAATCATAGAAAGTTAGAGTGTCAGTCCTCTTGTACTTAAGTCGGTATTGTGGCTTTTATATTAAATTCGGATGCAATTGATGTGTTTCATCGTCAATAAGAAGGTCCAACGGATACAGTAAACCTGAAGTGAAGCATCGGAATCTAAAAATGGACTCACAGGAGAGGTTCAAATCAAAGAAAGTTAGTGTGTCAGCCCTCTTGTACTTAAGTCGGCATTTTGCCTTTTGTATAAAATTCGGATGCAAACTCTGTGTTTCATCGTCAATATGAAGGTCCAAGGTATACAGTAAACCTGAAGTGAAGCATCGAAATCTAAAACTGGACTCACGGGAGAGGTTCAAATCATAGAAAAATAGAGTATCAGTTCTCTTGTACTTAAGTCGGCATTGTGCCTTTTGAATTTAATTCCGATGCAATTTCTGTGTCTCATCGTCAATAAGAAGGTCCAAGGGATACAGTAAACCTGAAGTGAAACATCGGAATCTAAAACTGGACTCACAGGAGAGGTTCAAATCATCGAAAGTTAGAGTGTCAGTCCTCTTTTACTTAAGTCGGCATTGTGACTTTTGTATTAAATTCCGATGCAATTTCTGTGTTTCATCGTCAATAAGAAGGTGCAAGGTATACATTATACCTGAAGTGAAGCATCGGAATCAAAAACTGGACTCACAGGAGAGGTTCAAATCATAGAAAGTGAGAGTGTCAGTCCTCTTGTACTTAAGTCGGCATTGTGCCATTCGTATTAAATTCGGATGCAATTTCTGTGTTTCATCATCAATAAGAAGATCCAAGGGATACAGTAAACCTGAAGTGAAACATCGGAATCTAAAACTGGACTAACAGGAGAGGTTCAAATCATAGAAAGTGAGAGTGTCAGTCCTCTTTTACTTAAGTTGGCATTGTGCCTTTTGAATTTAGTTCCGATGCAATTTTTGTGTTTCGACGACAATAAGAAAGTCCAGGAGATACAGTAAACCTGAATTGAAGCATCGGAATCTAAAACTGGACTCACAGGAGAGGTTCAAATCATAGAAAGTGAGAGTGTCAGTCCGCTTGTACTTAAGTCGGCATTGTGCCATTTGTATTAAATTCGGATGCAATTTCTGTGTTTCATCGTCAATAAGAAGATCCAAGAGATACAGTAAACCTGAAGTGAAACATCGGAATCTAAAACTGGACTCACAGGAGTGACGCGAATCATAGATAGTTAGAATGTCACTCCTCTTGTACTTAAGTCGGTATTGTGCCTTTTGTATTAAATTCGGATGCAATTTCTGTGTTTCATCGTCAATAAGAAGGCCAAGGGATACAGTAAACCTTAAGTGAAGCATCGGAAACTAAAACTGGACTCACAGGAGAGGTTCAAATCATAGAATGTTAGAGTGTCAGTCCTCTTTTACTTAAGTCGGCATTGTGACTTTTGTATTAAATTCGGATGCCATTTCTGTGTTTCACCGTAATTAAGAAGGTCCAAGGGATACAGTAAACCTGAAGTGAAGCATCGGAATGTAAAAATGGACTCACAGGAGAGGTTCAAATCATAGAAAGTTAGAGTGTCAGTCCTCTGGTACTTAAGTCGGCATTGTGCCTTTCGAATTTAATTCCGATGCAATTTCTGTGCTTCATCGTCAATCGGAAGGTGCAAGGTATACTGTAAACATGAAGTGAAGCGTCAAAATCTAAAACTGGACTCAAAGGACCGGTCCAAATCATGGAAAGTGAGAGAGTCAGTCCTCTTGTACTTAAGTCTGCATTGTGCCATTTGTATTGAATTCGGATGCAATTTCTGTGTTTCACCGTTAATAAGAAGCGGCAAGGCATACAGCAAACCTGAAGTAAAGCAGCGGAATCTAAAACTGGACTCACAGGAGAGGATCAAATCATAGAAAGTGAGTGTGTCAGTCCTCTTGTACTTAAGTCGGCATTGTGGCTTTTTTATTAAATTCGGATGCTATTTCTGTGTTTCATCGCCAATAAGAAGGTGCAAGGTATACAATAAACCTGATGTGAAGCATCGGAATCTAAAACTGGACTCACAGGAGAGGATCGAACCATAGAAAGTGAGAGTGTCAGTCCTCTTGTACTTAAGTCAGCATTGTGCCATTTATATTAAATTCGGATGCTATTTCTGTGTTTCATCGTCAATAAGAAGGTCCAAGGGATACAGTAAACCTGAAGTGAAGCATCGGAATCTAAAACTGGACTCACAGGAGAGGTTCAAATCATAGAATGTTAGAGTGTCAGTTCTCATGTACTTAAGTCGGCATTGTGCTTTTTGAATTTAATTCCGATGCAATTTCTGTGTTTCATCGTCAATAAGAAGGTCCAAGGAATACAGTAAACCTGAAGTGAAACATCGGAATCTAAAACTGGACTCACAGGCGAGTTTCAAATCATAGAAAGTGAGGGTGTCAGTACTCTTTTACTTAAGTCGGCATTGTGCCTTTTGAATTTAATTCCGATGCAATTTTTGTGTTTCATCGACAATAAGAAGGTCCAAGAGATACAGTAAACCTGAAGTGAAGCATTGGAATCTAAAACTGGACTCACAGGAGAGGTTCAAATCAGAGAAAGTGAGAGTCTCAGTCCTCTTGTACTTTAGTCGGCATTGTGCCTTTTGTATTAAATTCGGATGCAACTTCTGTGTTTCATCGCCAATAAGAAGGTCCAAGTGATACAGTAAACCCGAAGTGAAGCATTGTAATCTAAAACTGGACTCACAGGAGAGGTTCAAATCATCGAAAGTTAGAGTGTCAGTCCTCTTTTACTTAAGTCGGCATTTTGCCTTTTGTATTAAATTCCGATGCCATTTCTGTGTTTCATCGTCAATAAGAAGGTGCATGGTATACATTAAACCTGAAGTGAAGCATCAGAATCTAAAACTGGACTCACAGGAGAGGTTCAAATCATGGAAAGTGAGAGTGTCAGTCCTCTTGTACTTAATTCCGCATTGTGCCATTTGTATTAAATTCGGATGCAATTTCTGTGTTTCATCATCAATAAGAAGGTCCAAGGGATACAGTAAACCTGAAGTGAAGCATCGGAATCTAAAACTGGAGTTACAGGAGAGGTTCAAATCATAGAAAGTGAGAGTGTCAGTCCTCCTGTACTTAAGTCGGCATTGTGCCATTTGTATTAAATTCGGATCCAATTTCTGTGTTTCATCGTCAATAAGAAGGTCCAAGCGATATAGTAAACCTGAAGTGAAGCATTGGAATCTAAAACTGGACTCACAGGAGAGGTTCAAATCATAGAAAGTTAGTGTGTCAGTCCTCTTGTACTTAAGTCGGCATTGTGCCTTTTGTATTTAATTCCAATGCAATATCTGTGTTTCATCGTCAATAAGAAGGTCCAAGGGATACAGTAAACCAGTAGTGAAGCATCGGAATCTAAAACTGGACTCACAGGAGAGGTTCAAATCATAGAAAGTGAGAGTGTCTGTGCTCATTTACTTAAGTCGGCATTGTGCCATTTGTATTAATATCGGATAGAATTTCTGTGTTTCATCGTCAATAAGAAGGTCCAAGGGATACTGTAAACCTGAAGTGAAGCATCGGAATCTAAAACTGGACTCACAGGAGAGGTTCAAATCATCGAGAGTTAGAGTGTCACTCCTCTTGTACTTAAGTCAGTATTGTGCCTTTTTATTAAATTCGGATGCAATTTCTGTGTTTCATCGTCAATAAGAAGGTCCAAGGGATACAGTAAACCTGAAGTGAAGCATCGGAAACGAAAACTGGACTCACAGGAGAGGTTCAAATCATAGACAGTTAGAGTGTCAGTCCTCTTGTACTTAAGTCGGCATTGTGCCTTTTCAATTTAATTCCGTTGCAATTTCTGTGTTTCAACGTCAATCGGAAGGTGCAAGGTGTACAGTAAACCTGAAGTGAAGCATCAAAATCTAAAACTGGACTCAAAGGACAGGTTCAGATCATGAAAAGTGAGAGTGTCAGTCCTCTTGTACTTAAGTCGGCATTGTGGTATTTGTATTAAATTCGGATGCAATTTCTGTGTTTCATCGTCAATAAGAAGGTCCAAGGGATACAGTAAACCCTAAGTGAAGCATCGGAATCTAAAACTGGACTCACAGGAAAGGTTCATATCATGGAATGTTAGAGTGTCAGTCCTCTTTTACTTAAGTCGGCATTGTGCCTTTTGTAATAAATTTGGGTGCCATTTCTGTGTTTCATCGTCAATAAGAAGGTCCAAGGGATACAGTAAACCTTAAGTGAAGCATCGGAACCTAAAACAGGACTCACAGGAGAGGTTCCAATCATAGAAAGTTAGAGTGTCAGTCCTCTTGTTCTTAAGTCGGCATTGTGCCATTTGTATTAAATTCGGATGCAATTTCTGTGTTTCATCGTCAATAAGAAGGTCCAAGGAATATAGTAAATCGGAAGTGATGCATCAGAATCTAAAACTGGACTCACAGGAGAGGTTCAATTCATAGAGAGTTAGAAGGTCACTCCTCTTGTACTTAAGTCGTTATTGTGGCTTTTATATTAAATTCGGATGCAATTGATGTGTTTCATCGTCAATAAGAAGGTCCAAGGGATACAGTAAACCTGAAGTGAAGCATCGGAATCTAAAAATTAACTCACAGGAGAGGTTCAAATCATAGAAAGTTAGTGTGTCAGCCCTCTTGTACTTAAGTCGGCATTTTGCCTTTTGTATAAAATTCGGATGCAAACTCTGTGTTTCATCGTCAATATGAAGGTCCAAGGGATACAGTAAACCTGAAGTGAAGCATCAGAATCTAAAACTGGACTCACAGGAGAGGTTCAAATCATAGAAAGTTAGAGTGTCAGTTCTCTTGTACTTAAGTCGGCATTGTGCCTTTTGAATTTAATTCCGATGCAATTTCTGTGTTTCATCGTCAATAAGAAGGTCCAAGGGATACAGTAAACCTGAAGGGAAACATCGGAAACTAAAACTGGACTCACAGGAGAGGTTCAAATCATAGAAAGTGAGAGTGTCAGTCCTCTTCTACTTAAGTCGGCATTGTGCCTTTTGAATTTAATTCCGAAGCAATTTTTGTGTTTCATCGACAATAAGAAGGTCCAAGAGATACAGTAAACCTGAAGTGAAGCATCGGAATCTAAAACTGGACTCACAGGAGAGGTTCAAATCATAGAAAGTGAGAGTGTCAGTCCTCTTGTGCTTAAGTGGGCATTGTGACATTTGTATTTAATTCGGATGCAATTTCTGTGTTTCATCGTCAATAAGAAGGTCCAAGTGATACAGCAAACCCGAAGTGAAGCATCGGAATCTAAAACTGGACTCACAGGAGAGGTTCAAATCATCGAAAGTTAGAGTGTCAGTCCTCTTTTACTTAAGTCGGCATTGTGCCTTTTGTATTAAATTCCGATGCCTTTTCTGTGTTTCATCGTCAATAAGAAGGTCCAAGTGATACAGCAAACCCGAAGTGAAGCATCGGAATCTAAAACTGGACTCACAGGAGAGGTTCAAATCATCGAAAGTTAGAGTGTCAGTCCTCCTGTACTTAAGTCGGCATTGTGCCATTTGTATTAAATTCGGATCCAATTTCTGTGTTTCATCGTCAATAAGAAGGTCCAATCGATATAGTAAACCTGAAGTGAAGCATCGGAATCTAAAACTGGACTCACAGGAGAGGTTCAAATCATAGAAAGTTAGAGTGTCAGTCCTCTTGTACGTAAGTCGGCATTGTGCCTTTTGAATTTAATTCCAATGCAATTTCTGTGTTTCATCGTCAATAAGAAGGTGCAATGTATACAGTAAACCTGAAGTGAAGCATCGGAATCTAAAACTGGACTCACAGGAGAGGTTCAATTCATAGAAAGTGAGAGTGTCTGTCCTCTTGCACTTAAGTCGGCAATGAGCCATTTGTATTAACTTCGGATGCAATTACTGTGTTTCATCGTCAATAAGAAGGTCCAAGGGATACAGTAAACCTGAAGTGAAGCATCGGAATCTAACACTGGACTCATAGGAGAGGTTCAAATCATAGAAAGTGAGAGTGTCGGTCCTCTTCTACTTATGTCGGCATTGTACATTTTGAATTTAATTCCGATGCAACTTCTGTGTTTAATCGTCAATAAGAAGGTCCAAGGGATACAGTAAACCTGACGTGAAGCATCGGAATCAAAAACTGGACTCACAGGAGAGGTTCAAATCATAGAAAGTAAGAGACTCACTCCTCTTGTACTTAAGTCGGTATTGTGCCTTTTGTATTAAATTCGGATGCATTTTCTGTGTTTCATCGTCAATAAGAAGGTCCAAGGGATAAAGTAAACCTGAAGTGAATAATCGGAATCTAAAACTGGACTCACAGGAGAGATTCAAATCATAGAAAGCGAGAATGTCAGTCCTCTTGTACTTAAGTCGGCATTGTGACTTTTGTATTAAATTCGGATGCAACTTCTGTTATTTGTCGTCAATAAGGAGGTGCAAGGTATACAGTGAACCAGAAGTGAAGCATCGGAATCTAAAACTGGACTCACAGGAGAGGTTCAAATCATATTAAGTGAGAGTGTCAGTCCTCTTTTACTTAAGTCGGCATTGTGCCTTTTGAATTTAATTCCGATGATATTTCTGTGTTTCATCGTCAATCGGAAGGTGCAAGGTATACAGAAAACCTGAAGTGAAGTATCAAAATCTAAAACTGGACTCAAAGGACCGGTCCAAATCATGGAAGGTGAGAGAGTCAGTCCTCTTGTACTTAAGTCGGCATTGTGCCATTTAAATTAAATTCGGATGCAATTTCTGTGTTTCATCGTCAATAAGAAGGTCCAAGGGATACAGTAAACCTGAAGTGAAGCATTGGAATCTAAAACTGGACTCACAGGAGAGGTTCAAATCATAGAGAATTAGAAGGTCACTCCTCTTGTACTTAAGTCGGTATTGTGCCTTTTATATTAAATTCGGATGCAATTGATGTGTTTCATCGTCAATAAGAAGGTCCAACGGATACAGTAAACCTGAAGTGAAGCATCGGAATCTAAAAATGGACTCACAGGAGAGGTTCAAACCAAAGAAAGTTAGTGTGTCAGCCCTCTTGTACTTAAGTCGGCATTTTGCCTTTTGTATAAAATTCGGATGCAAACTCTGTGTTTCATCGTCAATATGAAGGTCCAAGGAATACAGTAAACCTGAAGTGAAGCATCGAAATCTAAAACTGGACTCACGGGAGAGGTTCAAATCATAGAAAAATAGAGTATCAGTTCTCTTGTACTTAAGTCGGCATTGTGCCTTTTGAATTTAATTCCGATGCAATTTCTGTGTCTCATCGTCAATAAGAAGGTCCAAGGGATACAGTAAACCTGAAGTGAAACATCGGAATCTAAAACTGGACTCACAGGAGAGGTTCAAATCATCGAAAGTGAGAGTGTCAGTCCTCTTGTACTTAAGTCGGCATTGTGCCATTCGTATTAAATTCGGATGCAATTTCTGTGTTTCATCATCAATAAGAAGATCCAAGGGATACAGTAAACCTGAAGTGAAACATCGGAATCTAAAACTGGACTAACAGGAGAGGTTCAAATCATAGAAAGTGAGAGTGTCAGTCCTCTTTTACTTAAGTCGGCATTGTGCCTTTTGAATTTAGTTCCGATGCAATTTTTGTGTTTCGACGACAATAAGAAAGTCCAGGAGATACAGTAAACCTGAATTGAAGCATCGGAATCTAAAACTGGACTCACAGGAGAGGTTCAAATCATAGAAAGTGAGAGTGTCAGTCCTCTTGTACTTAAGTCGGCATTGTGCCATTTGTATTAAATTTGGATGCAATTTCTGTGTTTCATCATCAATAAGAAGATCCAAGGGATACAGTAATCCTGAAGTGAAACATCGGAATCTAAAACTGGACTCACAGGAGTGATTCGAATCATAGATAGTTAGAGTGTCACTCCTCTTGTACATAAGTCGGTATTGTGCCTTTTGTATTAAATTCGGATGCAATTTCTGTGTTTCATCGTCAATAAGAAGGCCAAGGGATACAGTAAACCTTAAGTGAAGCATCGGAAACTAAAACTGGACTCACAGGAGAGGTTCAAATCATAGAATGTTAGAGTGTCAGTCCTCTTTTACTTAAGTCGGCATTGTGACTTTTGTATTAAATTCGGATGCCATTTCTGTGTTTCATCGTAATTAAGAAGGTCCAAGGGATACAGTAAACCTGAAGTGAAGCATCGGAATGTAAAAATGGACTCACAGGAGAGGTTCAAATCATAGAAAGTTAGAGTGTCGGTCCTCTGGTACTTAAGTCGGCATTGTGCCTTTTGAATTTAATTCCGATGCAATTTCTGTGCTTCATCGTCAATCGGAAGGTGCAAGGTATACTGTAAACCTGAAGTGAAGCGTCAAAATCTAAAACTGGACTCAAAGGACCGGTCCAAATCATGGAAAGTGAGAGAGTCAGTCCTCTTGTACTTAAGTCTGCATTGTGCCATTTGTATTGAATTCGGATGCAATTTCTGTGTTTCACCGTTAATAAGAAGCTGCAAGGCATACAGCAAACCTGAAGTAAAGCAGCGGAATCTAAAACTGGACTCACAGGAGAGGATTAAATCATAGAAAGTGAGTGTGTCAGTCCTCTTGTACTTAAGTCGGCATTGTGGCTTTTTTATTAAATTCGGATGCTATTTCTGTGTTTCATCGCCAATAAGAAGGTGCAAGGTATACAATAAACCTGATGTGAAGCATCGGAATCTAAAACTGGACTCACAGGAGAGGATCAAACCATAGAAAGTGAGAGTGTCAGTCCTCTTGTACTTAAGTCGGCATTGTGCCATTTATATTAAATTCGGATGCAATTTCTGTGTTTCATCGTCAGTAAGAAGGTCCAAGGGATACAGTAAACCCGAAGTGAAGCATTGGAATCTAAAACTGGACTCACAGGAGAGGTTCAAATCAGAGAAAGTGAGAGTCTCAGTCCTCTTGTACTTTAGTCGGCATTGTGCCTTTTGTATTAAATTCGGATGCAACTTCTGTGTTTCATCGCCAATAAGAAGGTCCAAGGGATACAGTAAACCGGAAGTGAAGCATCAGAATCTAAAACTGGACTCACAGGAGAGGTTCAAATCATAGAGAGTTACAAGGTCACTCCTCTTGAACTTAAGTCGGTATTGTGGCTTTTATATTAAATTCGGATGCAATTGATGTGTTTCATCGTCAATAAGAAGGTCCAAGGGATACAGTAAACCTGAAAGAAGCATCGGAATCTAAAACTGGACTTACAGGAGACGTTCAAATCATAGAAAATGAGAGTGTCGGTCCTCTTGTCCTTAAGTCGGCATTGTGCCATTTCTATTAAATTCGGATGCTATTTCTGTGTTTCATCGTCAATAAGAAGGTCCAAGGGATACAGTAAACCTGAAGTGAAGCATCGAAATCTAAAACTGGACTCACAGGAGAGGTTCAAATCATAGAATGTTAGAGTGTCAGTTCTCTTGTACTTAAGTCGGCATTGTGCTTTTTGAATTTAATTCCGATGCAATTTCTGTGTTTCATCGTCAATAAGAAGGTCCAAGGAATACAGTAAACCTGAAGTGAAACATCGGAATCTAAAACTGGACTCACAGGCGAGTTTCAAATCATAGAAAGTGAGGGTGTCAGTACTCTTTTACTTAAGTCGGCATTGTGCCTTTTGAATTTAATTCCGATGCAATTTTTGTGTTTCATCGACAATAAGAAGGTCCAAGAGATACAGTAAACCTGAATTGAAGCATCGGAATCTAAAACTGGTCTCACAGGAGAGGTTCAAATCATAGTAAGTGAGAGTGTCAGTCCTCTTGTACTTAAGTCGGCATTGTGCCATTTGTATTAAATTCGGATGCAATTTCTGTGTTTCATCATCAATAAGAAGATCCAAGGGATACAGTAAACCCGAAGTGAAACATCGGAACCTAAAACTGGACTCACAGGAGTGATTCGAATCATAGATAGTTAGAGTGTCACTCCTCTTTTACTTAAGTCGGTATTGTGCCTTTTGTATTAAATTCGGATGCAATTTCTGTAATTCATCGTCAATAAGAAGGCCAAGGGATACAGTATACCTTAAGTGAAGCATCGGAAACTAAAACTGGACTCACAGGAGAGGTTCAAATCATAGAATGTTAGAGAGTCAGTCCTCTTTTACTTAAGTCAGCATTGTGCATTTTGTATTAAATTCGGATGCCATTTCTGTGTTTCATCGTAATTAAGAAGGTCCAAGGGATACAGTAAACCTGAAGTGAAGCATCGGAATGTAAAACAGGACTCACAGGACAGGTTCAAATCATAGAAAGTTAGAGTGTCAGTCCTCTGGTACTTAAGTCGGCATTGTGCCTTTTGAATTTAATTCCGATGCAATTTCTGTGCTTCATCGTCAATCGGAAGGTGCAAGGTATACAGTAAACCTGAAGTGAAGCGTCAAAATCTAAAACTGGACTCAAAGGACCGGTCCAAATCATGGAAAGTGAGAGAGTCAGTCCTCTTGTACTTAAGTCTGCATTGTGCCATTTGTATTGAATTCGGATGCAATTTCTGTGTTTCACCGTTAATAAGAAGGTGCAAGGCATACAGCAAACCTGAAGTAAAGCAGCGGAATCTAAAACTGGACTCACAGGAGAGGATCAAATCATAGAAAGTGAGTGTGTCAGTCCTCTTGTACTTAAGTCGGCATTGTGGCTTTTTTATTGATTTCGGATGCTATTTCTGTGTTTCATCGCCAATAAGAAGGTGCAAAGTATACAATAAACCTGATGTGAAGCATCGGAATCTAAAACTGGACTCACAGGAGAGGATCAAACCATAGAAAGTGAGAGTGTCAGCCCTCTTGTACTTAAGTCGGCATTGTGCCATTTATATTAAATTCGGATGCAATTTCTGTGTTTCATCGTCAGTAAGAAGGTCCAAGGGATACAGTAAACCTGAAATGAAGCATTGGAATCTAAAACTGGACTCACAGGAGAGGTTCAAATCAGAGAAAGTGAGAGTCTCAGTCCACTTGTACTTTAGTCGGCATTGTGCCTTTTGTATTAAATTCGGATGCAACTTCTGTGTTTCATCGCCAATAAGAAGGTCCAAGGGATACAGTAAACCGGAAGTGAAGCATCAGAATCTAAAACTGGACTCACAGGAGAGGTTCAAATCATTGAGAGTTACTAGGTCACTCCTCTTGAACTTAAGTCGGTATTGTGGCTTTTATATTAAATTCGGATGCAATTGATGTGTTTCATCGTCAATAGGAAGGTCCAAGGGATACAGTAAACCTGAGAGAAGCATCGGAATCTAAAACTGGACTTACAGGAGTCGTTCAAATCATAGAAAATGAGAGTGTCGGTCCTCTTGTCCTTAAGTCGGCATTGTGCCATTTGTATTAAATTCGGATGCTATTTCTATGTTTCATCGTCAATAAGAAGGTCCAATGGATACAGTAAACCTGAAGTGAAGCATCGGAATCTAAAACTGGACTCACAGGAGAGGTTCAAATCATAGAATGTTAGAGTGTCAGTTCTCTTGTACTTAAGTCGGCATTGTGCTTTTTGAATTTAATTCCGATGCAATTTCTGTGTTTCATCGTCAATAAGAAGGTCCAAGGAATACAGTAAACCTGAAGTGAAACATCGGAATCTAAAACTGGACTCACAGGCGAGTTTCAAATCATAGAAAGTGAGGGTGTCAGTACTCTTTTACTTAAGTCGGCATTGTGCCTTTTGAATTTAATTCCGATGCAATTTTTGTGTTTCATCGACAATAAGAAGGTCCAAGAGATACAGTAAACCTGAATTGAAGCATCGGAATCTAAAACTGGACTCACAGGAGAGGTTCAAATCATAGAAAGTGAGAGTGTCAGTCCTCTTGTACTTAAGTCGGCATTGTGCCATTTGTATTAAATTCGGATGCAATTTCTGTGTTTCATCATCAATAAGAAGATCCAAGGGATACAGTAAACCCGAAGTGAAACATCTGAATCTCAAACTGGACTCACAGGAGTGATTCGAATCATAGATAGTTAGAGTGTCACTCCTCTTTTACTTAAGTCGGTATTGTGCCTTTTGTATTAAATTCGGATGCAATTTCTGTGTTTCATCGTCAATAAGAAGGCCAAGGGATACAGTAAACCTTAAGTGAAGCATCGGAAACTAAAACTGGACTCACAGGAGAGGTTCAAATCATAGAATGTTAGAGAGTCAGTCCTCTTTTACTTAAGTCGGCATTGTGCATTTTGTATTAAATTCGGATGCCATTTCTGTGTTTCATCGTAATTAAGAAGGTCCAAGGGATACAGTAAACCTGAAGTGAAGCATCGGAATGTAAAACAGGACTCACAGGACAGGTTCAAATCGTAGAAAGTTAGAGTGTCGGTCCTCTGGTACTTAAGTCGGCATTGTGCCTTTTGAATTTAATTCCGATGCAATTTCTGTGCTTCATCGTCAATCGGAAGGTGCAAGGTATACAGTAAACCTGAAGTGAAGCGTCAAAATCTAAAACTGGACTCAAAGGACCGGTCCAAACCATGGAAAGTGAGAGAGTCAGTCCTCTTGTACTTAAGTCTGCATTGTGCCATTTGTATTGAATTCGGATGCAATTTCTGTCTTTCACCGTTAATAAGAAGGTGCAAGGCATACAGCAAACCTGAAGTAAAGCAGCGGAATCTAAAACTGGACTCACAGGAGAGGATCAAATCATAGAAAGTGAGTGTGTCAGTCCTCTTGTACTTAAGTCGGCATTGTGGCTTTTTTATTAAATTCGGATGCTATTTCTGTGTTTCATCGCCAATACGAAGGTGCAAGGTATACAATAAACCTGATGTGAAGCATCGGAATCTAAAACTGGACTCACAGGAGAGGATCAAACCATAGAAAGTGAGAGTGTCAGTCCTCTTGTACTTAAGTCGGCATTGTGCCATTTATATTAAATTCGGATGCAATTTCTGTGTTTCATCGTCAATAAGAAGGTCCAAGGGATACAGTAAACCTGAAGTGAAGCATTGGAATCTAAAACTGGACTCACAGGAGAGGTTCAAATCAGAGAAAGTGAGAGTCTCAGTCCTCTTGTACTTTAGTCGGCATTGTGCCTTTTGTATTAAATTCGGATGCAACTTCTGTGTTTCATCGCCAATAAGAAGGTCCAAGGGATACAGTAAACCGGAAGTGAAGCATCAGAATCTAAAACTGGACTCACAGGAGAGGTTCAAATCATAGAGAGTTACAAGGTCACTCCTCTTGAACTTAAGTCGGTATTGGGGCTTTTATATTAAATTCGGATGCAATTGATGTGTTTCATCGTCAATAAGAAGGTCCAAGGGATACAGTAAACCTGAGAGAAGCATCGGAATCTAAAACTGGACTTACAGGAGACGTTCAAATCATAGAAAATGAGAGTGTCAGTCCTCTTGTCCTTAAGACGGCATTGTGCCATTTGTATTAAATTCGGATGCCATTTCTGTGTTTCATCGTAATTAAGAAGGTCCAAGGGATACAGTAAACCTGAAGTGAAGCATCGGAATGTGAAACAGGACTCACAGGAGAGGTTCAAATCATAGAAAGTTAGAGTGTCAGTCCTCTGGTTCTTAAGTCGGCATTGTGCCTTTTGAATTTATTTCCGATGCAATTTCTGTGCTTCATCGTCAATCAGAAGGTGCAAGGTACACAGTAAACCTGAAGTGAAGCGTCAAAATCTAAAACTGGACTCAAAGGACCGGTCCAAATCATGGAAAGTGAGAGAGTCAGTTCTCTTGTACTTAAGTCTGCATTGTGCCATATGTATTGAATTCGGATGCAATTTCTGTGTTTCACCGTTAATAAGAAGGTGCAAGGCATACAGCAAACCTGAAGTAAAGCAGCGGAATCTAAAACTGGACTCACAGGAGAGGATCAAATCATAGAAAGTGAGTGTGTCAGTCCTCTTGTACTAAAGTCGGCATTGTGGCTTTTTTATTAAATTCGGATGCTATTTCTGTGTTTCATCGCCAATAAGAAGGTGCAAGGTATACAATAAACCTGATGTGAAGCATCGGAATCTAAAACTGGACTCACAGGAGAGGATCAAACCATAGAAAGTGAGAGTGTCAGTCCTCTTGTACTTAAGTCGGCATTGTGCCATTTATATTAAATTCGGATGCAATTTCTGTGTTTCATCGTCAATAAGAAGGTCCAAGGGATACAGTAAACCTGAAGTGAAGCATTGGAATCTAAAACTGGACTCACAGGAGAGGTTCAAATCAGAGAAAGTGAGAGTCTCAGTCCTCTTGTACTTTATCCGGCATTGTGCCTTTTGTATTAAATTCGGATGCAACTTCTGTGTTTCATCGCCAATAAGAAGGTCCAAGGGATACAGTAAACCGGAAGTGAAGCATCAGAATCTAAAACTGGACTCACAGGAGAGGTTCAAATCATAGAGAGTTACAAGGTCACTCCTCTTGAACTTAAGTCGGTATTGTGGCTTTTATATTAAATTCAGATGCAATTGATGTGTTTCATCGTCAATAAGAAGGTCCAAGGGATACAGTAAACCTGAGAGAAGCATCGGAATCTAAAACTGGACTCACAGGAGAGTATCAAATCTTAGAAAGTGAGGGTGTCAGTACTCTTTTACTTAAGTCGGCATTGTGCCTTTTGAATTTCATTCCGATGCAAATTTTGTGTTTCATCGACAATAAGAAGGTCCAAGAGATACAGTAAAACTGAAGTGAAACATCGGAATCTAAAACTGGACTCACAGGAGAAGTTCAAATCATAGACAGTTAGAGTGTCAGTCCTCTTGTACTTAAGTCGGCATTGTGCCTTTTGAATTTAATTCCGATGCAATTTCTGTGTTTCATCGTCAATCGGAAGGTGCAAGGTATACATTAAGCCTGAACTGAAGCATCGGAATCTGAAACTGGACTCACAGGAGAGGTTCAAATCACAGAATGTTAGAATATCAGTCCTCATTTACTTAAGTCGGCATTGTGACTTTTGTAATAAATTCGGATGCAATTTCTGTTTTTCATCGTCAATAAGAAGGTCAAAGGGATCCAGTAAACCTGAAGTGAAACATCGGAATCTAAAACTGGACTCACAGGAGGGGTTCAAATCATAGAAAGTGAGAGTGTCAGTCCTCTTGTACTTAAGTCGGCATTGAGCCATTTGTATTAAATTCGGATGCAATTTCTGTGTTTCATCATCAATAAGAAGGTCCAAGGGGTACAGTAAACCTGAAGTGAAGCATCGGAATCTAAAACTGGACTTACAGGAGAGGTTCAAATCATAGAAAGTGAGAGTGTCAGTCCTCCTGTCCTAAAGTCGGCATTGTGCCATTTGTATTAAATTCGGATCCAATTTCTGTGTTTCATCGTCAATAAGAAGGTCCAAGGGATACAGCAAACCTGAAGTGAAGCATCGGAATCTAAAACTGGACTCACAGGAGAGGTTCAAATCATAGAAAGTTAGAGTATCAGTTCACTTGTACTTAAGTCGGCATTGTGCTTTTTGAATTTAATTCCGATGCAATTTCTGTGTTTCATCGTCAATAAGAAGGTCCAAGGGATACAGTTAACCTGAGTGAAGCATCGGAATCTAAAACTGGACTTACAGGAGACGTTCAAATCATAGAAAATGAGAGTGTCAGTCCTCTTATCCTTAAGTCGGCATTGTGCCATTTGTATTAAATTCGGATGCTATTCCTGTGTTTCATCGTCAATAAGAAGGTCCAAGGGATACAGTAAACCTGAAGTGAAGCATCGGAATCTAAAACTGGACTCACAGGAGAGGTTCAAATCATAGGATGTTAGAGTGTCAGTTCTCTTGTACTTAAGTCGGCATTGTGCTTTTTCAATTCAATTCCGATGCAATTTCTGTGTTTCATCGTCAATAAGAAGGTCCAAGGGATACAGTAAACCTGAAGTGAAACATCGGAATCTAAAACTGGACTCACAGGAGAGGTTCAAATCATAGAAAGTGAGAGTGTCAGTACTCTCTTACTTAAGTCGGCATTGTGCCTTTTGAATTTAATTCCGATGCAAATTTTGTGTTTCATCGACAATAGGAAGGTCCAAGAGATACAGTAAACCTGAAGTGAAACATCGGAATCTAAAACTGGGCTCACAGAAGAGGTTCAAATCTTAGAAAGTGAGAGTGTCAGTCCTCTTCTACTTAAGTCGGCATTGTGCCATTTGTATTTCTGTGTTTCATCGTCAATAAGAAGGTCCAAGGGATACAGTAAACCTGAAGTGAAGCATCGGAATCTGAATCTGGACTCACAGGAGAGGTTCAAATCATCGAAAGTTAGAGTGTCAGTCCTCTTTTACTTAAGTCGGCATTGTGCCTTTTTTATTCAATTCCGATGCAATATCTGTGTTTCATCGTCAATAAGAAGCTGCAAGGTATACATTAAACCAGAACTGAAGCATCGGAATCTAAAACTGGACTCACAGGAGAGATTCAAATCATAGAAAGTGAGAGTGTCAGTCCTCTTGTACTTAAGTCGGCATTGTGCCATTTGTATTAAATTCGGATGCAATTTCTGTGTTTCATCATCAATAAGAAGGTCCTAGGGATACAGTAAACCTGAAGTGAAGCATCGGAATCTAAAAGTGGACTCACAGGAGAGGTTCAATTCATAGAAAGTGAGAGTGTCAGTCCTCTTGTTATTAAGACGGAATTATGCCATTTGTATATACATTCGGATGCATTTTCTGTGTATCATCGTCAATAAGAAGGTCCAAGAGATACAGTAAACCTGAAGTGAAGCATCGGAATCTAAAACTGGACTCACAGGAGAGGTTCAGATTATAAAAAGTTAGAGACTCACTCCTCTTGTTCTTAAGTCGGTATTGTGCCTTTTGTATTAAATTCGGGTGCAACTTATGTGTTTCTTCGTCAATAAGAAGGTCCAAGGGATAAAGTAAACCTGAAGTGAAGCATCGGAATCTAAAAGTGGACTCACAGGAGAGGTTCAAATCATCGAAAGTTAGAGTGTCAGTCCTCTTTTACTTAAGTCGGCATTGTGCCTTTCGTATTAAATTCCGATGCAATTTCTGTGTTCCATTGTTAATAAGAAGGTGCAAGGTATACATTAAACATGATGTGAAGCATCGGAATCTAAAACTGGACTCACAGGAGAGGTTCAAATCATAGAAAGTTAGAGTGTCAGTCCTTCTGTACTTAAGTCGGCATTCTGCCTTTTGAATTTATTTCCGATGCAATTTCTGTGTTTCATCGTCAATAAGAAGGTCCAAGGGATACAGTAAACCTTAAGTGAAGCATCGGAATCTAAAACTGGACTCACAGGAGCGTTTCAAATCATAGAAAGTGAGAGTGTCAGTCCTCTTGTACTTAAGTCGGCATTGTGCCATTGGTATTGAATTCGGATGCAGTTTCTGTGTTTCATCGTCAATAAGAAGATCCAAGGGATACAGTAAACCTGAAGTGAAGCATCGCAATCTAAAACTGGACTCACAGGAGAGAATCAAATCACAGAAAATTAGAGTGTCACTCCTCTTGTACTTAAGTCGGTATTGTTCCTTTTGTATTAAATTCGGATGCAATTTCTGTGTTTCATCGTCAATAAGAAGGTCCAAGGGACACAGTAAACCTGAAGTGAAGCATCGGAATCTAAAAGTGGACTCACAGGAGAGGTTCAAATCATAGACAGTGAGAGTATCAGTCCTCTTGTAATTATGACGGAATTATGCCAATTGTATATACATTCGGATGCAATTTCTGTGTTTCATTGTCAATAAGAAGGTCCAAGAGATACAGTAAACCTGAAGTGAAGCATCGGAATCTAAAACTAGACTCACAGGAGAGGTTCAAATCATAGAAAGTTAGAGACTCACTCCTCTTGTACTTAAGTCGGTATTGTGCCTTTTGTATTACATTCGGGTGCAGTTTCTGTGTTTCTTCGTCAATAAGAAGGTCCAAGGGATAAAGTAACCTGAAGTGAAGCATCGGAATCTAAAACTGGACTCACTGGAGAGGTTCAAATCATAGAAAGTGAGAGTGTCAGTCCTCTTTTACTTAAGTCGGCATTGTGCCTTTTGAATTTAATTCCGATGCAATTTCTGTGCTTCATCGTCAATCGGAAGGTGCAAGGTATACAGTAAACCTGAAATGAAGTATCAAAATCTAAAACAGGTCTCAAAGGACAGGCCCAAATCATGGAAAGTGAGAGTGTCGGTCTTCTTGTACTCAAGTCGGCATTGTGCCATTTGTATTAAATTCGGACGCAATTTCTGTGTTTCATCGTCAATAAGAAGGTGCAAGGTATACAGTAAACCTGAAGTGAAGCATCGGAGTCTAAAACTGGACTCACAGGAGAGGTTCAAATCGTAGAAAGTGAGAGTGTCAGTCCTCTTGTTCTTTTGTCGGCATTGTGCCTTTTGTATTAAATTCGGTTGCAATTTCTGTGTTTCATCGTCAATAAGAAGGTCCAGGAGATACAGTAAACCTGAAGTGAAGCATCGGAATCTAAAACTGCACTCACAGGAGAGGTTCAAATCATAGAAAGTGAGAGTGTCACTCCTCTTGTACTTAAGTCGGTATTGTGCCTTTTTATTAAATTCGGATGCAATTTCTGTGTTTCATCGTCAATAAGGAGGTCCAAGGGATACAGTAAACCTGAAGTGAAGCATCGGAATCTAAAACTGGACTCACAGGAGAAGTTCAAATCATAGACAGTTAGAGTGTCAGTCCTCTTGTACTTAAGTCGGCATTGTGCCTTTTGAATTTAATTCCGATGCAATTTCTGTGTTTCATCGTCAATCGGAAGGTGCAAGGTATACAGAAAACCTGAAGTGAAGCATCAAAATCTAAAACTGGACTCAAAGGACAGGTTCAAATCATGGAAAGTGAGGGTGTCAGTCCTCTTGTACTTAAGTCGGCATTGTGCCATTTGTATTAAATTCGGATGCAATTTCTGTGTTTCACCGTCAATAAGAAGGTCCAAGGGATACATTGAACCTGAAGTGAAGCATCGGAATCTAAAACTGGACTCACAGGAGTGATTCGAATCATAGATAGTTAGAGTGTCACTCCTCTTGAACTTAAGTCGGTATTGTGCTTTTTGTATTAAATTCGGATGCAATTTATGTGTTTCATCGTCAATAAGACGGTCCAAGGGATACAGTAAACCTTAAGTGAAGCATCGGAAACTAAAACTGGACTCACAGGAGAGGTTCAAATCATAGAACGTTAGAGTGTCAGTCCTCTTTTACTTAAGTCGGCATTGTGCCTTTTGTATTAAATTCGGATGCCATTTCTGTGTTTCTTCGTAAATAAGAAGGTCCAAGGGATACAGTAAACCTGAAGTGAAGTATCGGAATCTAAAACAGGACTCACAGGAGAGGTTCAAACCACAGAAAGTTAGAGTGTCAGTCCTCTGGTACTTAAGTCGGCATTGTGCCTTTTGACTTTAATTCCGATGCAATTTCTGTGTTTCATAGTCAATCGGAAGGTGCAAGGTATACAGAAAACCTGCAGTGAAGAATCAAAATCTAAAACTGGACTCAAAGGACCGGTCCAAATCATGGAAAGTGAGAGAGTCAGTCCTCTTGTACTTAAGTCGGCATTGTGCCTTTTGTATTAAATTCGGATGCAATTTCTGTGTTTCACCGTCAATAAGAAGGTGCAAGGCATACAGTAAACCTGAAGTAAAGCAGCGGAATCTAAAACTGGACTCACAGGAGAGGATCAAATCATAGAAAGTGAGAGTGTCAGTCCTCTTGTACTTATGTCGGCATTGTGGCTTTTTTATTAAATTCGGATGCTATTTCTGTGTTTCATCGCCAATAAGAAAGTGCAAGGTATACAGTAAACCTGAAGTGAAGCATCGGAATCTAAAACTGGACTCACAGGAGAGGTTCAAATCATAGAAAGTTAGTGTGTCAGCCCTCTTGTACTTAAGTCGGCATTTTGCCTTTTGTATTCAATTCCGATGCAATTTCTGTGTTTCATCGTCAATAAGAAGGTTCAAGGGATACAGTAAACCTGAAGTGAAGCATCGGAATCTGAAACTGGACTCACAGGAGAGGTTCAAATCATCGAAAGTTAGAGTGTCAGTCCTCTTTTACTTAAGTCGGCATTGTGCCTTTTGTATTCAATTCCGATGCAATATCTGTGTTTCATCGTCAATAAGAAGGTGCAAGGTATACATTAAACCTGAACTGAAGCTTCGGAATCTAAAACTGGACTCACAGGAGAGGTTCAAATCATAGAAAGTGAGAGTGTCAGTCCTCTTGTACTTTAGTCGGCATTGTGCCATTTGTATTAAATTCCGATGCAATTTCTCTGTTTCATCATCAATAAGAAGGTACTAGGGATACAGTAAACCTGAAGTGAAGCATCGGAACCCAAAACTGGACTCACAGGAGAGGTTCAAATCATCGAAAGTTAGAGTGTCAGTCCTCTTTTACTTAAGTCGCTCTTGTGCTTTTTGAATTTAATTCCGATGCAATTTCTGTGTTTCATCGTAAATAAGAAGGTCCAAGGGATACAGTCAAATTGAAGTGAAGCATCGGAATCTAAGACTGGACTCACAGGAGAGGTTCAAATCATAGAAAGTGAGAGTGTCAGTCCTCTTGTACTTAAGTCGGCATTGTGCCATTTGTATTGAATTCAGATGCAGTTTCTGTGTTTCATTGTCAATAAGAAGGTCCAAGGGATACAGTAAACCTGAAGTGAAGCATCGCAATCTAAAACTGGACTCACAGGAGAGATTCAAATCACAGAAAGTTAGAGTGTCACTCCTATTGTACTTAAGTCGGTATTGTGCCTTTTGTATTAAATTCGGATGCCATTTCTGTGTTTCATCGTCAATAAGAAGGTCCAAGGGATACAGTAAACCTGAAGTGAAGCATCGGAATCTGAAACTGGACTCACAGGAGAGATGCAAATCATAGAATGTTAGAATATCAGTCCTCATTTACTTAAGTCGGCATTGAGCCTTTTGTAATAAATTCGGATGCAATTTCTGTTTTTCATCGTCAATAAGAAGGTCCAAGGGATCCAGAAGTGAAACATCGGAATCTAAAACTGGACTCACAGGAGGGGTTCAAATCATAGAAAGTGAGAGTGTCAGTCCTCTTTTACTTAAGTCGGCATTGTGCCTTTTGAATTTAATTCCGATGCAATTTTGGTGTTTCGACGACAATAAGAAAGTCCAGGAGATACAGTAAACCTGAAGTGAAGCATCGGAATCTAAAACTGCACTCACAGGAGAGGTTCAAATCATAGAAAGTGAGAGTGTCACTCCTCTTGTACTTAAGTCGGTATTGTGCCTTTTTATTAAATTCGGATGCAATTTCTGTGTTTCATCGTCAATAAGAAGGTCCAAGGGATACAGTAAAGCTGAAGTGAAGCATCGGAATCTAAAACTGGACTCACAGGAGAGGTTCAAATCATAGACAGTTAGAGTGTCAGTCCTCTTGTACTTAAGTCGGCATTGTGCCTTTTGAATTTAATTCCGATGCAATTTCTGTGTTTCATCGTCAATCGGAAGGTGCAAGGTATACTGAAAACCTGAAGTGAAGCATCAAAATCTAAAACTGGACTCAAAGGACTGGTTCAAATCATGGAAAGTGAGAGTGTCAGTCCTCTTGTACTTAAGTCGGCATTGTGCCATTTGTATTAAATTCGGATGCAATTTTTGTGTTTCACCGTCAATAAGAAGGTCCAAGGGATACAGTAAACCTGAAGTGAAGCATCGGAATCTAAAACTGGACTCACAGGAGTGATTCGAATCATAGATAGTTAGAGTGTCACTCCTCTTGTACTTAAGTCGGTATTGTGCATTTTGTATTAAATTCGGATGCAATTTCTGTGTTTCATCGTCAATAAGACGGTCCAAGGGATACAGTAAACCTTAAGTGAAGCATCGGAAACTAAAACTGGACTCACAGGAGAGGTTCAAATCATAGAATGTTAGAGTGTCAGTCCTCTTTTACTTAAGTCGGCATTGTGCCTTTTGTATTAAATTCGGATGCCATTTCTGTGTTTCATCGTAAATAAGAAGGTCCAAGGGATACAGTAAACGTGAAGTGAAGTATCGGAATCTAAAACAGGACTCACAGGAGAGGTTCAAACCATAGAAAGTTAGAGTGTCAGTCCTCTGGTACTTAAGTCGGCATTGTGCCTTTTGAATTTAATTCCGATGCAATTTCTGTGTTTCATCGTCAATCGGAAGGTGCAAGGTATACAGAAAACCTGAAGTGAAGAATCAAAATCTAAAACTGGACTCAAAGGACCGGTCCAAATCATGGAAAGTGAGAGAGTCAGTCCTCTTGTACTTAAGTCGGCATTGTGCCATTTGTATTAAATTCGGATGCAATTTCTGTGTTTCACCGTCAATAAGAAGGTGCAAGGCATACAGTAAACCTGAAGTAAAGCAGCGGAATCTAAAACTGGACTCACAGGAGAGGATCAAATCATAGAAAGTGAGAGTGTCAGTCCTCTTGTACTTATGTCGGCATTGTGGCTTTTTTATTAAATTCGGATGCTATTTCTGTGTTTCATCGCCAATAAGAAGGTGCAAGGTATACAGTAAACCTGAAGTGAAGCATCGGAATCTAAAACTGGACTCACAGGAGAGGTTCAAATCATCGAAAGTTAGAGTGTCAGTCCTCTTTTACTTAAGTCGGCATTGTGCCTTTTGTAATTAATTCCGATGCAATTTCTGTGTTTCATCGTCAATAAGAAGTGTGCAAGGTATACATTATACCTGAAGTGAAGCATCGGAATCTATAACTGGACTCACAGGAGAGGTTCAAATCATAGAAAGTGAGAGTGTCAGTCCTCTTTTACTTATGTCGGCATTGTGCCTTTTGAATTTAATTCCGATGCAATTTTTGTGTTTCGACGACAATAAGAAAGTTCAGGAGATACAGGAAACCTGAATTGAAGCATCGGAATGTAAAACTGGACTCACAGGAGAGGTTCAAATCATTGAGAGTTAGAGTGTCACTCCTCTTGTACTTAAGTCGGTATTGTGCCTTTTTATTAAATTCGGATGCAATTTCTGTGTTTCATCGTCAATAAGAAGGTCCAAGGGATACAGTAAACCTGAAGTGAAGCATCGGAATCTAAAACCGGACTCACAGGAGAGGTTCAAATCATAGACAGTTAGAGTGTCAGTCCTCTTGTACTTAAGTCGGCATTGTGCCTTTTGATTTTAATTCCGATGCAATCTCTGTGTTTCATCGACAATCGGAAGGTATAAGGTATACAGAAAACCTGAAGTGAAGCATCAAAATCTGAAACTGGACTCAAAGGACAGGTTCAAATCTTGGAAAGTGAGAGTGTCAGTCCTCTTGTACTTAAGTCGGCATTGTGCCATTTGTATTAAATTCGGGTGCAATTTCTGTGTTTCACCGTCAATAAGAAGGTCCAAGGGATACAGTAAACCTGAAGTAAAGCATCGGAATCTAAAACTGGACTCACAGGAGTGATTCGAATGACAGATAGTTAGAGTGTCACTCCTCTTGTACTTAAGTCGGTATTGTGCCTTTTGTATTAAATTCGGATGCAATTTCTGTGTTTCATCGTCAATAAGAAGGTCCAAGGGATACAGTAAACCTTAAGTGAAGCATCGGAAACTAAAACTGGACTCACAGGAGAGGTTCAAATCATAGAATGTTAGAGTGTCAGTCCTCTTTTACTTAAGTCGGCATTGTGCCTTTTGTATTAAATTCGGATGCCATTTCTGTGTTTCATCGTAATTAAGAAGGTCCAAGGGATACAGTAAACCTGAAGTGAAGCATCGGAATCTAAAACAGGACTCACAGGAGAGGTTCAAAACATAGAAAGTTAGAGTGTCAGTCCTCTGGTACTTAAGTCGGCATTGTGCCTTTTGAATTTAATTCCGATGCAATTTCTGTGCTTCATCGTTAATCGGAAGGTGCAAGGTATACAGTAAACCTGAAGTGAAGCGTCAAAATCTAAAACTGGACTCAAAGGACTGGTCCAAATCATGGAAAGTGAGAGAGTCAGTCCTCTTGTACTTAAGTCTGCATTGTGCCATTTGTATTAAATTCGGATGCAATTTCTGTGTTTCACCGTCAATAAGAAGGTGCAAGGCATACAGCAGACCTGAAGTAAAGCAGCGGAATCTAAAACTGGACTCACAGGAGAGGATCAAATCATAGAAAGTGAGAGTGTCAGTCCTCTTGTACTTAATTCGGCATTGTGGCTTTTTTATTAAATTCGGATGCTATTTCTGTGTTTCATCGCCAATAAGAAGGTGCAAGGTATACAGTAAACCTGATGTGAAGCATCGGAATCTAAAACTGGACTCACAGGAGAGGATCAAATCATAGAAAGTGAGAGTGTCAGTCCTCTTGTACTTAAGTCGGCATTGTGCCATTTATATTAAATTCAGATGCAATTTCTGTGTTTCATCGTCAATAAGAAGGTCCAAGGGATACAGTAAACCTGAAGTGAAGCATTGGAATCTAAAACTGGACTCACAGGAGAGGTTCAAATCAGAGAAAGTGAGAGTCTCAGTCCTCTTATACTTTAGTCGGCATTGTGCCTTTTGTATTAAATTCGGATGCAACTTCTGTGTTTCATCGCCAATAAGAAGGTCCAAGGGATACAGTAAACCGGAAGTGAAGCATCAGAATCTAAAACTGGACTCACAGGAGAGGTTCAAATCATAGAGAGTTACAAGGTTACTCCTCTTGTACTTAAGTCGTTATTGTGGCTTTTATATTAAATTCGGATGCAATTGATGTGTTTCATCGTCAATAAGAAGGTCCAAGGGATACAGTAAACCTGAAGTGAAGCATCGGAATCTAAAACTGGACTCACAGGAGAGGTTCAAATCATCGAAAGTTAGAGTGTCAGTCCTCTTTTACTTAAGTCGGCATTGTGCCTTTTGTAATTAATTCCGATGCAATTTCTGTGTTTCATCGTCAATAAGAAGTGTGCAAGGTATACATTATACCTGAAGTGAAGCATCGGAATCTAAAACTGGACTCACAGGAGAGGTTCAAATCATAGAAAGTGAGAGTGTCAGTCCTCTTTTACTTATGTCGGCATTGTGCCTTTTGAATTTAATTCCGATGCAATTTTTGTGTTTCGACGACAATAAGAAAGTTCAGGAGATACAGGAAACCTGAATTGAAGCATCGGAATCTAAAACTGGACTCACAGGAGAGGTTCAAATCATTGAGAGTTAGAGTGTCACTCCTCTTGTACTTAAGTCGGTATTGTGCCTTTTTATTAAATTCGGATGCAATTTCTGTGTTTCATCGTCTATAAGAAGGTCCAAGGGATACAGTAAACCTGAAGTGAAGCATCGGAATCTAAAACCGGACTCACAGGAGAGGTTCAAATCATAGACAGTTAGAGTGTCAGTCCTCTTGTACTTAAGTCGGCATTGTACCTTTTGATTTTAATTCCGATGCAATTTCTGTGTTTCATCGACAATCGGAAGGTGTAAGGTATACAGAAAACCTGAAGTGAAGCATCAAAATCTGAAACTGGACTCAAAGGACAGGTTCAAATCTTGGAAAGTGAGAGTGTCAGTCCTCTTGTACTTAAGTCGGCATTGTGCCATTTGTATTAAATTCGGGTGCAATTTCTGTGTTTCACCGTCAATAAGAAGGTCCAAGGGATACAGTAAACCTGAAGTAAAGCATCGGAATCTAAAACTGGACTCACAGGAGTGATTCGAATGACAGATAGTTAGAGTGTCACTCCTCTTGTACTTAAGTCGGTACTGTGCCTTTTGTATTAAATTCGGATGCAATTTCTGTGTTTCATCGTCAATAAGAAGGTCCAAGGGATACAGTAAACCTTAAGTGAAGCATCGGAAACTAAAACTGGACTCACAGGAGAGGTTCAAATCATAGAATGTTAGAGTGTCAGTCCTCTTTTACTTAAGTCGGCATTGTGCCTTTTGTATTAAATTCGGATGCCATTTCTGTGTTTCATCGTAATTAAGAAGGTCCAAGGGATACAGTAAACCTGAAGTGAAGCATCGGAATCTAAAACAGGACTCACAGGAGAGGTTCAAAACATAGAAAGTTAGAGTGTCAGTCCTCTGGTACTTAAGTCGGCATTGTGCCTTTTGAATTTAATTCCGATGCAATTTCTGTGCTTCATCGTTAATCGGAAGGTGCAAGGTATACAGTAAACCTGAAGTGAAGCGTCAAAATCTAAAACTGGACTCAAAGGACTGGTCCAAATCATGGAAAGTGAGAGAGTCAGTCCTCTTGTACTTAAGTCTGCATTGTGCCATTTGTATTAAATTCGGATGCAATTTCTGTGTTTCACCGTCAATAAGAAGGTGGCAAGGCATACAGCAGACCCGAAGTAAAGCAGCGGAATCTAAAACTGGACTCACAGGATGAGGATCAAATCATAGAAAGTGAGGTGTGTCAGTCCTCTTGTACTTAATTCGGCATTGTGGCTTTTTTATTAAATTCGGATGCTATATCTGTGTTTCATCGCCAATAAGAAGGTGCAAGGTATACAGTAAACCTGATGTGAAGCATCGGAATCTAAAACTGGACTCAACAGGACAGGAATCAAATCATAGAAAGTGAGAGTGTCAGTCCTCTTGTACTTAAGTCGGCATTGGTGCCATTTATATTAAATTCAGATGCAATTTCTGTGTTTCATCGTCAATAAGGAAGGTCCAAGGGATACAGTAAACCTGAAGTGAAGCATTGGAATCTAAAACTGGACTCACAGGAGAGGTTCAAATCAGAGAAAGGTGAGAGTCTCAGTCCTCTTATACTTTAGTCGGCATTGTGCCTTTTGTATTAAATTCGGATGCAACTTCTGTGTTTCATCGCCAATAAGAAGGTCCAGGGATACAGTAAACCGGAAGTGAAGCATCAGAATCTAAAACTGGACTCACAGGAGAGGTTCAAATCATAGAGAGTTACAAGGTTACTCCTCTTGTACTTTAAGTCGTTATTGTGGCTTTTATATTAATTCGGATGCAATTGATGTGTTTCATCGTCAATAAGAAGGTCCAAGGGATACAGTAAACCTGAAGTTGAAGCATCGGAATCTAAAAACTGACTCACGGGAGAGGTTCAAATCATAGAAAGTTAGACTGTCAGTTCTCTTGTACTTAAGTCGGCTTGTGCCTTTTGATTTAATTGCGATGCAATTTCTGTGTTTCATCGTCAATAAGAAGGTCCAAGGGATACAGTAAACCTGAAGTGATACAGCGGAATCTAAAACTGGACTCACAGGAGAATTTCAAATCATTGAAAGTTAGAGTGTCAGTCCTCTTTTACTTAAGTCGGCATTGTGCCATTTGTATTAAATTCGAATGCAATTTCTGTGTTTCGTCGGCATTGTGCTTTTTGAATTTAATTCCGATGCAATTTCTGTGTTTCATCGTCAATAAGAAGGTCCAAGGGATACAGTAAACCTGAGAGAAGCATCGGAATCTAAAACTGGACTTACAGGGGACGTTCAAATCATAGAAAATGAGAGTGTCAGTCCTCTTGTCCTTAAGTCGGCTTTGTGCCATTTGTATTAAATTCGGATGCTATTTCTGTGTTTCATCGTCAATAAGAAGGTCCAAGGGATACAGTAAACCTGAAGTGAAGCATCGGAAACTGAAACTGGACTCAGAGGAGAGGTTCAAATCATAGAATGTTAGAGTGTCAGTTCTCTTGTACTTAAGTCGGCATTGTGCTTTTTGAATTTAATTCCGATGCAATTTCTGTGTTTCTTCGTCAATAAGAAGGTCCAAGGGATACAGAAAACCTGAAGTGAAACATCGGAATCTAAACCTGGACTCACAGGAGAGTTTCAAATCATAGAAAGTGAGGGTGTCAGTACTCTTTTACTTAAGTCGGCATTGTGCCTTTTGAATTTAATTCCGATGCAAATTTTGTGTTTCATCGACAATAAGAAGGTCCAAGAGATACTGTAAAACTGAAGTGAAACATCGGAATCTAAAACTGGGCTCACAGGAGAGGTTCAAATCATAGAAAGTGAGAGTGTCAGTCCTCTTGTACTAAAGTCGGCATTGTGCCATTTGTATTAAATTCGGATGCAATTTCTGTGTTTCATCGTCAATAAGAAGGTCCAAGGGATACAGTAAACCTGAAGTGAAGCATCGGAATCTGAAACTGGACTCACAGGAGAGTTTCATATCATCGAAAGTTAGAGTGTCAGTCCTCTTTTACTTAAGTCGGCATTGTGCCTTTTGTATTCAATTCCGATGCAATATCTGTGTTTCATCGTCAATAAGAAGGTGCAAGGTATACATTAAACCTGAACTGAAGCATCGGAATCTAAAACTGGACTAACAGGAGAGGTTCAAATCATAGAAAGTGAGAGTGTCAGTCCTCTTGTACTTAAGTCGGCATTGTGCGATTTGTATTAAATTCGGATGCAATTTCTCTGTTTCATCATCAATAAGAAGGTCCTAGGGATACAGTAAACCTGAAGTGAAGCATCGGAACCCAAAACTGGACTCACAGGAGAGGTTCAAATCATCGAAAATTAGAGTGTCAGTCCTCTTTTACTTAAGTCGCTAATGTGCTTTTTGAATTTAATTCCGATGCAATTTCTGTGTTTCATCGTAAATAAGAAGGTCCAAGGGATACAGTAAAATTGAAGTGAAGCATCGGAATCTAAGACTGGACTCACAGGAGAGGTTCAAATCATAGAATGTTAGAATATCAGTCCTCATTTACTTAAGTCGGCATTGTGCCTTTTGTAATAAATTCGGATGCAATTTCTGTTTTTCATCGTCAATAAGAAGGTCCAAGGGATCGAGTAAACCTGAAGTGAAACATCGGAATCTAAAACTGGACTCACAGGAGGGGTTCAAATCATAGAAAGTGAGAGTGTCAGTCCTCTTGTACTTAAGTCGGCATTGTGCATTTGTATTAAATTCGGATGCAACTTCTGTGTTTCATCATCAATAAGAAGGTCCAAGGGATACAGTAAACCTGAAGTGAAGCATCGGAATCTAACACTGGACTTACAGGAGAGGTTCAAATCATAGAAAGTGAGAGTGTCAGTCCTCCTGTCCTTAAGTCGGCATTGTGCCATTTGTATTAAATTCGGATCCAATTTCTGTTTCATCGTCAATAAGAATGTCCAAGGGATACAGCAAACCTGAAGTAAAGCATCGGAATCTAAGACTGGACTCACAGGAGAGGTTCAAATCATAGAAAGTTAGAGTGTCGGTTCTCTTGTACTTAAGTCGGGCATTGTGCTTTTTGAATTTAATTCCGATGCAATTTCTGTGTTTCATCGTCAATAAGAAGGTCCAAGGGATACAGTAAAACTGAGTGAAGCATCGGAATCTAAAACTGGACATACAGGAGACGTTCAAATCATAGATAATGAGAGTGTGAGTCCTCTTGTCCTTAAGTCGGCATTGTGCCATTTGTATTAAATTCGGATGCTATTTCTGTGTTTCATCGTGAATAAGAAGGTCCAAGGGATTCAGTAAACCTGAAGTGAAGCATCGGAATCTAAAACTGGACTCACAGGAGACGTTCAAATCATAGAATGTTAGAGGGTCAGTTCTCTTGTACTTAAGTCGGCATTGTGCTTTTTGAATTTAATTCCGATGCAATTTCTGTGTTTCATCGTCAATAAGAAGGTCCAAGGGATACAGTAAAATTGAAGTGAAGCATCGGAATCTAAGACTGGACTCACAGGAGAGGTTCAAATCATAGAATGTTAGAATATCAGTCCTCATTTACTTAAGTCGGCATTGTGCCTTTTGTAATAAATTCGGATGCAATTTCTGTTTTTCATCGTCAATAAGAAGGTCCAAGGGATCGAGTAAACCTGAAGTGAAACATCGGAATCTAAAACTGGACTCACAGGAGGGGTTCAAATCATAGAAAGTGAGAGTGTCAGTCCTCTTGTACTTAAGTCGGCATTGTGCATTTGTATTAAATTCGGATGCAACTTCTGTGTTTCATCATCAATAAGAAGGTCCAAGGGATACAGTAAACCTGAAGTGAAGCATCGGAATCTAACACTGGACTTACAGGAGAGGTTCAAATCATAGAAAGTGAGAGTGTCAGTCCTCCTGTCCTTAAGTCGGCATTGTGCCATTTGTATTAAATTCGGATCCAATTTCTGTTTCATCGTCAATAAGAATGTCCAAGGGATACAGCAAACCTGAAGTAAAGCATCGGAATCTAAGACTGGACTCACAGGAGAGGTTCAAATCATAGAAAGTTAGAGTGTCGGTTCTCTTGTACTTAAGTCGGCATTGTGCTTTTTGAATTTAATTCCGATGCAATTTCTGTGTTTCATCGTCAATAAGAAGGTCCAAGGGATACAGTAAAACTGAGTGAAGCATCGGAATCTAAAACTGGACATACAGGAGACGTTCAAATCATAGATAATGAGAGTGTGAGTCCTCTTGTCCTTAAGTCGGCATTGTGCCATTTGTATTAAATTCGGATGCTATTTCTGTGTTTCATCGTGAATAAGAAGGTCCAAGGGATTCAGTAAACCTGAAGTGAAGCATCGGAATCTAAAACTGGACTCACAGGAGACGTTCAAATCATAGAATGTTAGAGGGTCAGTTCTCTTGTACTTAAGTCGGCATTGTGCTTTTTGAATTTAATTCCGATGCAATTTCTGTGTTTCATCGTCAATAAGAAGGTCCAAGGGATACAGTAAACCTGAAGTGAAACATCGGAATCTAAAACTGGACTCGCAGGAGAGGTTCAAATCATAGAAAGTGAAGGTGTCAGTACTCTTTTACTTAAGTCGGCATTGTGCCTTTTGAATTTAATTCCGATGCAAATTTTGTGTTTCATCGACAATAAGAAGGTCCAAGAGATACAGTAAAACTGAAGTGAAACATCGGAATCTAAAACTGGGCTCACAGAAGAGGTTCAAATCATAGGAAGTGAGAGCGTCAGTCCTCTTGTACTTAAGTCGGCATTGTGCCATTTGTATTAAATTCGGATGCAATATCTGTGTTTCATCGTCAATAAGAAGGTCCAAGGGATACAGTAAACCTGAAGTGAAGCATCGGAATCTGAATCTGGACTCACAGGAGAGGTTCAAATCATCGAAAGTTAGAGTGTCAGTCCTCTTTTACTTCAGTCGGCATTGTGCCTTTTGTATTCAATTCCGATGCAATATCTGTGTTTCATCGTCAATAAGAAGCTGCAAGGTATACATTAAACCTGAACTGAAGCATCGGAATCTAAAACTGGACTCACATTAGAGGTTCAAATCATAGAAAGTGAGAGTGTCAGTCCTCTTGTACTTATGTCGGCATTGTGCCATTTGTATTAAATTCGGATGCAATTTCTGTGTTTCATCATCAATAAGCAGGTCCTAGGGATACAGTAAACCTGAAGTGAAGCATCGGAACCCAAAACTGAACTCACAGGAGAGGTTCAAATCATCGAAAGTTAGAGTGTCAGTCCTCTTTCACTTAGGTCGGCAATGTGCCTTTTGTATTCAATTCCGATGCATTATCTGTGTTTCATCGTCAATAAGAAGGTGCAAGGTATACATTAAACCTGAACTGAAGCATCGGAATCTAAAACTAAACTCACAGGAGAGGTTCAAATCATAGAAAGTGAGACTGTCAGTCCTCTTGTATTTAAGTCGGCATTGTGCCATTTGTATTAAATTCGGATGCAATTTCTGTGTTTCATCATCAGTAAGACGGTCCTAGGGATACAGTTAACCTGAAGTGAAGCATCGGAATCTAAAGCTGGACTCACTGGAGAGGTTCAAAACATCGAAAGTGAGAGTGTCAGTCCTCTTGTACTTAAGTCGGCATTGTGCCATTTGTATTAAATTCGGATGCAATTTCTGTGTTTCATCGTCAATAAGAAGGTCCAAGGGATACAGTAAACCTGAAGTGAAGCATCGGAATCTGAAACTGGACTCACAGGAGAGGTTCAAATCATAGAATGTTAGAGTATCAGTCCTCATTTACTTAAGTCGGCATTGTGCCTTTTGTAATAAATTCGGATGCAATTTCTGTTTTTTATCGTCAATAAGAATGTCCAAGGTATACAGTAATCCTGGAGTGAAGCATCGGAATCTAAAACTGGACCCACAGGAGCGGTTCAAATCATAGAATGTTAGAGTGTCAGTCCTCTTGTACTTAAGTCGGCATTGTGCCTTTTGAATTTAATTCCGATGCAATTTCTGTGTTTCATCGTCAATCGGAAGGTGAAAGGTATACAGAAAACCTGAAGTGAAGCATCAAAATCTAAAACTGGAATCAAAGGGCAGGTTCAAATCATGGAAAGTGAGAGTGTCAGTCCTCTTGTACTTAAGTCGGCATTGTGCCATTTGTATTAAATTCGGATGCAATTTCTGTGTTTCACCGTCAATAAGAAGGTCCAAGGGATACAGTACACCTGAAGTGAAGCATCGGAATCTCAAACTGGACTCACAGGAGTGATTCGAATCATAGATAGTTAGAGTGTCACTCCTCTTGTACTTAAGTCGGTATTGTGCTTTTTGTATTAAATTCGGATGCAATTTCTGTGTTTCATCGTCAATAAGACGGTCCAAGGGATACAGTAAACCTTAAGTGAAGCATCGGAAACTAAAACTGGACTCACAGGAGAGGTTCAAATCATAGAATGTTAGAGTGTCAGTCCTCTTTTACTTAAGTCGGCATTGTGCCTTTTGTATTAAATTCGGATGCCATTTCTGTGTTTCATCGTAAATAAGAAGGTCCAAGGGATACAGTAAACCTGAAGTGAAGTATCGGAATCTAAAACAGGACTCACAGGAGAGGTTCAAACCATAGAAAGTTAGAGTGTCAGTCCTCTGGTACTTAAGTCGGCATTGTGCCTTTTGAATTTAATTCCGATGCAATTTCTGTGTTTCATCGTCAATCGGAAGGTGCAAGGTATACAGAAAACCTGAAGTGAAGAATCAAAATCTAAAACTGGACTCAAAGGACCGGTCCAAATCATGGAAAGTGAGAGAGACAGTCCTCTTGTACTTAAGTCGGCATTGTGCCATTTGTATTAAATTCGGATGCAATTTCTGTGTTTCACCGTCAATAAGAAGGTGCAAGGCATACAGTAAACCTGAAGTAAAGCAGCGGAATCTAAAACTGGACTCACAGGAGAGGATCAAATCATAGAAAGTGAGAGTGTCAGTCCTCTTGTACTTATGTCGGCATTGTGGCTTTTTTATTAAATTCGGATGCTATTTCTGTGTTTCATCGCCAATAAGAAGGTGCAAGGTATACAGTAAACCTGAAGTGAAGCATCGGAATCTAAAACTGAACTCACAGGAGAGGTTCAAATCATAGAAAGTTAGTGTGTCAGCCCTCTTGTACTTAAGTCGGCATTTTGCCTTTTGTATAAAATTCGGACGCTAACTCTGTGTTTCATCGTCAATATGAAGGTCCAAAGGATACAGTAAACCTGAAGTGAAGCATCGGAATCTAAAACTGGACTCACGGGAGAGGTTCTAATCATAGATAGTTAGAGTATCAGTTCTCTTGTACTTAAGTCGGCATTGTGCCTTTTGAATTTAATTCCGATGCAATTTCTGTGTCTCATCGTCAATAAGAAGGCCCAAGGGATACAGTAAACCTGAAGTGAAACATCGGAATCTAAAACTGGACTCACAGGAGAGGTTCAAATCATCGAAAGTTAGAGTGTCAGTCCTCTTTTACTTAAGTCGGCATTGTGCCTTTTGTATTAAATTCCGATGCAATTTCTGTGTTTCATCGTCAATAAGAAGTGTGCAAGGCATACATTATACCTGAAGTGAAGCATCGGAATCTAAAACTGGACTCACAGGAGAGGTTCAAATCATAGAAAGTGAGAGTGTCAGTCCTCTTGTACTTAAGTCGGCATTGTGCCATTTGTATTAAATTCGGATGCAATTTCTGTGTTTCATCATCAATAAGAAGATCCAAGGGATACAGTGAACCTGAAGTGAAACATCGGAATCTAATACTGGACTAACAGGAGAGGTTCAAATCATAGAAAGTGAGAGTGTCAGTCCCCTTTTACTTATGTCGGCATTGTGCCTTTTGAATTTAATTCCGATGCAATTTTTGTGTTTCGACGACAATAAGAAAGTTCAGGAGATACAGGAAACCTGAATTGAAGCATCGGAATCTAAAACTGGACTCACAGGAGAGGTTCAAATCATTGAGAGTTAGAGTGTCACTCCTCTTGTACTTAAGTCGGTATTGTGCCTTTTTATTAAATTCGGATGCAATTTCTGTGTTTCATCGTCAATAAGGTCCAAGGGATACAGTAAACCTGAAGTAAAGCATCGGAATCTAAAACTGGACTCACAGGAGTGATTCGAATGACAGATAGTTAGAGTGTCACTCCTCTTGTACTTAAGTCGGTATTGTGCCTTTTGTATTAAATTCGGATGCAATTTCTGTGTTTCATCGTCAATAAGAAGGTCCAAGGGATACAGTAAACCTTAAGTGAAGCATCGGAAACTAAAACTGGACTCACAGGAGAGGTTCAAATCATAGAATGTTAGAGTGTCAGTCCTCTTTTACTTAAGTCGGCATTGTGCCTTTTGTATTAAATTCGGATGCCATTTCTGTGTTTCATCGTAATTAAAAAGGTCCAAGGGATACAGTAAACCTGAAGTGAAGCATCGGAATCTAAAACAGGACTCACAGGAGAGGTTCAAAACATAGAAAGTTAGAGTGTCAGTCCTCTGGTACTTAAGTCGGCATTGTGCCTTTTGAATTTAATTCCGATGCAATTTCTGTGCTTCATCGTTAATCGGATGGTGCAAGGTATACACTAAACCTGAAGTGAAGCGTCAAAATCTAAAACTGGACTCAAAGGACTGGTCCAAATCATGGAAAGTGAGAGAGTCAGTCCTCTTGTACTTAAGTCTGCATTGTGCCATTTGTATTAAATTCGGATGCAATTTCTGTGTTTCACCGTCAATAAGAAGGTGCAAGGCATACAGCAAACCAGAAGTAAAGCAGCGGAATCTAAAACTGGACTCACAGGAGAGGATCAAATCATAGAAAGTGAGAGTGTCAGTCCTCTTGTACTTAATTCGGCATTGTGGCTTTTTTATTAAATTCGGATGCTATTTCTGTGTTTCATCGCCAATAAGAAGGTGCAAGGTATACAGTAAACCTGATGTGAAGCATCGGAATCTAAAACTGCACTCACAGGAGAGGATCAAATCATAGAAAGTGAGAGTGTCAGTCCTCTTGTACTTAAGTCGGCATTGTGCCATTTATATTAAATTCGGATGCAATTTCTGTGTTTCATCGTCAATAAGAAGGTCCAAGGGATACAGTAAACCTGAAGTGAAGCATTGGAATCTAAAACTGGACTCACAGGAGAGGTTCAAATCAGAGAAAGTGAGAGTCTCAGTCCTCTTGTACCTTAGTCGGTATTGTGCCTTTTGTATTAAATTCGGGTGCAACTTCTGTGTTTCATCGCTAATAAGAAGGTCCAAGGTATACAGTAAACCGGAAGTGAAGCATCAGAATCTAAAACTGGACTCACAGGAGAGGTTCAAATCATAGAGAGTTACAAGGTCACTCCTCTTGTACTTAAGTCGTTATTGTGGCTTTTATATTAAATTCGGATGCAATTGATGTGTTTCATCGTCAATAAGAAGGTCCAAGGGATACAGTAAACCTGAAGTGAAGCATCGGAATCTAAAAATTGACTCACGGGAGAGGTTCAAATCATAGAAAGTTAGACTGTCAGTTCTCTTGTACTTAAGTCGGCTTGTGCCTTTTGAATTTAATTGCGATGCAATTTCTGTGTTTCATCGTCAATAAGAAGGTCCAAGGGATACAGTAAACCTGAAGTGAAACATCGGAATCTAAAACTGGACTCACAGGAGAATTTCAAATCATTGAAAGTTAGAGTGTCAGTCCTCTTTTACTTAAGTCGGCATTGTGCCATTTGTATTAAATTCGAATGCAATTTCTGTGTTTCATCATCAATAAGAAGGTCCAAGGGATACAGTAAACCTAAAGTGAAGCATCGGAATCTAAAACTGGACTTACAGGAGAGGTTCAAATCATAGAAAGTGGGAGTGTCAGTCCTCCTGTCCTTAAGTCGGCATTGTGCCATTTGTATTAAATTCGGATCCAATCTCTGTGTTTCATCGTCAATAAGAAGGTCCAAGGGATGCAGTAAACCTGAAGTGAAGCATCGGAATCTAAAACTGGACTCACAGGAGAGGTTCAAATCATAGAAAGTTAGAGTGTCAGTTCTCTTGTACTTAAGTCGGCATTGTGCTTTTTGAATTTAATTCCGATGCAATTTCTGTGTTTCATCGTCAATAAGAAGGTCCAAGGGATACAGTAAACCTGAGAGAAGCATCGGAATCTAAATCTGGACTTACAGGGGACGTTCAAATCATAGAAAATGAGAGTGTCAGTCCTCTTGTCCTTAAGTCGGCATTGTGCCATTTGTATTAAATTCGGATGCTATTTCTGTGTTTCATCGTCAATAAGAAGGTCCAAGGGATACAGTAAACCTGAAGTGAAGCATCGGAATCTGAAACTGGACTCACAGGAGTGGTTCATATCATCGAAAGTTAGAGTGTCAGTCCTCTTTTACTTAAGTCGGCATTGTGCCTTTTGAATTTAATTCCGATGCAAATTTTGTGTTTCATCGACAACAAGAAGGTCCAAGAGATACTGTAAAACTGAAGTGAAACATCGGGATCTAAAACTGGGCTCACAGGAGAGGTTCAAATCATAGAAAGTGAGAGTGTCAGTCCTCTTGTACTTAAGTCGGCATTGTGCCATTTGTATTAAATTCGGATGCAATTTCTGTGTTTCATCGTCAATAAGAAGGTCCAAGGGATACAGTAAACCTGAAGTGAAGCATCGGAATCTGAAACTGGACTCACAGGAGTGGTTCATATCATCGAAAGTTAGAGTGTCAGTCCTCTTTTACTTAAGTCGGCATTGTGCCTTTTGTATTCAATTCCGATGCAATATCTGTGTTTCATCGTCAATAAGAAGGTGCAAGGTATACATTAAACCTGAACTGAAGCATCGGAATCTAAAACTGGACTAACAGGAGAGGTTCAAATCATAGAAAGTGAGAGTGTCAGTCCTCTTGTACTTAAGTCGGCATTGTGCGATTTGTATTAAATTCGGATGCAATTTCTCTGTTTCATCATCAATAAGAAGGTCCTAGGGATACAGTAAACCTGAAGTGAAGCATCGGAACCCAAAACTGGACTCACAGGAGAGGTTCAAATCATCGAAAGTTAGAGTGTCAGTCCTCTTTTACTTAAGTCGCTAATGTGCTTTTTGAATTTAATTCCGATGCAATTTCTGTGTTTCATCGTAGATAAGAAGGTCCAAGGGATACAGTAAAATTGAAGTGAAGCATCGGACTCTAAGACTGGACTCACAGGAGAGGTTCAAATCATAGAATGTTAGAATATCAGTCCTCATTTACTTAAGTCGGCATTGTGCCTTTTGTAATAAATTCGGATGCAATTTCTGTTTTTCATCGTCAATAAGAAGGTCCAAGGGATCCAGTAAACCTGAAGTGAAACATCGGAATCTAAAACTGGACTCACAGGAGGGGTTCAAATCATAGAAAGTGAGAGTGTCAGTCCTCTTGTACTTAAGTCGGCATTGTGCATTTGTATTAAATTCGGATGCAACTTCTGTGTTTCATCATCAATAAGAAGGTCCAAGGGATACAGTAAACCTGAAGTGAAGCATCGGAATCTAAAACTGGACTTACAGGAGAGGTTCAAATCATAGAAAGTGAGAGTGTCAGTCCTCCTGTCCTTAAGTCGGCATTGTGCCATTTGTATTAAATTCGGATCCAATTTCTGTTTCATCCTCAATAAGAAGGGCCAAGGGATACAGCAAACCTGAAGTAAAGCATCGGAATCTAAGACTGGACTCACAGGAGAGGTTCAAATCATAGAAAGTTAGAGTGTCGGTTCTCTTGTACTTAAGTCGGCTGTGTGCTTTTTGAATTTAATTCCGATGCAATTTCGGTGTTTCATCGTCAATAAGAAGGTCCAAGGGATACAGTAAAACTGAGTGAAGCATCGGAATCAAAACTGGACTTACAGGAGACGTTCAAATCATAGATAATGAGAGTGTGAGTCCTCTTGTCCTTAAGTCGGCATTGTGCCATTTGTATTAAATTCGGATGCTATTTCTGTGTTTCATCGTGAATAAGAAGGTCCAAGGGATACAGTAAACCTGAAGTGAAGCATCGGAATCTAAAACTGGACTCACAGGAGAGGTTCAAATCATAGAATGTTAGAGGGTCAGTTCTCTTGTACTTAAGTCGGCATTGTGCTTTTTGAATTTAATTCCGATGCAATTTCTGTGTTTCATCGTCAATAAGAAGGTCCAAGGGATACAGTAAACCTGAAGTGAAACATCGGAATCTAAAACTGGACTCGCAGGAGAGGTTCAAATCATAGAAAGTGAGGGTGTCAGTACTCTTTTACTTAAGTCGGCATTGTGCCTTTTGAATTTAATTCCGATGCAAATTTTGTGTTTCATCGACAATAAGAAGGTCCAAGAGATACAGTAAAACTGAAGTGAAACATCGGAATCTAAAACTGGGCTCACAGAAGAGGTTCAAATCATAGAAAGTGAGAGTGTCAGTCCTCTTGTACTTAAGTCGGCATTGTGCCATTTGTATTAAATTCAGATGCAATATCTGTGTTTCATCGTCAATAAGAAGGTCCAAGGGATACAGTAAACCTGAAGTGAAGCATCAGAATCTGAAACTGGACTCACAGGAGAGGTTCAAATCATCGAAAGTTAGAGTGTCAGTCCTCTTTTACTTCAGTCGGCATTGTGCCTTTTGTATTCAATTCCGATGCAATATCTGTGTTTCATCGTCAATAAGAAGCTGCAAGGTATACATTAAACCTGAACTGAAGCATCGGAATCTAAAACTGGACTCACAGGAGAGGTTCAAATCATAGAAAGTGAGAGTGTCAGTCCTCTTGTACTTATGTCGGCATTGTGCCATTTGTATTAAATTCGGATGCAATTTCTGTGTTTCATCATCAGTAAGAAGGTCCTAGGGATACAGTAAACCTGAAGTGAAGCATCGGAATCTAAAGCTGGACTCACTGGAGAGGTTGAAAACATCGAAAGTGAGAGTGTCAGTCCACTTGTACTTAAGTCGGCATTGTGCCATTTGTATTAAATTCGGATGCAATTTCTGTGTTTCATCGTCAATAAGAAGGTCCAAGGGATACAGTAAACCTGAAGTGAAGCATCGGAATCTGAAACTGGACTCACAGGAGAGGTTCAAATCATAGAATGTTAGAGTATCAGTCCTCATTTACTTAAGTCGGCATTGTGCCTTTTGTAATAAATTCGGATGCAATTTCTGTTTTTCATCGTCAATAAGAATGTCCAAGGTATACAGTAATCCTGGAGTGAAGCATCGGAATCTAAAACTGGACCCACAGGAGCGGTTCAAATCATAGAATGTTAGAGTGTCAGTCCTCTTGTACTTAAGTCGGCATTGTGCCTTTTGAATTTAATTCCGATCCAATTTCTGTGTTTCATCGTCAATCGGAAGGTGCAAGGTATACAGAAAACCTGAAGTGAAGCATCAAAATCTAAAACTGGACTCAAAGGACAGGTTCAAATCATGGAAAGTGAGAGTGTCAGTCCTCTTGTACTTAAGTCGGCAAATTGCCATTTGTATTAAATTCGGATGCAATTTCTGTGTTTCACCGTCAATAAGAAGGTCCAAGGGATCCAGTAAACCTGAAGTGAAACATCGGAATCTAAAACTGGACTCACAGGAGGGGTTCAAATCATAGAAAGTGAGAGTGTCAGTCCTCTTGTACTTATGTCGGCATTGTGGCTTTTTTATTAAATTCGGATGCTATTTCTGTGTTTCATCGCCAATAAGAAGGTGCAAGGTATACAGTAAACCTGAAGTGAAGCATCGGAATCTAAAACTGGACTCACAGGAGAGGTTCAAATCATAGAAAGTTAGTGTGTCAGCCCTCTTTTACTTAAGTCGGCATTGTGCCTTTTGTATAAAATTCCGATGCAATTTCTGTGTTTCATCGTCAATAAGAAGTGTGCAAGGTATACATTATACCTGAAGTGAAGCATCGGAATCTAAAACTGGACTCACGGGAGAGGTTCAAATCATAGATAGTTAGAGTATCAGTTCTCTTGTACTTAAGTCGGCATTGTGCCTTTTGAATTTAATTCCGATGCAATTTCTGTGTCTCATCGTCAATAAGAAGGCCCAAGGGATACAGTAAACCTGAAGTGAAACATCGGAATCTAAAACTGGACTCACAGGAGAGGTACAAATCATTGAGAGTTAGAGTGTCACTCCTCTTGTACTTAGGTCGGTATTGTGCCTTTTTATTAAATTCGGATGCAATTTCTGTGTTTCATCGTCAATAAGAAGGTCCAAGGGATACAGTAAACCTGAAGTGAAGCATCGGAATCTAAAACCGGACTCACAGGAGAGGTTCAAATCATAGACAGTTAGAGTGTCAGTCCTCTTGTACTTCAGTCGGCATTGTGCCTTTTGATTTTAATTCCGATGCAATTTCTGTGTTTCATCGACAATCGGAAGGTGTAAGGTATACAGAAAACCCGAAGTGAAGCATCAAAATCTGAAACTGGACTCAAAGGACAGGTTCAAATCTTGGAAAGTGAGAGTGTCAGTCCTCTTGTACTTAAGTCGGCATTGTGCCATTTGTATTAAATTCGGGTGCAATTTCTGTGTTTCACCGTCAATAAGAAGGTCCAAGGGATACAGTAAACCTGAAGTAAAGCATCGGAATCTAAAACTGGACTCACAGGAGTGATTCGAATGACAGATAGTTAGAGTGTCACTCCTCTTGTACTTAAGTCGGTATTGTGCCTTTATATTAAATTCGGATGCAATTTCTGTGTTTCATCGTCAATAAGAAGGTCCAAGGGATACAGTAAACCTTAAGTGAAGCATCGGAAACTAAAACTGGACTCACAGGAGAGGTTCAAATCATAGAATGTTAGAGTGTCAGTCCTCTTTTACTTAAGTCGGCATTGTGCCTTTTGTATTAAATTCGGATGCCATTTCTGTGTTTCATCGTAATTAAGAAGGTCTAAGGGATACAGTAAACCTGAAGTGAAGCATCGGAATCTAAAACAGGACTCACAGGAGAGGTTCAAAACATAGAAAGTTAGAGTGTCAGTCCTCTGGTACTTAAGTCGGCATTGTGCCTTTTGAATTTAATTCCGATGCAATTTCTGTGCTTCATCGTTAATCGGAAGGTGCAAGGTATACAGTAAACCTGAAGTGAAGCGTCAAAATCTAAAACTGGACTCAAAGGACTGGTCCAAATCATGGAAAGTGAGAGAGTCAGTCCTCTTGTACTTAAGTCTGCATTGTGCCATTTGTATTAAATTCGGATGCAATTTCTGTGTTTCACCGTCAATAAGAAGGTGCAAGGCATACAGCAAACCTGAAGTAAAGCAGCGGAATCTAAAACTGGACTCACAGGAGAGGATCAAATCATAGAAAGTGAGAGTGTCAGTCCTCTTGTACTTAATTCGGCATTGTGGCTTTTTTATTAAATTCGAATGCTATTTCTGTGTTTCATCGCCAATAAGAAGGTGCAAGGTATACAGTAAACCTGATGTGAAGCATCGGAATCTAAAACTGGACCCACAGGAGAGGATCAAATCATAGAAAGTGAGAGTGTCAGTCCTCTTTCACTTAAGTCGGCATTGTGCCATTTATATTAAATTCGGATGCAATTTCTGTGTTTCATCGTCAATAAGAAGGTCCAAGGGATACAGTAAACCTGAAGTGAAGCATTGGAATCTAAAACTGGACTCACAGGAGAGGTTCAAATCAGAGAAAGTGAGAGTCTCAGTCCTCTTATACTTTAGTCGGCATTGTGCCTTTTGTATTAAATTCGGATGCAACTTCTGTGTTTCATCGCCAATAAGAAGGTCCAAGGGATACAGTAAACCGGAAGTGAAGCATCAGAATCTAAAACTGGACTCACAGGAGAGGTTCAAATCATAGAGAGTTACAAGGTCACTCCTCTTGTACTTAAGTCGTTATTGTGGCTTTTATATTAAATTCGGATGCAATTGATGTGTTTCATCGTCAATAAGAAGGTCCAAGGGATACAGTAAACCTGAAGTGAAGCATCGGAATCTAAAAATTGACTCACGGGAGAGGTTCAAATCATAGAAAGATAGACTGTCAGTTCTCTTGTACTTAAGTCGGCTTGTGCCTTTTGAATTTAATTGCGATGCAATTTCTGTGTTTCATCGTCAATAAGAAGGTCCAAGGGATACAGTAAACCTGAAGTGAAACATCGGAATCTAAAACTGGACTCACAGGAGAATTTCAAATCATTGAAAGTTAGAGTGTCAGTCCTCTTTTACTTAAGTCGGCATTGTGCCATTTGTATTAAATTCGGATGCAATTTCTGTGTTTCATCATCAATAAGAAGGTCCAAGGGATACAGTAAACCTAAAGTGAAGCATCGGAATCTAAAACTGGACTTACAGGAGAGGTTCAAATCATAGAAAGTGAGAGTGTCAGTCCTCCTGTCCTTAAGTCGGCATTGTGCCATTTGTATTAAATTCGGATCCAATCTCAGTGTTTCATCGTCAATAAGAAGGTCCAAGGGATGCAGTAAACCTGAAGTGAAGCATAGGAATCTAAAACTGGACTCACAGGAGAGGTTCAAATCATAGAAAGTTAGAGTGTCAGTTCTCTTGTACTTAAGTCGGCATTGTGCTTTTTGAATTTAATTCCGATGCAATTTCTGTGTTTCATCGTCAATAAGAAGGTCCAAGGGATACAGTAAACCTGAGAGAAGCATCGGAATCTAAAACTGGACTTACAGGGGACGTTCAAATCATAGAAAATGAGAGTGTCAGTCCTCTTGTCCTTAAGTCGCCATTGTGCCATTTGTATTAAATTCGGATGCTATTTCTGTGTTTCATCGTCAATAAGAAGGTCCAAGGGATACAGTAAACCTGAAGTGAAGCATCGGAAACTGAAACTGGACTCACAGGAGAGGTTCAAATCATAGAATGTTAGTGTGTCAGTTCTCTTGTACTTAAGTCGGCATTGTGCTTTTTGAATTTAATTCCGATGCAATTTCTGTGTTTCTTCGTCAATAAGAAGGTCCAAGGGATACAGTAAACCTGAAGTGAAACATCGGAATCTAAAACTGGACTCACAGGAGAGTTTCAAATCATAGAAAGTGAGGGTGTCAGTACTCTTTTACTTAAGTCGGCATTGTGCCTTTTGAATTTAATTCCGATGCAAATTTTGTGTTTCATCGACAATAAGAAGGTCCAAGAGATACTGTAAAACTGAAGTGAAACATCGGAATCTAAAACTGGGCTCACAGGAGAGGTTCAAATCATAGAAAGTGAGAGTGTCAGTCCTCTTGTACTTAAGTCGGCATTGTGCCATTTGTATTAAATTCGGATGCAATTTCTGTGTTTCATCGTCAATAAGAAGGTCCAAGGGATACAGTAAACCTGAAGTGAAGCATCGGAATCTGAAACTGGACTCACAGGAGAGGTTCATATCATCGAAAGTTAGAGTGTCAGTCCTCTTTTACTTAAGTCGGCATTGTGCCTTTTGTATTCAATTCCGATGCAATATTTGTGTTTCATCGTCAATAAGAAGGTGCAAGGTATACATTAAACCTGAACTGAAGCATCGGAATCTAAAACTGGACTAACAGGAGAGGTTCCAATCATAGAAAGTGAGAGTGTCAGTCCTCTTGTACTTAAGTCGGCATTGTGCATTTGTATTAAATTCGGATGCAACTTCTGTGTTTCATCATCAATAAGAAGGTCCAAGGGATCCAGTAAACCTGAAGTGAAACATCGGAATCTAAAACTGGACTCACAGGAGGGGTTCAAATCATAGAAAGTGAGAGTGTCAGTCCTCTTGTACTTAAGTCGGCATTGTGCATTTGTATTAAATTCGGATGCAACTTCTGTGTTTCATCATCAATAAGAAGGTCCAAGGGATACAGTAAACCTGAAGTGAAGCATCGGAATCTAAAACTGGACTTACAGGAGAGGTTCAAATCATAGAAAGTGAGAGTGTCAGTCCTCCTGTCCTTAAGTCGGCATTGTGCCATTTGTATTAAATTCGGATCCAATTTCTGTTTCATCGTCAATAAGAAGGGCCAAGGGATACAGCAAACCTGAAGTAAAGCATCGGAATCTAAGACTGGACTCACAGGAGAGGTTCAAATCATAGAAAGTTAGAGTGTCGGTTCTCTTGTACTTAAGTCGGCTGTGTGCTTTTTGAATTTAATTCCGATGCAATTTCGGTGTTTCATCGTCAATAAGAAGGTCCAAGGGATACAGTAAAACTGAGTGAAGCATCGGAATCTAAAACTGGACTTACAGGAGACGTTCAAATCATAGATAATGAGAGTGTGAGTCCTCTTGTCCTTAAGTCGGCATTGTGCCATTTGTATTAAATTCGGATGCTATTTCTGTGTTTCATCGTGAATAAGAAGGTCCAAGGGATACAGTAAACCTGAAGTGAAGCATCGGAATCTAAAACTGGACTCACAGGAGAGGTTCAAATCATAGAATGTTAGAGGGTCAGTTCTCTTGTACTTAAGTCGGCATTGTGCTTTTTGAATTTAATTCCGATGCAATTTCTGTGTTTCATCGTCAATAAGAAGGTCCAAGGGATACAGTAAACCTGAAGTGAAACATCGGAATCTAAAACTGGACTCGCAGGAGAGGTTCAAATCATAGAAAGTGAGGGTGTCAGTACTCTTTTACTTAAGTCGGCATTGTGCCTTTTGAATTTAATTCCGATGCAAATTTTGTGTTTCATCGACAATAAGAAGGTCCAAGAGATACAGTAAAACTGAAGTGAAACATCGGAATCTAAAACTGGGCTCACAGAAGAGGTTCAAATCATAGAAAGTGAGAGTGTCAGTCCTCTTGTACTTAAGTCGGCATTGTGCCATTTGTATTAAATTCAGATGCAATATCTGTGTTTCATCGTCAATAAGAAGGTCCAAGGGATACAGTAAACCTGAAGTGAAGCATCGGAATCTGAAACTGGACTCACAGGAGAGGTTCAAATCATCGAAAGTTAGAGTGTCAGTCCTCTTTTACTTCAGTCGGCATTGTGCCTTTTGTATTCAATTCCGATGCAATATCTGTGTTTCATCGTCAATAAGAAGCTGCAAGGTATACATTAAACCTGAACTGAAGCATCGGAATCTAAAACTGGACTCACAGGAGAGGTTCAAATCATAGAAAGTGAGAGTGTCAGTCCTCTTGTACTTATGTCGGCATTGTGCCATTTGTATTAAATTCGGATGCAATTTCTGTGTTTCATCATCAGTAAGAAGGTCCTAGGGATACAGTAAACCTGAAGTGAAGCATCGGAATCTAAAGCTGGACTCACTGGAGAGGTTGAAAACATCGAAAGTGAGAGTGTCAGTCCACTTGTACTTAAGTCGGCATTGTGCCATTTGTATTAAATTCGGATGCAATTTCTGTGTTTCATCGTCAATAAGAAGGTCCAAGGGATACAGTAAACCTGAAGTGAAGCATCGGAATCTGAAACTGGACTCACAGGAGAGGTTCAAATCATAGAATGTTAGAGTATCAGTCCTCATTTACTTAAGTCGGCATTGTGCCTTTTGTAATAAATTCGGATGCAATTTCTGTTTTTCATCGTCAATAAGAATGTCCAAGGTATACAGTAATCCTGGAGTGAAGCATCGGAATCTAAAACTGGACCCAAAGGAGCGGTTCAAATCATAGAATGTTAGAGTGTCAGTCCTCTTGTACTTAAGTCGGCATTGTGCCTTTTGAATTTAATTCCGATCCAATTTCTGTGTTTCATCGTCAATCGGAAGGTGCAAGGTATACAGAAAACCTGAAGTGAAGCATCAAAATCTAAAACTGGACTCAAAGGACAGGTTCAAATCATGGAAAGTGAGAGTGTCAGTCCTCTTGTACTTAAGTCGGCAAATTGCCATTTGTATTAAATTCGGATGCAATTTCTGTGTTTCACCGTCAATAAGAAGGTCCAAGGGATCCAGTAAACCTGAAGTGAAACATCGGAATCTAAAACTGGACTCACAGGAGGGGTTCAAATCATAGAAAGTGAGAGTGTCAGTCCTCTTGTACTTATGTCGGCATTGTGGCTTTTTTATTAAATTCGGATGCTATTTCTGTGTTTCATCGCCAATAAGAAGGTGCAAGGTATACAGTAAACCTGAAGTGAAGCATCGGAATCTAAAACTGGACTCACAGGAGAGGTTCAAATCATAGAAAGTTAGTGTGTCAGCCCTCTTTTACTTAAGTCGGCATTGTGCCTTTTGTATAAAATTCCGATGCAATTTCTGTGTTTCATCGTCAATAAGAAGTGTGCAAGGTATACATTATACCTGAAGTGAAGCATCGGAATCTAAAACTGGACTCACGGGAGAGGTTCAAATCATAGATAGTTAGAGTATCAGTTCTCTTGTACTTAAGTCGGCATTGTGCCTTTTGAATTTAATTCCGATGCAATTTCTGTGTCTCATCGTCAATAAGAAGGCCCAAGGGATACAGTAAACCTGAAGTGAAACATCGGAATCTAAAACTGGACTCACAGGAGAGGTACAAATCATTGAGAGTTAGAGTGTCACTCCTCTTGTACTTAGGTCGGTATTGTGCCTTTTTATTAAATTCGGATGCAATTTCTGTGTTTCATCGTCAATAAGAAGGTCCAAGGGATACAGTAAACCTGAAGTGAAGCATCGGAATCTAAAACCGGACTCACAGGAGAGGTTCAAAACATAGACAGTTAGAGTGTCAGTCCTCTTGTACTTCAGTCGGCATTGTGCCTTTTGATTTTAATTCCGATGCAATTTCTGTGTTTCATCGACAATCGGAAGGTGTAAGGTATACAGAAAACCCGAAGTGAAGCATCAAAATCTGAAACTGGACTCAAAGGACAGGTTCAAATCTTGGAAAGTGAGAGTGTCAGTCCTCTTGTACTTAAGTCGGCATTGTGCCATTTGTATTAAATTCGGGTGCAATTTCTGTGTTTCACCGTCAATAAGAAGGTCCAAGGGATACAGTAAACCTGAAGTAAAGCATCGGAATCTAAAACTGGACTCACAGGAGTGATTCGAATGACAGATAGTTAGAGTGTCACTCCTCTTGTACTTAAGTCGGTATTGTGCCTTTATATTAAATTCGGATGCAATTTCTGTGTTTCATCGTCAATAAGAAGGTCCAAGGGATACAGTAAACCTTAAGTGAAGCATCGGAAACTAAAACTGGACTCACAGGAGAGGTTCAAATCATAGAATGTTAGAGTGTCAGTCCTCTTTTACTTAAGTCGGCATTGTGCCTTTTGTATTAAATTCGGATGCCATTTCTGTGTTTCATCGTAATTAAGAAGGTCTAAGGGATACAGTAAACCTGAAGTGAAGCATCGGAATCTAAAACAGGACTCACAGGAGAGGTTCAAAACATAGAAAGTTAGAGTGTCAGTCCTCTGGTACTTAAGTCGGCATTGTGCCTTTTGAATTTAATTCCGATGCAATTTCTGTGCTTCATCGTTAATCGGAAGGTGCAAGGTATACAGTAAACCTGAAGTGAAGCGTCAAAATCTAAAACTGGACTCAAAGGACTGGTGCAAATCATGGAAAGTGAGAGAGTCAGTCCTCTTGTACTTAAGTCTGCATTGTGCCATTTGTATTAAATTCGGATGCAATTTCTGTGTTTCACCGTCAATAAGAAGGTGCAAGGCATACAGCAAACCTGAAGTAAAGCAGCGGAATCTAAAACTGGACTCACAGGAGAGGATCAAATCATAGAAAGTGAGAGTGTCAGTCCTCTTGTACTTAATTCGGCATTGTGGCTTTTTTATTAAATTCGGATGCTATTTCTGTGTTTCATCGCCAATAAGAAGGTGCAAGGTATACAGTAAACCTGATGTGAAGCATCGGAATCTAAAACTGGACCCACAGGAGAGGATCAAATCATAGAAAGTGAGAGTGTCAGTCCTCTTTCACTTAAGTCGGCATTGTGCCATTTATATTCAATTCGGATGCAATTTCTGTGTTTCATCGTCAATAAGAAGGTCCAAGGGATACAGTAAACCTGAAGTGAAGCATTGGAATCTAAAACTGGACTCACAGGAGAGGTTCAAATCAGAGAAAGTGAGAGTCTCAGTCCTCTTATACTTTAGTCGGCATTGTGCCTTTTGTATTAAATTCGGATGCAACTTCTGTGTTTCATCGCCAATAAGAAGGTCCAAGGGATACAGTAAACCGGAAGTGAAGCATCAGAATCTAAAACTGGACTCACAGGAGAGGTTCAAATCATAGAGAGTTACAAGGTCACTCCTCTTGTACTTAAGGCGTTATTGTGGCTTTTATATTAAACTCGGATGCAATTGATGTGTTTCATCGTCAATAAGAAGGTCCAAGGGATACAGTAAACCTGAAGTGAAGCATCGGAATCTAAAAATTGACTCACGGGAGAGGTTCAAATCATAGAAAGATAGACTGTCAGTTCTCTTGTACTTAAGTCGGCTTGTGCCTTTTGAATTTAATTGCGATGCAATTTCTGTGTTTCATCGTCAATAAGAAGGTCCAAGGGATACAGTAAACCTGAAGTGAAACATCGGAATCTAAAACTGGACTCACAGGAGAATTTCAAATCATTGAAAGTTAGAGTGTCAGTCCTCTTTTACTTAAGTCGGCATTGTGCCATTTGTATTAAATTCGGATGCAATTTCTGTGTTTCATCATCAATAAGAAGGTCCAAGGGATACAGTAAACCTAAAGTGAAGCATCGGAATCTAAAACTGGACTTACAGGAGAGGTTCAAATCATAGAAAGTGAGAGTGTCAGTCCTCCTGTCCTTAAGTCGGCATTGTGCCATTTGTATTAAATTCGGATCCAATCTCAGTGTTTCATCGTCAATAAGAAGGTCCAAGGGATGCAGTAAACCTGAAGTGAAGCATCGGAATCTAAAACTGGACTCACAGGAGAGGTTCAAATCATAGAAAGTTAGAGTGTCAGTTCTCTTGTACTTAAGTCGGCATTGTGCTTTTTGAATTTAATTCCGATGCAATTTCTGTGTTTCATCGTCAATAAGAAGGTCCAAGGGATACAGTAAACCTGAGAGAAGCATCGGAATCTAAAACTGGACTTACAGGGGACGTTCAAATCATAGAAAATGAGAGTGTCAGTCCTCTTGTCCTTAAGTCGCCATTGTGCCATTTGTATTAAATTCGGATGCTATTTCTGTGTTTCATCGTCAATAAGAAGGTCCAAGGGATACAGTAAACCTGAAGTGAAGCATCGGAAACTGAAACTGGACTCACAGGAGAGGTTCAAATCATAGAATGTTAGAGTGTCAGTTCTCTTGTACTTAAGTCGGCATTGTGCTTTTTGAATTTAATTCCGATGCAATTTCTGTGTTTCTTCGTCAATAAGAAGGTCCAAGGGATACAGTAAACCTGAAGTGAAACATCGGAATCTAAAACTGGACTCACAGGAGAGTTTCAAATCATAGAAAGTGAGGGTGTCAGTACTCTTTTACTTAAGTCGGCATTGTGCCTTTTGAATTTAATTCCGATGCAAATTTTGTGTTTCATCGACAATAAGAAGGTCCAAGAGATACTGTAAAACTGAAGTGAAACATCGGAATCTAATACTGGGCTCACAGGAGAGGTTCAAATCATAGAAAGTGAGAGTGTCAGTCCTCTTGTACTTAAGTCGGCATTGTGCCATTTGTATTAATTCGGATGCAATTTCTGTGTTTCATCGTCAATAAGAAGGTCCAAGGGATACAGTAAACCTGAAGTGAAGCATCGGAATCTGAAACTGGACTCACAGGAGAGGTTCATATCATCGAAAGTTAGAGTGTCAGTCCTCTTTTACTTAAGTCGGCATTGTGCCTTTTGTATTCAATTCCGATGCAATATCTGTGTTTCATCGTCAATAAGAAGGTGCAAGGTATACATTAAACCTGAACTGAAGCATCGGAATCTAAAACTGGACTAACAGGAGAGGTTCCAATCATAGAAAGTGAGAGTGTCAGTCCTCTTGTACTTAAGTCGGCATTGTGCGATTTGTATTAAATTCGGATGCAATTTCTCTGTTTCATCATCAATAAGAAGGTCCTAGGGATACAGTAAACCTGAAGTGAAGCATCGGAAACCAAAACTGGACTCACAGGAGAGGTTCAAATCATCGAAAGTTAGAGTGTCAGTCCTCTTTTACTTAAGTCGCTAATGTGCTTTTTGAATTTAATTCCGATGCAATTTCTGTGTTTCATCGTAAATAAGAAGGTCCAAGGGATACAGTCAAATTGAAGTGAAGCATCGGAATCTAAGACTGGACTCACAGGAGAGGTTCAAATCATAGAATGTTAGAATATCAGTCCTCATTTACTTAAGTCGGCATTGTGCCTTTTGTAATAAATTCGGATGCAATTTCTGTTTTTCATCGTCAATAAGAAGGTCCAAGGGATCCAGTAAACCTGAAGTGAAACATCGGAATCTAAAACTGGACTCACAGGAGGGGTTCAAATCATAGAAAGTGAGAGTGTCAGTCCTCTTGTACTTAAGTCGGCATTGTGCATTTGTATTAAATTCAGATGCAACTTCTGTGTTTCATCATCAATAAGAAGGTCCAAGGGATACAGATAACCTGAAGTGAAGCATCGGAATCTAAAACTGGACTTACAGGAGAGGTTCAAATCATAGAAAGTGAGAGTGTCAGTCAGCCTGTCCTTAAGTCGGCATTGTGCCATTTGTATTAAATTCGGATCCAATTTCTGTTTCATCGTCAATAAGAAGGTCCAAGGGATACAGCAAACCTGAAGTAAAGCATCGGAATCTAAGACTGGACTCACAGGAGAGGTTCAAATCATAAAAGTTAGAGTGTCGGTTCTCTTGTACTTAAGTCGGCATTGTGCTTTTTGAATTTAATTCCGATGCAATTTCTGTGTTTCATCGTCAATAAGAAGGTCCAAGGGATACAGTAAAACTGAGTGAAGCATCGGAATCTAAAACTGGAATTACAGGAGACGTTCAAATCATTGATAATGAGAGTGTGAGTCCTCTTGTCCTTAAGTCGGCATTGTGCCATTTGTATTAAATTCGGATGCTATTTCTGTGTTTCATCGTGAATAAGAAGGTCCAAGGGATACAGTAAACCTGAAGTGAAGCATCGGAATCTAAAACTGGACTCACAGGAGAGGTTCAAATCATAGAATGTTAGAGGGTCAGTTCTCTTGTACTTAAGTCGGCATTGTGCTTTTTGAATTTAATTCCGATGCAATTTCTGTGTTTCATCGTCAATAAGAAGGTCCAAGGGATACAGTAAACCTGAAGTGAAACATCGGAATCTAAAACTGGACTCGCAGGAGAGGTTCAAATCATAGAAAGTGAGTGTGTCAGTACTCTTTTACTTAAGTCGGCATTGTGCCTTTTGAATTTAATTCCGATGCAAATTTTATGTTTCATCGACAATAAGAAGGTCCAAGAGATACAGTAAAACTGAAGTGAAACATCGGAATCTAAAACTGGGCTCACAGAAGAGGTTCAAATCATAGAAAGTGAGAGTGTCAGTCCTCTTGTACTTAAGTCGGCATTGTGCCATTTGTATTAAATTCGGATGCAATATCTGTGTTTCATCGTCAATATGAAGGTCCAAGGGATACAGTAAACCTGAAGTGAAGCATCGGAATCTGAAACTGGACTCACAGGAGAGGTTCAAATCATCGAAAGTTAGAGTGTCAGTCCTCTTTTACTTCAGTCGGCATTGTCCCTTTTGTATTCAATTCCGATGCAATATCTGTGTTTCATCGTCAATAAGAAGCTGCAAGGTATACATTAAACCTGAACTGAAGCATCGGCATCTAAAACTGGACTCACAGGAGAGGTTCAAATCATAGAAAGTGAGAGTGTCAGTCCTCTTGTACTTATGTCGGCATTGTGCCATTTGTATTAAATTCGGATGCAATTTCTGTGTTTCATCATCAATAAGAAGGTCCTAGGGATACAGTAAACCTGAAGTGAAGCATCGGAACCCAAAACTGAACTCACAGGAGAGGTTCAAATCATCGAAAGTTAGAGTGTCAGTCCTCTTTCACTTAGGTCGGCAATGTGCCTTTTGTATTCAATTCCGATGCAATATCTGTGTTTCATCGTCAATAAGAATGTGCAAGGTATACATTAAACCTGAACTGAAGCATCGGAATCTATAACTGGACTCACAGGAGAGGTTCAAATCATAGAAAGTGAGAGTGTCAGTCCTCTTGTACTTAAGTCGGCATTGTGCCATTTGTATTAAATTCGGATGCAATTTCTGTGTTTCATCATCAGTAAGAAGGTCCTAGGGATACAGTAAACCTGAAGTGAAGCATCGGAATCTAAAGCTGGACTCACTGGAGAGGTTCAAAACATCGAAAGTGAGAGTGTCAGTCCTCTTGTACTTAAGTCGGCATTGTGCCATTTGTATTAAATTCGGATGCAATTTCTGTGTTTCATCGTCAATAAGAAGGTCCAAGGGATACAGTAAACCTGAAGTGAAGCATCGGAATCTGAAACTGGACTCACAGGAGAGGTTCAAATCATAGAATGTTAGAGTATCAGTCCTCATTTACTTAAGTCGGCATTGTGCCTTTTGTAATAAATTCGGATGCAATTTCTGTTTTTCATCGTCAATAAGAATGTCCAAGGTATACAGTAATCCTGGAGTGAAGCATCGGAATCTAAAACTGGACCCACAGGAGCGGTTCAAATCATAGAAAGTTAGTGTGTCAGTCCTTTTTTTACTTAAGTCGGCATTGTGCCTTTTGTATTAAATTCCGATTCGATTTCTGTGTTTCATCGTCAATAAGAAGGTGCAATGTATTCAGTAAACCTGAAGTGAAGCATCGGAATCTAAAACTAGTCTCACACGAGAGGTTCAAATCATATAAAGTGAGAGTGTCAGTCCTCTTGTACTTAAGTCGGCATTGAGACATTTGTATTACATTCGGATGCAATTTCTGTGTTTCATCGTCAATAAGAAGGTCCAGGGGATACAGTAAACCTGAAGTGAAGCGTCGGAATCCTAAAGTGGACTCACAGGAGAGGTTCAAATCATAGACAGTGAGAGTGTCAGTCCTCTTGTAATTATGACGGAATTATGCCATTTGTATATACATTCGGATGCAATTTCTGTGTGTCATCGTCAATAAGAAGGTCCAAGAGATACAGTAAACCTGAAGTGAAGCATCGGAATCTAAAACTGGACTCACAGGAGAGGTTCAAATCATAGAAAGTTAGAGACTCACTCCTCTTGTTCTTAAGTCGGTATTGTGCCTTTTGTATTACATTCGGGTGCAGTTTCTGTGTTTCTTCGTCAAAAATAAGGTCCAAGGGATAAAGTAAACCGGAAGTGAAGCATCGGAATCTAAAACTGGACTCACTGGAGTGGTTCAAATCATAGAAAGTGAGAATGTCAGTCCTCTTTTACTTAAGTCGGCATTGTGCCTTTTGAAATTAATTCCGATGCAATTTCTGTGCTTCATCGTCAATCGGAAGGTGCAAGGTATACAGTAAACCTGAAGTGAAGTATCAAAATCTAAAACAGGTCTCAAAGGACAGGTCCAAATCATGGAAAGTGAGAGTGTCGGTCCTCTTGTACTCAAGTCGGCATTGTGCCATTTGTATTAAATTCGGATGCAATTTCTGTATTTCACCGTCAATAAGAAGGTGCAAGGCATACAGTAAACCTGAAGTGAAGCATAGGAATCTAAAACTGGACTCACAGGAAAGGTTCAAATCATAGAAAGTGAGAGTGTCAGTCCTCTTGTACTTAAGTCGGCATTGTGCCATTTGTATTAAATTCGGATGCAATTTCTGTGTTTCATCGTCAATAAGAAGGTCCAAGGGATACAGTAAACCTGAAGTGAAGCATCGGAATCTGAAACTGGACTCACAGGAGTGGTTCAAATCATCGAAAGTTAGAGTGTCAGTCCTCTTTTACTTAAGTCGGCATTGTGCCTTTTGTATTCAATTCCGATGCAATATCTGTGTTTCATCGTCAATAAGAAGGTGCAAGGTATACATTACACCTGAACTGAAGCATCGGAATCTAAAACTGGACTCACAGGAGAGGTTCAAATCATAGAAAGTGAGAGTGTCAGTCCTCTTGTGCTTAAGTCGGCATTGTGTCATTTGTATTAAATTCGGATACAATTTCTCTGTTTCATCATCAATGAGAAGGTCCTAGGGATACAGTAAACCTGAAGTGAAGCATCGGAACCCAAAACTGGACTCACAGGAGAGGTTCAAATCATCGAAACTTAGAGTGTCAGTCCTCGTTTACTTAAGTCGCTATTGTGCTTTTTGAATTTAATTCCGATGCAATTTCTGTGTTTCATCGTAAATAAGAAGGTCCAAGGGATACAGTAAAATTGAAGTGAAGCATCGGAATCTAAGACTGGACTCACAGGAGAGGTTCAAATCATAGAAAGTGAGAGTGTCAGTCCTCTTGTACTTAAATCGGCATTGTGCCATTTGTATTAAATTCGGATGCAGTTTCTGTGTTTCATCGTCAATAAGAAGGTCCAAGGGATACAGTAAACCTGAAGTGAAGCATCGCAATCTAAAACTGGACTCACAGGAGAGATTCAAATCATAGAAAGTTAGAGTGTCACTCCTCTTGTACTTAAGTCGGTATTGTGCATTTTGTATTAAATTCGGATGCAATTTCTGTGTTTCATCGTCAATAAGAAGTTCCTAGGGATACAGTAAGCCTGAAGTGAAGCATCGGAATCTGAAACTGGACTAACAGGAGAGGTTCAATTCATCTAATGTTAGAAAATCAGTCCTCATTTACTTAAGTCGGCATTGTGCCTTTTGTAATAAATTAGGATGCAATTTCTGTTTTTCATCGTCAATAAGAAGGTCCAAGGGATCCAGTAAACCTGAAGTGAAACATCGGAATCTAAAACTGGACTCACAGGATGGGTTCAAATCATAGAAAGTGAGAGTGTCAGTCCTCTTGTACTTAAGTCGGCATTGTGCCATTTGTATAAAATTCGGATGCAATTTCTGTGTTTCATCATCAATAAGAAGGTCGAAGGGATACAGTAAACCTGAAGTGAAGCATCATAAACTAAAACTGGACTCACAGGAGAGGTTCAAATCATAGAAAGTGAGAGTGTCAGTCCTCCTGTCCTTAAGTCGGCATTGTGCCATTTGTATTAAATTCGGATCCAATCTCAGTGTTTCATCGTCAATAAGAATTTCCAAGGGATGCAGTAAACCTGAAGTGAAGCATCGGAATCTAAAACTGGACTCACAGGAGAGGTTCAAATCATAGAAAGTTAGAGTGTCAGTTCTCTTGTACTTAAGTCGGCATTGTGCTTTTTGAATTTAATTCCGATGCAATTTCTGTGTTTCATCGTCAATAAGAAGGTCCAAGGGATACAGTAAACCTGAGAGAAGCATCGGAATCTAAAACTGGACTTACAGGGGACGTTCAAATCATAGAAAATGAGAGTGTCAGTCCTCTTGTCCTTAAGTCACCATTGTGCCATTTGTATTAAATTCGGATGCTATTTCTGTGTTTCATCGTCAATAAGAAGGTCCAAGGGATACAGTAAACCTGAAGTGAAGCATCGGAAACTGAAACTGGACTCACAGGAGAGGTTCATATCATAGAATGTTAGAGTGTCAGTTCTCTTGTACTTAAGTCGGCATTGTGCTTTTTGAATTTAATTCCGATGCAATTTCTGTGTTTCTTCGTCAATAAGAAGGTCCACGGGATACAGTAAACCTGAAGTGAAACATCGGAATCTAAAACTGGGCTCCCAGGAGAGGTTCAAATCATAGAAAGTGAGAGTGTCAGTCCTCTTGTACTTAAGTCGGCATTGTGCCATTTGTATTAAATTCGGATGCAATTTCTGTGTTTCATCGTCAATAAGAAGGTCCAAGGGATACAGTTAACCAGAAGTGAAGCATCGGAATCTGAAACTGGACTCACAGGAGTGGTTCATATCATCGAAAGTTAGAGTGTCAGTCCTCTTTTACTTAAGTCGGCATTGTGCCTTTTGTATTCAATTCCGATGCAATATCTGTGTTTCATCGTCAATAAGAAGGAGCAAGGTATACATTAAACCTGAACTGAAGCATCGGAATCTAAAACTGGACTAACAGGAGAGGTTCAAATCATAGAAAGTGAGAGTGTCAGTCCTCTTGTACTTAAGTCGGCATTGTGCGATTTGTATTAAATTCGGATGCAATTTCTCTGTTTCATCATCAATAAGAAGGTCCTGGGGATACAGTAAACCTGAAGTGAAGCATCGGAACCCAAAACTGGACTCACAGGAGAGGTTCAAATCATCGAAAGTTAGAGTGTCAGTCCTCTTTTACTTAAGTCGCTAATGTGCTTTTGAATTTAATTCCGATGCAATTTCTGTGTTTCATCGTAAATAAGAAGGTCCAAGGGATACAGTAAAATTGAAGTGAAGCATCGGAATCTAAGACTGGACTCACAGGAGAGGTTCAAATCATAGAATGTTAGAATATCAGTCCTCATTTACTTAAGTCGGCATTGTGCCTTTTGTAATAAATTCGGATTCAATTTCTGTTTTTCATCGTCAATAAGAAGGTCCAAGGGATCCAGTAAACCTGAATTGAAACATCGGAATCTAAAACTGGACTCACAGGAGGGGTTCAAATCATAGAAAGTGAGAGTGTCAGTCCTCTTGTACTTAAGTCGGCATTGTGCATTTGTATTAAATTCGGATGCAACTTCTGTGTTTCATCATCAATAAGAAGGTCCAAGGGATACAGAAAACCTGAAGTGAAGCATCGGAATCTAAAACTGGACTTACAGGAGAGGTTCAAATCATAGAAAGTGAGAGTGTCAGTCCTCCTGTCCTTAAGTCGGCATTGTGCCATTTGTATTAAATTCGGATCCAATTTCTGTTTCATCGTCAATAAGAAGGTCCAAGGGATACAGCAAACCTGAAGTAAAGCATCGGAATCTACGACTGGACTCACAGGAGAGGTTCAAATCATAGAAAGTTAGAGTGTCGGTTCTCTTGTACTTAAGTCGGCATTGTGCTTTTTGAATTTAATTCCGATGCAATTTCTGTGTTTCATCGTCAATAAGAAGGTCCAAGGGATACAGTAAAACTGAGTGAAGCATCGGAATCTAAAACTGGAATTACAGGAGACGTTCAAATCATAGATAATGAGAGTGTGAGTCCTCTTGTCCTTAAGTCGGCATTGTGCCACTTGTATTAAATTCGGATGCTATTTCTGTGTTTCATCGTGAATAAGAAGGTCCAAGGGATACAGTAAACCTGAAGTGAAGCATCGGAATCTAAAACTGGACTCACAGGAGAGGTTTAAATCATAGAATGTTAGAGGGTCAGTTCTCTTGTACTTAAGTCGGCATTGTGCTTTTTGAATTTAATTCCGATGCAATTTCTGTGTTTCATCGTCAATAAGAAGGTCCAAGGGATACAGTAAACCTGAAGTGAAACATCGGAATCTAAAACTGGACTCGCAGGAGAGGTTCAAATCATAGAAACTGAGGGTGTCAGTACTCTTTTACTTAAGTCGGCATTGTGCCTTTTGAATTTAATTCCGATGCAAATTTTGTGTTTCATCGACAATAAGAAGGTCCAAGAGATACAGTAAAACTGAAGTGAAACATCGGAATCTAAAACTGGGCTCACAGAAGAGGTTCAAATCATAGAAAGTGAGAGTGTCAGTCCTCTTGTACTTAAGTCGGCATTGTGCCATTTGTATTAAATTCGGATGCAATATCTGTGTTTCATCGTCAATATGAAGGTCCAAGGGATACAGTAAACCTGAAGTGAAGCATCGGAATCTGAATCTGGACTCACAGGAGAGGTTCAAATCATCGAAAGTTAGAGTGTCAGTCCTCTTTTACTTCAGTCGGCATTGTGCCTTTTGTATTCAATTCCGATGCAATATCTGTGTTTCATCGTCAATAAGAAGCTGTAAGGTATACATTAAACCTGAACTGAAGCATCGGAATCTAAAACTGGACTCACAGGAGAGGTTCAAATCATAGAAAGTGAGAGTGTCAGTCCTCTTGTACTTATGTCGGCATTGTGCCATTTGTATTAAATTCGGATGCAATTTCTGTGTTTCATCATCAATAAGAAGGTCCTAGGGATACAGTAAACCTGAACTGAAGCATCGGAACCCAAAACTGAACTCACAGGAGAGGTTCAAATCATCGAAAGTTAGAGTGTCAGTCCTCTTTCACTTAGGTCGGCAATGTGCCTTTTGTATTCAATTCCGATGCAATATCTGTGTTTCATCGTCAATAAGAAGGTGCAAGGTATACATTAAACCTGAACTGAAGCATCGGAATCTAAAACTGGACTCACAGGAGAGGTTCAAATCATAGAAAGTGAGAGTGTCAGTCCTCTTGTACTTAAGTCGGCATTGTGCCATTTGTATTAAATTCGGATGCAATTTCTGTGTTTCATCATCAGTAAGAAGGTCCTAGGGATACAGTAAACCTGAAGTGAAGCATCGGAATCTAAAGCTGGACTCACTGGACAGGTTCAAAACATCGAAAGTGAGAGTGTCAGTCCTCTTGTACTTAAGTCGGCATTGTGCCATTTGTATTAAATTCGGATGCAATTTCTGTGTTTCATCGTCAATAAGAAGGTCCAAGGGATACAGTAAACCTGAAGTGAAGCATCGGAATCTGAAACTGGACTCACAGGAGAGGTCCAAATCATAGATTGTTAGAGTATCAGTCCTCATTTACTTATATCGGCATTGTGCCTTTTGTAATAAATTCGGATGCAATTTCTGTTTTTCATCGTCAATAAGAATGTCCAAGGTATACAGTAATCCTGGAGTGAAGCATCGGAATCTAAAACTGGAACCACAGGAGCGGTTCAAATCATAGAAAGTTAGAGTGTCAGTCCTTTTTTTACTTAAGTCGGCATTGTGCCTTTTGTATTAAATTCCGATTCGATTTCTGTGTTTCATCGTCAATAAGAAGGTGCAATGTATTCAGTAAACCTGAAGTGAAGCATCGGAATCTAAAACTAGTCTCACACGAGAGGTTCAAATCATATAAAGTGAGAGTGTCAGTCCTCTTGTACTTAAGTCGGCATTGAGACATTTGTATTAAATTCGGATGCAATTCCAGTGTTTCATCGTCAATAAGAAGGTCCAGGGGATACAGTAAACCTGAAGTGAAGCATCGGAATCTAAAACTGGACTCACAGGAGAGGTTCAAATCATAGAAAGTTAGAGACTCACTCCTCTTGTTCTTAAGTCGGTATTGTGCCTTTTGTATTACATTCGGGTGCAGTTTCTGTGTTTCTTCGTCAATAATAAGGTCCAAGGGATAAAGTAAACCTGAAGTGAAACATCGGAATCTAAAACTGGACTCACTGGAGAGGTTCAAATCACAGAAAGTGAGAATGTCAGTCCTCTTTCACTTAAGTCGGCATTGTGCCTTTTGAAATTAATTCCGATGCAATTTCTGTGCTTCATCGTCAATCGGAAGGTGCAAGGTATACAGTAAACCTGAAGTGAAGTATCAAAATCTAAAACAGGTCTCAAAGGACAGGTCCAAATCATGGAAAGTGAGAGTGTCGGTCCTCTTGTACTCAAGTCGGCATTGTGCCATTTGTATTAAATTCGGATGCAATTTCTGTGTTTCATCGTCAATAAGAAGGTCCAAGGGATACAGTAAACCTGAAGTGAAGCATCGGAATCTGAAACTGGACTCACAGGAGTGGTTCAAATCATCGAAAGTTAGAGTGTCAGTCCTCTTTTACTTTAGTCGGCATTGTGCCTTTTGTATTCAATTCCGATGCAATATCTGTGTTTCATCGTCAATAAGAAGGTGCAAGGTATACATTACACCTGAACTGAAGCATCGGAATCTAAAACTGGACTCACAGGAGAGGTTCAAATAATAGAAAGTGAGAGTGTCAGTCCTCTTGTGCTTAAGTCGGCATTGTGTCATTTGTATTAAATTCGGATACTATTTCTCTGTTTCATCATCAATAAGAAGGTCCTAGGGATACAGTAAACCTGAAGTGAAGCATCGGAACCCAAAACTGGACTCACAGGAGAGGTTCAAATCATCGAAACTTAGAGTGTCAGTCCTCTTTTACTTAAGTCGCTATTGTGCTTTTTGAATTTAATTCCGATGCAATTTCTGTGTTTCATCGTAAATAAGAAGGTCCAAGGGATACAGTAAAATTGAAGTGAAGCATCGGAATCTAAGACTGGACTCACAGGAGAGGTTCAAATCATAGAAAGTGAGAGTGTCAGTCCTCCTGTCCTTAAGTCGGCATTGTGCCATTTGTATTAAATTCGGATCCAATTTCTGTGTTTCATCGTCAATAAGAAGGTCGAAGGGATACAGCAAACCTGAAGTGAAGCATCGGAATCTAAAACTGGACTCACAGGAGAGGTTCAAATCATAGAAAGTTAGAGTGTCAGTTCTCTTGTACTTAAGTCGGCATTGTGCTTTTTGAATTTAATTCCGATGCAATTTCTGTGTTTCATCGTCTATACGAAGGTCTAAGGGATACAGTAAACCTGAGTGATGCATTGGAATCTAAAACTGGACTTACAGGAGACGTTCAAATCATAGAAAATGAGAGTGTCAGTCTTCTTGTCCATAAGTCGGCATTGTGCCATTTGAATTAAATTCGGTTGCTATTTCTGTTTCATCGTCAATAAGAAAGACCAAGGGATACAGAAAACCTGAAGTGAAGCATCGGAATCTAAAACTCGACTCACAGGAGAGGTTCAAATCATAGAATGTTAGAGTGTCAGTTCTCTTGTACTTAAGTCGGCATTGTGCTTTTTGAATTTAATTCCGATGCAATTTCTGTGTTTCATCGTCAATAAGAAGGTCCAAGGGATACAGTAAACCTGAAGTGAAACATCGGAATCTAAAACTGGACTCACAGGAGAGGTTCAAATTATAGAAAGTGAGGGTGTCAGTACTCTTTTACTTAAGTCGGCATTGTGCCTTTTGAATTTAATTCCGATGCAAATTTTGTGTTTCATCGACAATAAAAAGGTCCAAGGGATACAGTAAACCTGAAGTGAAACTTCGGAATCTAAAACTGGACTCACAGGAGAGGTTCAAATCATAGAAAAAGAGGGTGTCAGTACTCTTTTACTTAAGTCGGCATTGTGCCTTTTGTATTCAATTCCGATGCAATATCTGTGTTTCATCGTCAATAAGAAGGTGCAAGGTATACATTAAACCTGAACTGAAGCATCGGAATCTAAAACTGGACTCACAGGAGAGTTTCAAATCATAGAAAGTGAGAGTGTCAGTCCTCTTGTGCTTAAGTCGGCATTGTGGCATTTGTATTGAATTCGGATGCTGTTTCTGTGTTTCATCGTCAATAAGAAGGTCCAAGAGATACCGTAAACCTGAAGTGAAGCATCGGAATCTGAAACTGGACTCACAGGAGAGGTTCAAATCATAGAATGTTAGAATATCAGTCCTCATTTACTTAAGTCGGCTTTGTGCCTTTTGTAATAAATTCGGATGCAATTTCTGTTTTTCATCTTCAATAAGAAGGTCCAAGGGATACAGTAATCCTGAAGTGAAGGATCGGAATCTAAAACTGGACTCACAGGAGCGGTTCAAATCATAGAAAGTTAGAGTGTCAGTCCTTTTTTTACTTAAGTCGGCATTGTGCCTTTTGTATTAAATTCCGATGCGATTTCTGTGTTTCATCGTCAATAAGAAGGTGCAATGTATACAGTAAACCTAAAGTGAAGCATCGGAATCTAAAACTGGTCTCACAGAAGAGGTTCAAATCATAGAAAGTGAGAGTGTCCGTCCTCTCTTACTTAAGTCGGCATTGAGCCATTTGTATTAGATTCGGATGCAATTTCTGTGTTTCATCGTCAATGAGAAGGTCTAAGGGATACAGTAAACCTGAAGTGAAGCATCGGAATCTAAAAGTGGACTCACACGAGAGGTTCAATTCATAGAAAGTGAGAGTGTCAGTCCTCTTGTAATTAAGACGGAATTATGCCATTTGTATATACATTCGGATGCATTTTCTGTGTATCATCGTCAATAAGAACGTCCAAGAGATACAGTAAACCTGAAGTGAAGCATCGGATTCTAAAACTGGACTCACAGGAGAGGTTCAAATTGTAAAAAGTTAGAGACTCACTCCTCTTGTTCTTAAGTCGGTATTGTGCCTTTTGTATTAAATTCGGGTGCAACGTCTGAGTTTCTTCGTCAATAAGAAGGTCCAAGGGATAAAGTAAACCTGAAGTGAAGCATCGGAATCTAAAACTGGACTCACAGGAGAGGTTCAAATCATAGATAGTGAGAGTGTCAGTCCTCTTGTACTTAGGTCGGCATTGTGCCATTTGTATTAAATTCGGATGCAATTTCTGTGTTTCATCGTCAATAAGAAGGTCCTAGGGATACAGTAAACCTGAAGTGAAGCATCGGAATCTGAAACTGGACTCACAGGAGAGGTTCAAATCATCGAAAGTTAGACTGTCAGTCCTCTTTTACTTAAGTCGGCATTGTGCCTTTCGTATTAAATTCCTATGCAATTTCTGTGTTCCATCGTTAATAAGAAGGTGCAAGGTATACATTAAACCTGATGTGAAGCATCGGAATCTAAAACTGGACTCACTGGAGAGGTTCAAATCATAGAAAGTGAGAATGTCAGTCCTCTTTCACTTAAGTCGGCATTGTGCCTTTTGAAATTAATTCCGATGCAATTTCTGTGCTTCATCGTCAATCGGAAGGTGCAAGGTATACAGTAAACCTGAAGTGAAGTATCAAAATCTAAAACAGGTCTCAAAGGACAGGTCCAAATCATGGAAAGTGAGAGTGTCGGTCCTCTTGTACTCAAGTCGGCATTGTGCCATTTGTATTAAATTCGGATGCAATTTCTGTGTTTCATCGTCAATAAGAAGGTCCAAGGGATACAGTAAACCTGAAGTGAAGCATCGGAATCTGAAACTGGACTCACAGGAGTGGTTCAAATCATCGAAAGTTAGAGTGTCAGTCCTCTTTTACTTAAGTCGGCATTGTGCCTTTTGTATTCAATTCCGATGCAATATCTGTGTTTCATCGTCAATAAGAAGGTGCAAGGTATACATTACACCTGAACTGAAGCATCGGAATCTAAAACTGGACTCACAGGAGAGGTTCAAATCATAGAAAGTGAGAGTGTCAGTCCTCTTGTGCTTAAGTCGGCATTGTGTCATTTGTATTAAATTCGGATACAATTTCTCTGTTTCATCATCAATAAGAAGGTCCTAGGGATACAGTAAACCTGAAGTGAAGCATCGGAACCCAAAACTGGACTCACAGGAGAGGTTCAAATCATCGAAACTTAGAGTGTCAGTCCTCTTTTTCTTAAGTCGCTATTGTGCTTTTTGAATTTAATTCCGATGCAATTTCTGTGTTTCATCGTAAATAAGAAGGTCCAAGGGATACAGTAAAATTGATGTGAAGCATCGGAATCTAAGACTGGACTCACAGGAGAGGTTCAAATAATAGAAAGTGAGAGTGTCAGTCCTCTTATCCTTAAGTCGGCATTGTGCCATTTGTATTGAATTCGGATGCAGTTTCTGTGTTTCATCGTCAATAAGAAGGTCCAAGGGATACAGTAAACCTGAAGTGAAGCATCGCAATCTAAAACTGGACTCACAGGAGAGATTCAAATCATAGAAAGTTAGAGTGTCACTCCCCTTGTACTTAAGTCGGTATTGTGCATTTTGTATTAAATTCGGATGCAATTTCTGTGTTTCATCGTCAATAAGAAGTTCCTAGGGATACAGTAAGCCTGAAGTGAAGCATCGGAATCTGAAACTGGACTAACAGGAGAGGTTCAAATCATCTAATGTTAGAAAATCAGTCCTCATTTACTTAAGTCGGCATTGTGCCTTTTGTAATAAATTAGGATGCAATTTCTGTTTTTCATCGTCAATAAGAAGGTCCAAGGGATCCAGTAAACCTGAAGTGAAACATCGGAATCTAAAACTGGACTCACAGGATGGGTTCAAATCATTGAAAGTGAGAGTGTCAGTCCTCTTGTACTTAAGTCGGCATTGTGCCATTTGTATAAAATTCGGATGCAATTTCTGTGTTTCATCATCAATAAGAAGGTCGAAGGGATACAGTAAACCTGAAGTGAAGCATCGGAATCTGAAACTGGACTCACAGGAGAGGTTCAAATCATAGAATGTTAGAATATCAGTCCTCATTTACTTAAGTCGGCTTTGTGCCTTTTGTAATAAATTCGGATGCAATTTCTGTTTTTCATCGTCAATAAGAAGGTCCAAGGGATACAGTAATCCTGAAGTGAAGGATCGGAATCTAAAACTGGACTCACAGGAGCGGTTCAAATCATAGAAAGTTAGAGTGTCAGTCCTTTTTTTACTTAAGTCGGCATTGTGCCTTTTGTATTAAATTCCGATGCGATTTCTGTGTTTCATCGCCAATAAGAAGGTGCAATGTATACAGTAAACCTAAAGTGAAGCATCGGAATCTAAAACTGGTCTCACAGAAGAGGTTCAAATCATAGAAAGTGAGAGTGTCCGTCCTCTCTTACTTAAGTCGGCATTGAGCCATTTGTATTAGATTCGGATGCAATTTCTGTGTTTCATCGTCAATGAGAAGGTCTAAGGGATACAGTAAACCTGAAGTGAAGCATCGGAATCTAAAAGTGGACTCACACGAGAGGTTCAATTCATAGAAAGTGAGAGTGTCAGTCCTCTTGTAATTAAGACGGAATTATGCCATTTGTATATACATTCGGATGCATTTTCTGTGTATCATCGTCAATAAGAACGTCCAAGAGATACAGTAAACCTGAAGTGAAGCATCGGATTCTAAAACTGGACTCACAGGAGAGGTTCAAATTGTAAAAAGTTAGAGACTCACTCCTCTTGTTCTTAAGTCGGTATTGTGCCTTTTGTATTAAATTCGGGTGCAACGTCTGAGTTTCTTCGTCAATAAGAAGGTCCAAGGGATAAAGTAAACCTGAAGTGAAGCATCGGAATCTAAAACTGGACTCACAGGAGAGGTTCAAATCATAGATAGTGAGAGTGTCAGTCCTCTTGTACTTAGGTCGGCATTGTGCCATTTGTATTAAATTCGGATGCAATTTCTGGGTTTCATCGTCAATAAGAAGTTCCTAGGGATACAGTAAACCTGAAGTGAAGCATCGGAATCTAAAACTGGACTCACAGGAGAGGTTCAAATCATCGAAAGTTAGACTGTCAGTCCTCTTTTACTTAAGTCGGCATTGTGCCTTTCGTATTAAATTCCGATGCAATTTCTGTGTTCCATCGTTAATAAGAAGGTGCAAGGTATACATTAAACCTGATGTGAAGCATCGGAATCTAAAACTGGACTCACAGGAGAGGTTCAAATCATAGAAAGTTAGAGTGTCAGTCCTTCTGTACTTAAGTCGGCATTGTGCCTTTTGAATTTATTTCCGATGCAATTTCTGTGTTTCATCGTCAATAAGAATGTCCAAGGGATACAGTAAACCTGAAGTGAAGCATCGGAATCTAAAACTGGACTCACTGGAGAGCTTCAAATCATACAAAGTGAGACTGTCAGTCCTCTTTTACTTAAGTCGGTATTGTGCTTTTTGAATTTAATTCCGATGCAATTTCTGTGTTTCATCGTCAATAAGAAGGTCCTAGGGATACAGTAAACCTTAAGTGAAGCATCGGAATCTAAAACTGGACTCACAGGAGAGTTTCAAATCATAGAAAGTGAGAGTGTCAGTCCTCTTGTACTTAAGTCGGCATTGTGCCATTTGTATTGAATTCGGATGCAGTTTCTGTGTTTCATCGTCAATAAGAAGATCCAAGGGATACAGTAAACCGGAAGTGAAGCATCAGAATCTAAAACTGGACTCACAGGAGAGGTTCAAATCATAGAAAGTGAGAGTGTCAGTCCTCTTCTACTTAAGTCGGCATTGTGCCTTTTGTATTAAATTCGGATGCAATTTCTGTGTTTCACCGTCAATAAGAATGTGCAAGGCCAACACTAAACCAGAAGTAAAGCAGCGGAATCTAAAACTGGACTCACAGGAGAGGATCAAATCATATAAAGTGAGAGTGTCAGTCCTCTTGTACTTAAGTCGGCATTGTGCTTTTTTATTAAATTCGGATGCTATTTCTGTGTTTCATCGCCAATAAGAAGGTCCAAAAGATACAGTAAACCTGTAGTGAAGCATCAGAATCTAAAACTGGACTAACACGAGAGGTTCAAATCATAGAAAGTGAGAGTGTCAGTCCTCTACTACTTAAGTCGGCATTGTGCCCTTTGTATTAAATTCCGATGCAATTTCTGTGTTTCATCGTCAATAAGAAGGTGCAAGGTATACATTAAACCTGAAGTGAAGCATCGGAATCTAAAACTGGACTCACTGGAGAGGTTCAAATCATAGAAAGTGAGAGTGTCATTCCTCTTGTCCTTAAGTCGGTATTGTGACTTTTGTATTAAATTCGGATGCAATTTCTGTGTTTCATCATCAATAAGAAGGTCCAAGGGATACAGTAATCCTGAAGTGAAGCATCGAAATCTAAAACTGGACTTACAGGAGAGCTTCAAATCATAGAAAGTGAGAGTGTCAGTCATCCTGTACTTAAGTCGGCATTGTGCCATTTGTAATAAATTCGGATCCAATTTCTGTGTTTCATCGTCAATACGAATGTCCAAGGGATATAGTAAACCTGAAGTGAAGCATCGGAAACTGAAACTGGACTTACGGGAGAGGTTCAAATCATAGAAAAATAGAGTGTCATTCCTCTTGTACTTATGTCGGTATTGTGCCTTTTGTATTAAATTCGGATACAATATCTGTGTTTCATCGTCAATAAGAAGGTCCAAGGGATACAGTAAACCTGAAGTGAAGCATCGGAGTCTAAAACTGGACTCACAGGAGAGGTTCAAATCATAGTAAGTGAGAATGTCAGTCCTCTTGTACTTAAGTGGGCATTGTCACTTTTGTATTAAATTCGGATGCAATTTCTGTTTTTCATCGTCAATAAGAAGGTGCAAGGTATACAGTGAACCAGAAGTGAAGCATCGGAATCTTAAACTGGACTCACAGGAGAGGTTCAAATCATAGAAAGTTAGAGTGTCAGTCCTCTTGTACTTAAGTCGGCCCTGTGCCTTTTGAATTTAATTCCAATGCAATTTCTGCGTTTCATCGTCAATAAGAAGGTCCAAGGGATTCAGTAAACCAGAAGTGAAGCATCGGATTCTAAAACTGGACTCACAGGAGAGGTTCAAATCATAGAAAGTGAGAGTGTCTGTCCTCTTTTACTTAAGTCAGCATTGTGCCATTTGTATTAAATTCGGATCCAATTTCTGTGTTTCATCGTCAATAAGAAGGTCCAAGGGATACAGTAAACCTGAAGTGGAGCATCGGAATCAAAAACTGGACTCACAGGAGAGATTCAAATCAGAGAAAGTTAGAGTGTCACTCCTCTTGTACTTAAGTCGGTATTGTGCCTTTTGTATTAAATTCGGATGCAATTTCTGTGTTTCATCGTCAATAAGAAGGTGCAATGTATACAGTAAACCTGAAGTGAAGCATCGGTATCTAAAACTGGACTCACAGGAGAGGTTCATATCATAGAAAGTGAGAGTGTCTGTCCTCTTGTACTTAAGTTGGCTTTGAGCCATTTGTATTAAATTCGGATGCAATTTCTGTGTTTCATCGTCAATAAGAAGGTCCAAGGGATACAGTAAACCTGAAGTGAAGCATCGGAATCTAAAACTGGACTCACAGGAGAGGTTCATATCATAGAAAGTGAAAGTGTCTGTCCTCTTCTACTTAAGTCGGCATTGTGCCTTTTGAATTTAATTCCGATGCAATTTTTGTGTCTAATCGTCAAAAAGAAGGTCCAAGGGATACAGCAAACCTGAAGTGAAGCATCGGAACCTAAAACTGGACTCACAGGAGAGGTTCAAATCATAGAAAGTAAGAGACTCACTCCTCTTGTACTTAAGTCGGTATTGTGCCTTTTGTATTAAATTCGGATGCAATTTCTGTGCTTCATCGTCAATAAGAAGGTCCAAGTGATAAAGTAAACCTGAAGTGAAGCATCGGAATCTAAAACTGGACTCACAGGAGAGGTTCAAATCATAGAATGTGAGAATGTCAGTCCTCTTGTACTTAAGTCGACATTGTGACTTTTGTATTAAATTCGGATGCAATTTCTGTTTTTCATCGTCAATAAGAAGGTGCAAGGTATACAGTAAACCTGAAGTGAAGCATCGGAATCTAAAACTGGACCTACAGGAGACGTTCAATTCATAGAAAGTGAGAGTGTCAGTCCTCTTTTACTTAAGTCGGTATTGTGCATTTTGAATTTAATTCCGATGCAATTTCTGTGTTTCATCGTCAATAAGAAGGTCCAAGGGATACAGTAAACCTGAAGTGAAGCATCGGAATCTAAAACTCGACTCACAGGAGAGGTTAAAATCGTAGAAAGTGAGAGTGTCAGTCCTCTTGTACTTATGTCGGCATTGTGCCATTTGTATTAAATTCGGATGCAATTTCTGTGTTTCATTCTAAATAAGAAGGTCCAAGGGATACAGTAAACCTGAAGTAAAGCATCGGAATCTAAAACTGGACTCACAGGAGAGGTTCAAATCATAGAATGTTAGGGTATCAGTCCTCTTTTACTTAAGCCGGCATTGTGCGTTTTGTAATAAATTCGGATGCAATTTCTGTTTTACATCGTCAATAAGAAGGTCCAAGGGTTACAGTGATCCTGAAGTGAAGCATCGGAATCTAAAAGTGGACTCACAGGAGAGGTTCAATTCATAGAAAGTGAGAGTGTCAGTCCTCTTGTAATTAAGACGGAATTATGCCATTTGTATATACATTCGGATGCATTTTCTGTGTATCATCGTCAATAAGAAGGTCCAAGAGATACAGTAAACCTGAAGTGAAGCATCGGTATCTAAAACTGGACTCACAGGAGAGGTTCAAATTATAAAAATTTAGAGACTCACTCCTCTTGTTCTTAAGTCGGTATTGAGCCTTTTGTATTAAATTCGGGTGCAACTTCTGTGTTTCTTCGTCAATAAGAAGGTCCAAGGGATAATGTAAACCTGAAGTAAAGCATCGGAATCTAAAACTGGACTCACAGGAGAGGTTCAAATCATCGAAAGTTAGAGTGTCAGTCCTCTTTCACTTAAGTCGGCATTGTGCCTTTTGTATTCAATTCCGATGCAATATCTGTGTTTCATCGTCAATAAGAAGGTGCAAGGTATACATTAAACCTGAACTGAAGCATCGGAAACTAAAACTGGACTCACAGGAGAGGTTCAAATCATAGAAAGTGAGAGTGTCAGTCCTCTTGTACTTAAGTCGGCATTGTGCCATTTGTATTGAATTGGGATGCAGTTTCTGTGTTTCATCGTCAATAAGAAGATCAAAGTGATACAGTAAACCTGAAGTGAAGCATCGCAATCTAAAACTGGACTCACAGGAGAGAATCAAATCATAGAAAATTAGAGTGTCACTCCTCTAGTACTTAAGTCGGTATTGGTCCTTTTGTATTAAATTCGGATGCAATTTCTGTGTTTCATCGTCAATAAGAAGGTCCAAGGGATACACTGAACCTGAAGTGAAGCACCGGAATCTGAAACTGGACTCACAGGTGAGGTTCAAATCAAAGAATGTTAGAGTATCAGTCCTCATTTACTTAAGTCGGCATTGTGCCTTTTGTAATAAATTCGGAAGCAATTTCTGTTTTTCATCGTCAATAAGAATGTCCAAGGGATACAGTAATCCTGAAGTGAAGCATCGGAATCTAAAACTGGACACACAGGAGCGGTTCAAATCATAGAATGTTAAAGTGTCAGTCCTTTTTTTACTTAAGTCGGCATTGTGCCTTTTGTATTAAATTCCGATGCGATTTCTGTGTTTCATCGTCAATAAGAAGGTGCAATGTGTTCAGTAAACCTGAAGTGAAGCATCGGAATCTAAAACTGGACTCACTTTAGAGTTTCAAATCATACAAAGTGAGACTGTCAGTCCTCTTTTACTTAAGTCGGTATTGTGCTTTTTGAATTTAATTCCGATGCAATTTCTGTGTTTCATCGTCAATACGAAGGTCCTAGGGATACAGTAAACCTTAAGTGAAGCATCGGAATGTAAAACTGGACTCACAGGAGAGTTTAAAATCATAGAAAGTGAGAGTTTCAGTCCTCTTGTACTTAAGTCGGCATTGTGCCATTTGTATTGAATTCGCATGCAGTTTCTGTGTTTCATCGTCAATAAGAAGATCAAAGGGATACAGTAAACCTGAAGTGAAGCATCGCAATCTAAAACTGGACTCACAGGAGAGAATCAAATCATAGAAAATTAGAGTGTCACTCCTCTTGTACTTAAGTCGGTATTGTTCCTTTTGTATTAAATTCGGATGCAATTTCTGTGTTTCATCGTCAATAAGAAGGTCCAAGGGATACAGTAAACCTGAAGTGAAGCATCGGAATCTGAAACTGGACTCACAGGTGAGGTTCAAATCAAAGAATGTTAGAGTATCAGTCCTCATTTACTTAAGTCGGCATTGTGCCTTTTGTAATAAATTCGGAAGCAATTTCTGTTTTTCATCGTCAATAAGAATGTCCAAGGGATACAGTAATCCTGAAGTGAAGCATCGGAATCTAAAACTGGACACACAGGATCGGTTCAAATCATAGAATGTTAAAGTGTCAGTCCTTTTTTTACTTAAGTCGGCATTGGCCTTTTGTATTAAATTCCGATGCGATTTCTGTGTTTCATCGTCAATAAGAAGGTGCAATGTATTCAGTAAACCTGAAGTGAAGCATCGGAATCTAAAACTAGTCTCACACGAGAGGTTCAAATCATAGAAAGTGAGAGTGTCAGTCCTCTTGTACTTAAGTCGGCATTGTGCCTTTTTTATTAAATTCGGATGCTATTTCTGTGTTTCATCGCCAATAAGAAGGTGCAAGGTATACAGTAAACCTGAAGCGAAGCATCGGAATCTAAAACTGGACTCACAGGAGAGGATCAAATCATAGAAAGTGGGAGTGTCAGTCCTCTTGTACTTAAGTCGGCATTGTGCCATTTATATTAAATTCGGATGCAATTTCTGTGTTTCATCGTCAATAAGAAGGTCCAAGGGATACAGTAAACCGGAAGTGAAGCATCAGAATCTAAAACTGGACTCACAGGAGAGGTTCAAATCATAGAAAGTGAGAGTGTCAGTCCTCTTCTACTTAAGTCGGCATTGTGCCTTTCGTATTAAATTCGGATGCAATTTCTGTGTTTCACCGTCAATAAGAAGGTGCCAGGCCTACAGTAAACCAGAAGTAAAGCAGCGGAATCTAAAAGTGGACTCACAGGAGAGGATCAAATCATATAAAGTGAGAGTGTCAGTCCTCTTGTACTTAAGTCGGCATTGTGCTTTTTTATTAAATTCGGATGCTATTTCTGTGTTTCATCGCCAATAAGAAGGTCCAAGTGATACAGTAAACCGGAAGTGAAGCATCGGAATCTAAAACAGGACTCACAGGAGTGGTTCAAATCATAGAAAGTTAGAGTGTCAGTCCTCTTGTACTTAAGTCGTCATTGTGCCTTTTGATTTTAATTCCGATGCAGTTTCTGGGCTTCATCGTCAATCGGAAGCTGCAAGGGATACAGTAAACCTGAAGTGAAATATCAAAATCTAAAACAGGACTCAAAGGACAGGTCCAAATCATGGAAAGTGAGAGTTTCGGTCCTCTTGTACTCAAGTCGGCATTGTGCCATTTGTACTAAATTCGGATGCAATTTCTGTGTTTCACCGCCAATAAGAAGGTGCAAGGCATACAGTAAACCTGAAGTAAAGCAGCGGAATCTAAAACTGGACTCACAGGAGAGTATCAAATCATAGAAAGTGAGAGTGTCAGTCCTCTTGTACTTACGTCGGCATTGTGTCATTTGTATTAAATTCGGATGCAATTTCTGTGTTTCATCGTCAATAAGAAGGTCCAAGTGATACAGTAAACCGGAAGTGAAGCATCAGAATCTAAAACTGGACTCACAGGAGAGGTTCAAATCATAGAAAGTGAGAGTGTCAGTCCTCTACTACTTAAGTCGGCATTGTGCCTTTTGTATTAAATTCCGATGCAATTTCTGTTTTTCATCGTCAATAAGAAGGTGCAAGGTATACAGTGAACCAGAAGTGAAGCATCGGAATCTTAAACTGGACTCACAGGAGAGGTTCAAATCATAGAAAGATAGAGTGTCAGTCCTCTTGTACTTAAGTCGGCCCTGTGCCTTTTGAATTTAATTGCAATGCAATTTCTGCGTTTCATCGTCAATAAGAAGGTCCAAGGGATTCAGTAAACCAGAAGTGAAGCATCGGAATCTAAAACTGGACTCACAGGAGAGGTTCAAATCATAGAAAGTGAGAGTGTCTGTCCTCTTTTACTTAAGTCGGCATTGTGCCATTTGTATTAAATTCGGATCCAATTTCTGTGTTTCATCGTCAATAAGAAGGTCCAAGGGATACAGTAAACCTGAAGTGAAGCATCGGAATCTAAACCTGGACTCACAGGAGAGATTCAAATCAGAGAAAGTTAGAGTGTCACTCCTCTTGTACTTATGTCGGTATTGTGCCTTTTGTATTAAATTCGGATGCAATTTCTGTGTTTCATCTTCAATAAGAAGGTGCAATGTATACAGTAAACCTGAAGTGAAGCATCGGAATCTAAAACTGGACTCACAGGAGAGGTTCATATCATAGAAAGTGAGAGTGTCTGTCCTCTTGTACTTAAGTTGGCTTTGAGCCATTTGTATTAAATTCGGATGCAATTTCTGTGTTCCATCGTCAATAAGAAGGTCCAAGGGATACAGTAAACCTGAAGTGAAGCATCGGAATCTCAAACTGGACTCACAGGAGAGGTTCATATCATAGAAAGTGAAAGTGTCTGTCCTCTTCTACTTAAGTCGGCATTGTGCCTTTTGAATTAAATTCCGATGCAATTTTTGTGTTTAATCGTCAATAAGAAGGTCCAAGGGATACAGTAAACCTGAAGTGAAGCATCGGAACCTAAAACTGGACTCACAGGAGAGGTTCAAATCATAGAAAGTAAGAGACTCACTCCTCTTGTACTTAAGTCGGTATTGTGGCTTTTGTATTAAATTCGGATGCAATTTCTGTGCTTCATCGTCAATAAGAAGGTCCAAGTGATAAAGTAAACCTGAAGTGAAGCATCGGAATCTAAAACTGGACTCACAGGAGAGGTTCAAATCATAGAATGTGAGAATGTCAGTCCTCTTGTACTTAAGTCGGCATTGTGACTTTTGTATTAAATTCGGATGCAATTTCTGTTTTTCATCGTCAATAAGAAGGTGCAAGGTATACAGTGAACCAGAAGTGTAGCATCGGAAACTAAAACTGGACTCACAGGAGAGGTTCAAATCATAGAAAGTTAGAGTGTCAGTCCTCTTGTACTTAAGTCGGCATTGTGTATTTTGAATATAATTCCGATGCAATATCTGTGTTTCAACGTCAATAAGAGGGTCCAAGGGATACAGTATACCTGAAGTGAAGCATCGGAATCTAAAACTGGACCCACAGGAGACGTTCAATTCATAGAAAGTGAGAGTGTCAGTCCTCTTGTCCTTAAGTCGGCATTGCGCCATTTGTATTAAATTCGGATGCAATTTCTGTGTTTCATCTTCAGTAAGAAGGTCCAAGGGTTACAGTAAACCGGAAGTGAAGCATCGGAATCTAAAACTGGACTCACAGGAGAAAGTTAGAGACTCACTCCTCTTGTACTTAAGTCGGTATTGTGCCTTTTGTATTAAATTCGGGTGCAATTTCTGTGTTTCTTCGTCAAGAAGAAGGTCCAAGGGAAAAAGTAAACCTGAAGTGAAGCATCGGAATCTAAAACTGGACTCACAGGAGAGGTTCAAATCATCGAAAGTTAGAGTGTCAGTCCACTTTTACTTAAGTCGGCATTGTGCCTTTTTAATTTAATTCAGATGCAATTTTTGTGTTTCATCGACAATAAGATGGTCCAAGAGATACAGTAAACCTGAAGTGAAGCATCAGAATCTAAAACTGGACTCTCAGGAGAGGTTCAAATCATAGAAATTGAGAGTGTCAGTCCACTTGTACTTAAGTCGGCATTGTGCCTTTTGTATTAAATTCGGATGTCATTTCTGTGTTTCATCGTAAATAAGAAAGACCAAGCAATACAGTAAACCTCAAGTGAAGTATCGGAATCTAAAACAGGACTCACAGGAGAGGTTCAAATCATAGAAAGTTAGAGTGTCAGTCCTCTGGTACTTAAGTCGGCATTGTGCCTTTTGAATTTAATTCCGATGTAAATTCTGTGCTTCATCGTCAATCGGAAGGTCCAAGGTATACAGTAAACCTGAAGTAAAGCATTGGAATCTAAAACTGTACTCACAGGAGAGGTTCAAATCATAGAGAATTAGAAGGTCACTCTTCTTGTACTTAAGTCGGTATTGTGGCTTTTATATTAAATTCGGATGCAATTGATGTGTTTCATCGTCAATAAGAAGGTCCAAGGGATACAGTAAACCTGAAGTGAAGCATCGGAATCTAAAAATGGACTCACAGGAGAGGTTCAAATCATAGAAAGTTAGTGTGTCAGCCCTCTTGTACTTAAGTCGGCATTTTTCCTTTTGTATAAAATTCGGATGCAAACTCTGTGTTTCATCGTCAATATGAAGGTCCAAGGGAAGCAGTAAACCTGAAGTGAAGCATCGGAATCTAAAACTGGACTCACGGGAGAGGTTCAAATCATAGAAAGTTAGAGTGTCAGCTCTCTTGTACTTAAGTCGGCATTGTGCCTTTTGAATTTAATTCCGATGCAATTTCTGTGTCTCTTCGTCAATAAGAAGGTCCAAGGGATACAGTAAACCTGAAGTGAAACATCGGAATCTAAAACTGGACTCACAGGAGAGGTTCAAATCATCGAAAGTTAGAATGTCAGTCCTCTTTTACTTAAGTCGGCATTGTGCCTTTTGTATTAAATTCCGATGCAATTTCTGTGTTTCATCGTCAATAAGAAGGTGCAAGGTATACATTATACCTGAAGTGAAGCATCGGAATCTAAAACTGGACTCACAGGAGAGGTTCAAATCATAGAAAGTGAGAGTGTCAGTTCTCTTGTACTTAGGTCGGCATTGTGCCATTTGTATTAAATTCGGATTCAATTTCTGTATTTCATCATCAATACGAAGGTCCGAGGGATACAGTAAACCTGAAGAGAAACATCGGAATCTAAAACTGGACTAACAGGAGAGGTTCAAATCATAGAAAGTGAGAGTGTCAGTCCTCTTTTACTTAAGTCGGCATTGTGCCTTTTGAATTTAATACCGATGCAATTTTTGTGTTTCGACGACAATATGAAAGTCCAGGAGATACAGTAAACCTGAGTTGAAGCATCGGAATCAAAACTGGACTCACAGGAGAGGTTCAAATCATTGAGAGTTAGAGTGTCACTCCTCTTGTACTTATGTCGGTATTGTGCCTTTTTATTAAATTCGGATGCAATTTCTGTGTTTCATCGTCAATAAGAAGGTCCAAGGGATACAGTAAACCTTACGTGAAGCATCGGAAACTAAAACTGGACTCACAGGAGAGGTTCAAATCATAGAATGTTAGAGTGTCAGTCCTCTTTTACTTAAGTCGGCATTGTGCCTTTTGTATTAAATTCGGATGCCATTTCTGTGTTTCATCCTAAATAAGAAGGTCCAAGGGATACAGTAAACCTGAAGTGAAGCATCGGAATCTAAAACAGGACTCACAGGAGAGGTTCAAATCATAGAAACTTAGAGTGTCAGTCCTCTGGTACTTAAGTCGGCATTGTGCCTTTTGAATTTAATTCCGATGCAATTTCTGTGCTTCATCGTCAATCGGAAGGTGCAAGGTATACAGTAAACCTGAAGTGAAGCGTCAAAATCTAAAACTGGACTCAAAGGACCGGTCCAAATCATGGAAAGTGAGAGAGTCAGTCCTCTTGTACTTAAGTCGGCATTGTGCCATTTGTATTAAATTCGGATGCAATTTCTGTGTTTCACCGTCAATAAGAAGGTGCAAGGCATACAGAAAACCTGAAGTAAAGCAGCGGAATCTAAAACTGGACTCACAGGAGAGGATCAAATCATAGAAAGTGAGAGTGTCAGTCCTCTTGTACTTAAGTCGGCATTGTGTCATTTCTATTAAATTCGGATGCTATTTCTGTGTTTCATCGCAAATAAGAGGGTGCAAGGTATACAGTAAACCTGAAGTGAAGCATCGGAATCTAAAACTGGACTTACATTAGAGGTTCAAATCATAGAAAGTGAGAGTGTCAGTCCTCCTGTCCATAAGTCGGCATTGTGCCATTTGTATTAAATTCGGATCCAATTTCTGTGTTTCATCGTCAATAAGAAGGTCCAAGTGATACAGTAAACCTGAAGTGAAGCATCGGAATCTAAAACTGGACTCACAGGAGAGGTTCAAATCATAGAAAATTAGAGTGTCAGTTCTCTTTACTTAAGTCGGCATTGTGCTTTTTGAATTTAATTCCGATGCAATTTCTGTGTTTCATCGTCAATAAGAAGGTCCAAGGGATGCAGTAAACCTGAGAGAAGCATCGGAATCTAAAACTGGACTTACAGGAGACGTTCAAATCATAGAAAATGAGAGTGTCAGTCCTCTTGTCCTTAAGTCGGCATTGTGCCATTTGTATTAAATTCGGATGCTATTTCTGTGTTTCATCGTCAATAAGAAGGTCCAAGGGATACAGTAAACCTGAAGTGAAGCATCGGAATCTAAAACTGGACTCACAGGAGAGGTTCAAATCATAGAATGTTAGAGTGTCAGATCTCTTGTACTTAAGTCGGCATTGTGCTTTTAGAATTAAATTCCGATGCAATTTCTGTGTTTCATCGTCAATAAGAAGGTCCAAGGGATACAGTAAACCTGAAGTGAAGCATCGGAATCTAAAAGTGGACTCACAGGAGATGTTCAAATCATAGAAAGTGAGAGTGTCAGTCCTCTTGTAATTAAGACGGAATTATGCCATTTGTATATACATTCGGATGCAATTTCTGTGTTTCATCGTTAATAAGAAGGTCCAAGGGATACAGTAAACCTGAAGTGAAGAATCGGAATCTAAAACTGGACTCACAGGAGAGTTTCAAATCATAGAAAGTTAGAGCGTCAGTTCTCTTGTACTTAAGTCGGCATTGTGCTTTTTGAATTTAATTCCCATGCAATTTCTGTGTTTCATCGTCAATAAGAAGTTCCAAGGGATATAGTAAACCTGAGAGAAGCATCGGAATCTAAAACTGGACTTACAGGAGACGTTCAAATCATAGAAAATGAGAGTGTCAGTCCTCTTGTCCTTAGTCGGTATTGAGCCATTTGTATTAAATTCGGATGCTATTTCTGTGTTTCATCGTCAATAAGAAGGTCCAAAGGATACAGTAAACCTGAAGTGAAGCATCGGAATCTAAAACTGGACTCACAGGAGACGTTCAAAACATAGAATGTTAGAGTGTCAGTTCTCTTGTACTTAAGTCTGCATTCTGCTTTTTGAATTTAATTCCGATGCAATTTCTGTGCTTCATCGTCAATAAGAAGGTCCAAGGGATCCAGTAAACCTGAAGTGAAACATCGGAATCTAAAACTAGACTCACAGGAGAGGTTCAAATCATAGAAAGTGAGAGTGTCAGTCCTCTCTTACTTAAGTCGGCATTGAGCCATTTGTATTAAATTCGGATGCAATTTCTGTGTTTCATCGTCAATAAGAAGGTCCAAGGGATACAGTAAACCTGAAGTGAAGCATCGGAATCTAAAAGTGGACTCACAGGAGAGGTTCAAATCATAGAAAGTGAGAGTGTCAGTCCTCTTGTAATTAAGACGGAATTATGCCATTTGTATATACATTCGGATGCAATTTCTGTCTATCATCGTCAATAAGAAGGTCCAAGAGATACAGTAAAACTGAAGTGAAGCATCGGAATCTAAAACTGGACTCACAGGAGAGGTTCAAATCATAGAAAGTTAGAGACTCACTCCTCTTGTTCTTAAGTCGGTATTGTGCCTTTTGTATTAAATTCGGGTGCAACTTCTGTGTTTCTTCGTCAATAAGAAGGTCCAAGGGATTCAGTAAACCTGAAGTGAAGAATCGGAATCTAAAACTGGACTCACAGGAGAGGTTCAAATCATCAAAAGTTAGAGTGTCAGTCCTCTTTCACTTAAGTCGGCATTGTGCCTTTTGTATTCAATTCCGATGCAATATCTGAGTTTCATCGTCAATAAGAAGGTGCAAGGTATACATTAAACTTGAACTGAAGCATCGGAAACTAAAACTGGACTCACAGGAGAGGTTCAAATCATAGATAGTGAGAGTGTCAGTCCTCTTGTACTTAAGTCGGCATTGTGCCATTTGTATTAAATTCGGATGCCATTTCTGTGTTTCATCATCAGTAAGAAGGTCCTAGGGATACAGTAAACCTGAAGTGAAGAATCGGAACCCAAAACTGGACTCACAAGTGAGGTTCAAATCATCGAAAGTTAGAGTGTCAGTCCTCTTTTACTTAAGTCGCTATTGTGCTTTTTGAATTTAATTCCGATGCAATTTCTGTGTTTCATCGTAAATAAGAAGGTCCAAGGGATACAGTAAAATTGAAGTGAAGCATCGGAATCTAAAACTGGACTCACAGGAGAGGTTCAAATCATAGAAAGTGAGAGTGTCAGTCCTCTTGTGCTTAAGTCGGCATTGTGCCATTTGTATTGAATTCGGATGCAGTTTCTGTGTTTCATCGTCAATAAGAAGGTCCAAGGGATACAGTAAACCTGAAGTGAAGCATCGCAATCTAAAACTGGACTCACAGGAGAGATTCAAATCATAGAAAGTTAGAGTGTCACTCCTCTTGTACTTAAGTCGGTATTGTGCCTTTTGTATTAAATTCGGATGCAATTTCTGTGTTTCATCGTCAATAAGAAGGTCCAAGGGATACCGTAAACCTGAAGTGAAGCATCGGAATCTGAAACTGGACTCTCTGGAGAGGTTCAAGTCATAGAATGTTAGAATAACAGTCCTCATTACTTAAGTCGGCATTGTGCCTTTTGTAATAAATTCGGATGCAATTTCTGTTTTTCATCGTCAATAAGAAGGTCCAAGGGATACAGTAATCCAGAAGTGAAGCATCGGAATCTAAAACTGGACTCACAGGAGCGGTTCAAATCATAGAAAGTTACAGTGTCAATCCTTTTTTTTACTTAAGTCGGCATTGTGCCTTTTGTATTAAATTCCGATGCGATTTCTGTGTTTCATCGTCAATAAGAAGGTGCAATGTATACAGTAAACCTGAAGTGAAGCATCGGAATCCAAAACTGGTCTCACAGAAGAGGTTCAAATCATAGAAAGTGAGAGTGTCAGTCCTCTCTTACTTAAGTCGGCATTGAGCCATTTGCATTAAATTCGGATGCAATTTCTGTGTTTCATCGTCAATAAGAAGGTCCAAGGGATACAGTAAACCTGAAGTGAAGCATCGGAATCTAAAAGTGGACTCACAGGAGAGGTTCAAATCATAGAAAGTGAGAGTGTCAGTCCTCTTGTAATTAAGACGGAATTATGCCATTTGTATATACATTCGGATGCAATTTCTGTGTATCATCGTCAATAAGAAGGTCCAAGAGATACAGTAAACCTGAAGTGAAGCATCGGATTCTAAAACTGGACTCACAGGAGAGGTTCAAATCATAGAAAGTTAGAGACTCACTCCTCTTGTTCTTAAGTCGGTATTGTGCCTTTTGTATTAAATTCGGGTGCAACTTCTGTGTTTCTTCGTCAATAAGAAGGTCCAAGGGATTCAGTAAACCTGAAGTGAAGCATCGGAATCTAAAACTGGACTCACAGGAGAGGTTCAAATCATCGAAAGTTAGAGTGTCAGTCCTCTTTCACTTAAGTCGGCATTGTGCCTTTTGTATTCAATTCCGATGCAATATCTGCGTTTCATCGTCAATAAGAAGGTGCAAGGTATACATTAAACCTGAACTGAAGCATCGGAATCTAAAACTGGACTCACAGGAGAGGTTCAAATCATAGAAAGTGAGAGTGTCAGTCGTCTTGTACTTAAGTCGTCATTGTGCCATTTGTATTAAATTCGGATGCAATTTCTGTGTTTCATCATCAATAAGAATGTCCAAGGGATACAGTAAACCTGAAGTGAAGCATCGGAATCTAAAACTGGACTTACAGGAGAGGTTCAAATCATAGAAAGTGAGAGTGTCAGTCCTCCTGTCCTTAAGTCGGCATTGTGCCATTTGTATTAAATTCGGATCCAATTTCTGTGTTTCATCGTCAATAAGAAGGTCCAAGGGATACAGTAAACCTGAAGTGAAGAAATGGAATCTAAAACTGGACTCACAGGAGAGGTTCAAATCATAGAAAGTTAGAGTGTCAGTTCTCTTGTACTTAAGTCGGCATTGTGCTTTTTGAATTTAATTCCGATGCAATTTCTGTGTTTCATCGTCAATAAGAAGGTCCAAGGGATACAGTAAACCTGAGAGAAGCATCGGAATCTAAAACTGGACTTACAGGAGACGTTCAAATCATAGAAAATGAGAGTGTCAGTCCTCTTGTCCTTAAGTCGCTATTGAGCCATTTGTATTAAATTCGGATGCTATTTCTGTGTTTCATCGTCAATAAGAAGGTCCAAGGGATACAGTAAACCTGAAGTGAAGCATCGGAATCTAAAACTGGACTCACAGGAGACGTTCAAATCATAGAATGTTAGAGTGTCAGTTCTCTTGTACTTAAGTCGGCATTGTGCTTTTTGAATTCAATTCCGATGCAATTTCTGTGCTTCATCGTCAATAAGAAGGTCCAAGGGATACAGTAAACCTGAAGTGAAACATCGGAATCTAAAACTGGACTCACAGGAGAGGTTCAAATCATAGAAAGTGAGGGTGTCAGTACTCTTTTACTTAAGTCGGCATTGTGCCTTTTGAATTTAATTCCGATGCAAATTTTGTGTTTCATCGACAATATGAAGGTCCAAGAGATACAGTAAAACTGAAGTGAAACATCGGAATCTAAAACTGGGCTCACAGGAGAGGTTCAAATCATAGAAAGTGAGAGTGTCAGTCCTCTTGTACTTAAGTCGGCATTGTGCCATTTGTATGAAATTCGGATTCAATTTCTGTGTTTCATCGTCAATAAGAAGGTCCAAGGGATACAGTAAACCTGAAGTGAAGCATCGGAATCTGAAACTGGACTGACAGGAGAAGTTCAAATCATCGAAAGTTAGAGTGTCAGTCCTCTTTTACTTAAGTCGGCATTGTGCCTTTTGTATTCAGTTCCGATGCAATATCTGTGTTTCATCGTCAATAAGAAGGTGCAAGGTATACATTAAACCTGAACTGTAGCATCGGAATCTAAAACTGGACTCACAGGAGAGGTTCAAATCATAGAAAGTGAGAGTGTCAGTCCTCTTGTACTTAAGTCGGCATTGAGCCATTTGTATTACATTCGGATGCAATTTCTGTGTTTCATCATCAATAAGAAGGTCCTAGGGATACAGTAAACCTGAAGAGAAGCATCGGAACCCAAAACTGGACTCACAGGAGAGGTTCAAATCATCGAAAGTTAGAGTGTCAGTCCTCTTTTACTTAAGTCCCTATTGTGCTTTTTGAACTTAATTCCGATGCAATTTCTGTGTTTCATCGTAAATAAGAAGGTCCAAGGGATACAGTAAAATTGAAGTGAAGCATCGGAATCTAAAACTGGACTCACAGGAGAGGTTCAAATCATAGAAAGTGAGAGTGTCAGTCCTCTTGTACTTAAGTCAGCATTGTGCCATTTGTATTGAATTCGGATGCAGTTTCTGTGTTTCATCGTCAATAAGAAGGTCCAAGGGATACAGTAAACCTGAAGTGAAGCATCGCAATCTAAAACTGGACTCAGAGGAGAGATTCAAATCATAGAAAGTTAGAGTGTCACTCCTCTTGTACTTAAGTCAGTATTGTGCCTTTTGTATTAAATTCGGATGCAATTTCTGTGTTTTATCGTCAATAAGAAGGTCCAAGGGATACAGTAAACCTGAAGTGAAGCATCGGAATCTGAAACTGGACTCACAGGAGAGGTTCAAATCATAGAATGTTAGAATATCAGTCCTCATTTACTTAAGTCAGAATTGCGCCATTTGTAATAAATTCGGACGCAATTTCTATTTTCCATCGTCAATAAGAAGGTTTAAGGGATCCAGTAAACCTGAAGTGAAACATCGGAATCTAAAACTGGACTCACAGTAGCGGTTCAAATCATAGAAAGTTACAGTGTCAATCCTTTTTTTTACTTAAGTCGGCATTGTGCCTTTTGTATTAAATTCCGATGGGATTTCTGTGTTTCATCGTCAATAAGAAGGTGCAATGTATACAGTAAACCTGAAGTGAAGCATCGGAATCCAAAACTGGTCTCACAGAAGAGGTTCAAATCATAGAAAGTGAGAGTGTCAGTCCTCTCTTACTTAAGTCGGCATTGAGCCATTTGCATTAAATTCGGATGCAATTTCTGTGTTTCATCGTCAATAAGAATGTCCAAGGGATACAGTAAACCTGAAGTGAAGCATCGGAATCTAAAAGTGGACTCACAGGAGAGGTTCAAATCATAGAAAGTGAGAGTGTCAGTCCTCTTGTAATTAAGACGGAATTATGCCATTTGTATATACATTCGGATGCAATTTCTGTGTATCATCGTCAATAAGAAGGTCCAAGAGATACAGTAAACCTGAAGTGAAGCATCGGATTCTAAAACTGGACTCACAGGAGAGGTTCAAATCATAGAAAGTTAGAGACTCACTCCTCTTGTTCTTAAGTCGGTATTGTGCCTTTTGTATTAAATTCGGGTGCAACTTCTGTGTTTCTTCGTCAATAAGAAGGTCCAAGGGATTCAGTAAACCTGAAGTGAAGCATCGGAATCTAAAACTGGACTCACAGGAGAGGTTCAAATCATCGAAAGTTAGAGTGTCAGTCCTCTTTCACTTAAGTCGGCATTGTGCCTTTTGTATTCAATTCCGATGTAATATCTGCGTTTCATCGTCAATAAGAAGGTGCAAGGTATACATTAAACCTGAACTGAAGCATCGGAATCTAAAACTGGACTCACAGGAGAGGTTCAAATCATAGAAAGTGAGAGTGTCAGTCGTCTTGTACTTAAGTCGGCATTGTGCCATTTGTATTAAATTCGGATGCAATTTCTGTGTTTCATCATCAATAAGAATGTCCAAGGGATGCAGTAAACCTGAAGTGAAGCATCGAAATCTAAAACTGGACTTACAGGAGAGGTTCAAATCATAGAAAGTGAGAGTGTCAGTCCTCCTGTCCTTAAGTCGGCATTGTGCCATTTGTATTAAATTCGGATCCAATTTCTGTGTTTCATCGTCAATAAGAAGGTCCAAGGGATACAGTAAACCTGAAGTGAAGAAATGGAATCTAAAACTGGATTCACAGGAGAGGTTCAAATCATAGAAAGTTAGAGTGTCAGTTCTATTGTACTTAAGTCGGCATTGTGCTTTTTGAATTTAATTCCGATGCAATTTCTGTGTTTCATCGTCAATAAGAAGGTCCAAGGGATACAGTAAACCTGAGAGAAGCATCGGAATCTAAAACTGGACTTACAGGAGACGTTCAAATCATAGAAAATGAGAGTGTCAGTCCTCTTGTCCTTAAGTCGCTATTGAGCCATTTGTATTAAATTCGGATGCTATTTCTGTGTTACATCGTCAATAAGAGGGTCCAAGGGATACAGTAAACCTGAAGTGAAGCATCGGAATCTAAAACTGGACTCACAGGAGACGTTCAAATCATAGAATGTTAGAGTGTCAGTTCTCTTGTACTTAAGTTGGCATTGTGCTTTTTGAATTTAATTCCGATGCAATTTCTGTGCTTCATCGTCAATAAGAAGGTCCAAGGGATACAGTAAACCTGAAGTGAAACATCGCAATCTAAAACTGGACTCACAGCAGAGGTTCAAATCATAGAAAGTGAGTGTGTCAGTACTCTTTTACTTAAGTCGGCATTGTGCCTTTTGAATTTAATTCCGATGCAAATTTTGTGTTTCATCGACAATATGAAGGTCCAAGAGATACAGTAAAACTGAAGTGAAACATCGGAATCTAAAACTGGGCTCACAGGAGAGGTTCAAATCATAGAAAGTGAGAGTGTCAGTCCTATTGTACTTAAGTCGGCATTGTGCCATTTGTATGAAATTCGGATTCAATTTCTGTGTTTCATCGTCAATAAGAAGGTCCAAGGGATACAGTAAACCTGAAGTGAAGCATCGGAATCTGAAACTGGACTGACAGGAGAAGTTCAAATCATCGAAAGTTAGAGTGTCAGTCCTCTTTTACTTAAGTCGGCATTGTGCCTTTTGTATTCAATTCCGATGCAATATCTGTGTTTCATCGTCAATAAGAAGGTGCAAGGTATACATTAAACCTGAACTGTAGCATCGGAATCTAAAACTGGACTCACAGGAGAGGTTCAAATCATAGAAAGTGAGAGTGTCAGTCCTCTTGTACTTAAGTCGGCATTGAGCCATTTGTATTAAATTCGGATGCAATTTCTGTGTTTCATCATCAATAAGAAGGTCCTAGGGATACAGTAAACCTGAAGTGAAGCATCGGAACCCAAAACTGGACTCACAGGAGAGGTTCAAATCATCGAAAGTTAGAGTGTCAGTCCTCTTTTACTTAAGTCCCTATTGTGCTTTTTGAACTTAATTCCGATGCAATTTCTGTGTTTCATCGTAAATAAGAAGGTCCAAGGGATACAGTAAAATTGAAGTGAAGCATCGGAATCTAAAACTGGACTCACAGGGGAGGTTCAAATCATAGAAAGTGAGAGTGTCAGTCCTCTTGTACTTAAGTCAGCATTGTGCCATTTGTATTGAATTCGGATGCAGTTTCTGTGTTTCATCGTCAATAAGAAGGTCCAAGGGATACAGTAAACCTGAAGTGAAGCATCGCAATCCAAAACTGGACTCAGAGGAGAGATTCAAATCATAGAAAGTTAGAGTGTCACTCCTCTTGTACTTAAGTCGGTATTGTGCCTTTTGTATTAAATTCGGATGCAATTTCTGTGTTTTATCGTCAATAAGAAGGTCCAAGGGATACAGTAAACCTGAAGTGAAGCATCGGAATCTGAAACTGGACTCACAGGAGAGGTTCAAATCATAGAATGTTAGAATATCAGTCCTCATTTACTTAAGTCAGAATTGCGCCATTTGTAATAAATTCGGATGCAATTTCTATTTTCCATCGTCAATAAGAAGGTTTAAGGGATCCAGTAAACCTGAAGTGAAACATCGGAATCTAAAACTGGACTCACAGGAGAGGTTCAAATCATCGAAAGTTAGAGTGTCAGTCCTCTTTTACTTAAGTCGGCATTGTGCCTTTTGTATTAAATTCCGATGCAATTTCTGTGTTTCATCGTCAATAAGAAGGTGCAAGGTATACATTATACCTGAAGTGAAGCATCGGAATCTAAAACTGGACTCACAAAGGGGTTCAAATCATAGAAAGTGAGAGTGTCAGTCCTCTTGTACTTAAGTCGGCATTGTGCCATTTGTATTAAATTCGGATGCAATTTCTGTGTTTCATCATCAATATGAAGGTCCAAGGGATACAGTAAACCTGAAGTGAAGCATCGGAATCTAAAACTGGACTTACAGGAGAGGTTCAGATCATAGAAAGTGAGAGTGTCACTCCTCCTGTCCATAAGTCGGCATTGTGCCATTTGCATTAAATTCGGATCCAATTTCTGTGTTTCACCGTCAATAAGAAGGTCCAAGGGATACAGTAAACCTGAAGTGAAGCATCGGAATCTAAAACTGGCCTCACAGGAGAGGTTCAAATCATAGAAAGTTAGAGTGTCAGTTCTCTTGTACTTAAGTCGGCATTGTGTTTTTTGAATTTATTTCCGATGCAATTTCTGTGTTTCATCGTCAATAAGAAGGTCCAAGGGATACAGTAAACCAGAGTGAAGCTTCGGAATCTAAAACTGGACTTACAGGAGACGTTCAAATCATAGAAAATGAGAGTGTCAGTCCTCTTGTCCTTAAGTCGGCATTGTGCCATTTGTATTATATTCGGATGCTATTTCTGTGTTTCATCGTCAATAAGAAGGACCAAGGGATACAGTAAACCTGAAGTGAAGCATCGGAATCTAAAACTGGACTCACAGGAGAGGTTCAAATCATAGAATGTTAGAGTGTCAGTTCTCTTGTACTTAAGTAGGCATTGTGCTTTTTGAATTTAATTCCGATGCAATTTCTGTGTTTCATCGTCAATAAGAAGGTCCAAGGGATACAGTAAACCTGAAGTGAAACATCGGAATCTAAAACTGGACTCACAGGAGAGGTTCAATTCATAGAAAGTGAGGGTGTCTGTACTCTTTTACTTAAGTCGGCATTGTGCTTTTGAATTTTATTCCGATGCAAATTTTGTGTTTCATCGACAATAAGAATGTCCAAGAGATACAGTAAAACTGAAGTGAAACATCGGAATCTAAAACTGGGCTCACAGGCGGGGTTCAAATCATAGAAAGTGAGAGTGTCAGTCCTCTTGTACTTAAGTCAGCATTGTGCCATTTGTATTAAATTCGGATGCAATTTCTGTGTTTCATCGTCAATAAGAAGGTCCAAGGGATACAGTAAACCTGAAGTGAAGCATCGGAATCTGAAACTGGACTCACAGGAGAGGTTCAAATCATCGAAAGTTAGAGTGTCAGTCCTCTTTACTTAAGTCGCTATTGTGCTTTTTGAATTTAATTCCGATGCAATTTCTGTGTTTTATCGTCAATAAGAAGGTCCAAGGGATACAGTAAACCTGAAGTGAAGCATCGGAATCTGAAACTGGACTCACAGGAGAGGTTCAAATCATAGAATGTTAGAATATCAGTCCTCATTTACTTAAGTCAGAATTGCGCCATTTGTAATAAATTCGGACGCAATTTCTATTTTCCATCGTCAATAAGAAGGTTTAAGGGATCCAGTAAACCTGAAGTGAAACATCGGAATCTAAAACTGGACTCACAGTAGCGGTTCAAATCATAGAAAGTTACAGTGTCAATCCTTTTTTTTACTTAAGTCGGCATTGTGCCTTTTGTATTAAATTCCGATGGGATTTCTGTGTTTCATCGTCAATAAGAAGGTGCAATGTATACAGTAAACCTGAAGTGAAGCATCGGAATCCAAAACTGGTCTCACAGAAGAGGTTCAAATCATAGAAAGTGAGAGTGTCAGTCCTCTCTTACTTAAGTCGGCATTGAGCCATTTGCATTAAATTCGGATGCAATTTCTGTGTTTCATCGTCAATAAGAATGTCCAAGGGATACAGTAAACCTGAAGTGAAGCATCGGAATCTAAAAGTGGACTCACAGGAGAGGTTCAAATCATAGAAAGTGAGAGTGTCAGTCCTCTTGTAATTAAGACGGAATTATGCCATTTGTATATACATTCGGATGCAATTTCTGTGTATCATCGTCAATAAGAAGGTCCAAGAGATACAGTAAACCTGAAGTGAAGCATCGGATTCTAAAACTGGACTCACAGGAGAGGTTCAAATCATAGAAAGTTAGAGACTCACTCCTCTTGTTCTTAAGTCGGTATTGTGCCTTTTGTATTAAATTCGGGTGCAACTTCTGTGTTTCTTCGTCAATAAGAAGGTCCAAGGGATTCAGTAAACCTGAAGTGAAGCATCGGAATCTAAAACTGGACTCACAGGAGAGGTTCAAATCATCGAAAGTTAGAGTGTCAGTCCTCTTTCACTTAAGTCGGCATTGTGCCTTTTGTATTCAATTCCGATGCTATATCTGCGTTTCATCGTCAATAAGAAGGTGCAAGGTATACAATAAACCTGAACTGAAGCATCGGAATCTAAAACTGGACTCACAGGAGAGGTTCAAATCATAGAAAGTGAGAGTGTCAGTCGTCTTGTACTTAAGTCGGCATTGTGCCATTTGTATTAAATTCGGATGCAATTTCTGTGTTTCATCATCAATAAGAATGTCCAAGGGATGCAGTAAACCTGAAGTGAAGCATCGAAATCTAAAACTGGACTTACAGGAGAGGTTCAAATCATAGAAAGTGAGAGTGTCAGTCCTCCTGTCCTTAAGTCGGCATTGTGCCATTTGTATTAAATTCGGATCCAATTTCTGTGTTTCATCGTCAATAAGAAGGTCCAAGGGATACAGTAAACCTGAAGTGAAGAAATGGAATCTAAAACTGGATTCACAGGAGAGGTTCAAATCATAGAAAGTTAGAGTGTCAGTTCTATTGTACTTAAGTCGGCATTGTGCTTTTTGAATTTAATTCCGATGCAATTTCTGTGCTTCATCGTCAATAAGAAGGTCCAAGGGATACAGTAAACCTGAAGTGAAACATCGGAATCTGAAACTGGACTCACAGGAGAGGTTCAAATCATAGAAAGTGAGGGTGTCAGTACTCTTTTACTTAAGTCGGCATTGTGCCTTTTGAATTTAATTCCGATGCAAATTTTGTGTTTCATCGACAATATGAAGGTCCAAGAGATACAGTAAAACTGAAGTGAAACATCGGAATCTAAAACTGGGCTCACAGGAGAGGTTCAAATCATAGAAAGTGAGAGTGTCAGTCCTATTGTACTTAAGTCGGCATTGTGCCATTTGTATGAAATTCGGATTCAATTTCTGTGTTTCATCGTCAATAAGAAGGTCCAAGGGATACAGTAAACCTGAAGTGAAGCATCGGAATCTGAAACTGGACTGACAGGAGAAGTTCAAATCATCGAAAGTTAGAGTGTCAGTCCTCTTTTACTTAAGTCGGCATTGTGCCTTTTGTATTCAATTCCGATGCAATATCTGTGTTTCATCGTCAATAAGAAGGTGCAAGGTATACATTAAACCTGAACTGTAGCATCGGAATCTAAAACTGGACTCACAGGAGAGGTTCAAATCATAGAAAGTGAGAGTGTCAGTCCTCTTGTACTTAAGTCGGCATTGAGCCATTTGTATTAAATTCGGATGCAATTTCTGTGTTTCATCATCAATAAGAAGGTCCTAGGGATACAGTAAACCTGAAGTGAAGCATCGGAACCCAAAACTGGACTCACAGGAGAGGTTCAAATCATCGAAAGTTAGAGTGTCAGTCCTCTTTTACTTAAGTCCCTATTGTGCTTTTTGAACTTAATTCCGATGCAATTTCTGTGTTTCATCGTAAATAAGAAGGTCCAAGGGATACAGTAAAATTGAAGTGAAGCATCGGAATCTAAAACTGGACTCACAGGGGAGGTTCAAATCATAGAAAGTGAGAGTGTCAGTCCTCTTGTACTTAAGTCAGCATTGTGCCATTTGTATTGAATTCGGATGCAGTTTCTGTGTTTCATCGTCAATAAGAAGGTCCAAGGGATACAGTAAACCTGAAGTGAAGCATCGCAATCCAAAACTGGACTCAGAGGAGAGATTCAAATCATAGAAAGTTAGAGTGTCACTCCTCTTGTACTTAAGTCGGTATTGTGCCTTTTGTATTAAATTCGGATGCAATTTCTGTGTTTTATCGTCAATAAGAAGGTCCAAGGGATACAGTAAACCTGAAGTGAAGCATCGGAATCTGAAACTGGACTCACAGGAGAGGTTCAAATCATAGAATGTTAGAATATCAGTCCTCATTTACTTAAGTCAGAATTGCGCCATTTGTAATAAATTCGGATGCAATTTCTATTTTCCATCGTCAATAAGAAGGTTTAAGGGATCCAGTAAACCTGAAGTGAAACATCGGAATCTAAAACTGGACTCACAGGAGAGGTTCAAATCATCGAAAGTTAGAGTGTCAGTCCTCTTTTACTTAAGTCGGCATTGTGCCTTTTGTATTAAATTCCGATGCAATTTCTGTGTTTCATCGTCAATAAGAAGGTGCAAGGTATACATTATACCTGAAGTGAAGCATCGGAATCTAAAACTGGACTCACAAAGGGGTTCAAATCATAGAAAGTGAGAGTGTCAGTCCTCTTGTACTTAAGTCGGCATTGTGCCATTTGTATTAAATTCGGATGCAATTTCTGTGTTTCATCATCAATATGAAGGTCCAAGGGATACAGTAAACCTGAAGTGAAGCATCGGAATCTAAAACTGGACTTACAGGAGAGGTTCAGATCATAGAAAGTGAGAGTGTCACTCCTCCTGTCCATAAGTCGGCATTGTGCCATTTGCATTAAATTCGGATCCAATTTCTGTGTTTCACCGTCAATAAGAAGGTCCAAGGGATACAGTAAACCTGAAGTGAAGCATCGGAATCTAAAACTGGCCTCACAGGAGAGGTTCAAATCATAGAAAGTTAGAGTGTCAGTTCTCTTGTACTTAAGTCGGCATTGTGTTTTTTGAATTTAATTCCGATGCAATTTCTGTGTTTCATCGTCAATAAGAAGGTCCAAGGGATACAGTAAACCAGAGTGAAGCCTCGGAATCTAAAACTGGACTTACAGGAGACGTTCAAATCATAGAAAATGAGAGTGTCAGTCCTCTTGTCCTTAAGTCGGCATTGTGCCATTTGTATTATATTCGGATGCTATTTCTGTGTTTCATCGTCAATAAGAAGGACCAAGGGATACAGTAAACCTGAAGTGAAGCATCGGAATCTAAAACTGGACTCACAGGAGAGGTTCAAATCATAGAATGTTAGAGTGTCAGTTCTCTTGTACTTAAGTAGGCATTGTGCTTTTTGAATTTAATTCCGATGCAATTTCTGTGTTTCATCGTCAATAAGAAGGTCCAAGGGATACAGTAAACCTGAAGTGAAACATCGGAATCTAAAACTGGACTCACAGGAGAGGTTCAATTCATAGAAAGTGAGGGTGTCTGTACTCTTTTACTTAAGTCGGCATTGTGCTTTTGAATTTTATTCCGATGCAAATTTTGTGTTTCATCGACAATAAGAATGTCCAAGAGATACAGTAAAACTGAAGTGCAACATCGGAATCTAAAACTGGGCTCACAGGCGGGGTTCAAATCATAGAAAGTGAGAGTGTCAGTCCTCTTGTACTTAAGTCAGCATTGTGCCATTTGTATTAAATTCGGATGCAATTTCTGTGTTTCATCGTCAATAAGAAGGTCCAAGGGATACAGTAAACCTGAAGTGAAGCATCGGAATCCGAAACTGGACTCACAGGAGAGGTTCAAATCATCGAAAGTTAGAGTGTCAGTCCTCTTTACTTAAGTCGCTATTGTGCTTTTTGAATTTAATTCCGATGCAATTTCTGTGATTCATCGTAAATAAGAAGGTCCAAGGGATACAGTAAAATTGAAGTGAAGCATCAGAATCTAAAACTGGACTCACAGGAGAGGTTCAAATCATAGAAAGTGAGAGTGTCAGTCCTCTTGTGCTTAAGTCGGCATTGTGCCATTTGTATTGAATTCGGATGCAGGTTCTGTGTTTCATCGTCAATAAGAAGGTCCAAGGCATACAGTAAACCTGAAGTGAAGCATCGCAATCTAAAACTGGACTCACAGGAGAGAATCAAATCGTAGAAAGTTAGAGTGTCACTCCTCTTGTACTTAAGTCGGTATTGTGCCTTTTGTATTCAATTCGGATGCAATTTCTGTGTTTCATCGTCAATAAGAAGGTCCAAGGGATACCGTAAACCTGAAGTGAAGCATCGGAATCTGAAACTGGTCTCACAGGCGAGGTTCAAATCACAAAATGTTAGAATATCAGTCCTCATTACTTAAGTCGCCATTGTGCCTTTTGTAATACATTCGGATGCAATTTCTGTCATTCATCGTCAATAAGAAGGTCCAAGGGATACTGTAAGCCTGAAGTGAAGCATCGGAATCTAAAAGTGGACTCACAGTAGAGTTTCAAATCATAGAAAGTGAGAGTGTCGGTCCTCTTGTAATTAAGACGGAATTATACCATTTGTATATACATTCGGATGCAATTTCTGTGTATCATCGTCAATAACAAGGTCCAAGAGATACAGTAAACCTGAAGTGAAGGATCGGAATCTAAAACTGGACTCACAGGAGAGGTTCAAATCATAGAAAGTTAGAGACTCACTCCTCTTGTTCATAAGTCGGTATTGTTCCTTTTGTATTAAATTCGGGTGCAACTTCTATGTTTCTTCGTCAATAAGAAGGTCCAAGGGATTCAGTAAACCTGAAGTGAAGCATCGGAATCTAAAACTGGACTCACAGGAGAGGTTCAAATCATCGAAAGTTAGAGTGTCAATCCTCTTTCACTTAAGTCGGCATTGTGCCTTTTGAATTCAATTCCGATGCAATATCTATGTTTCATCGTCAATAAGAAGCTGCAAGGTATACATTAAACCTGAACTGAAGCATCGGAATCTAAAACTGGACTCACAGGAGTGGTTCATCTCATAGAAAGTGAGAGTGTCAGTCCTCTTGTACTTAAGTCGGCATTGTGCCATTTGTATTAAATTCGGATGCAATTTCTGTGTTTCATCATCAATAAGAAGGTCCAAGGGATACAGCAAACCTGAAGTGAAGCATCGGAATCTAAAACTGGACTTACAGGAGAGGTTCAAATCATAGAAAGTGAGAGTATCAGTCCTCCTGTCCTTAAGTCGGCATTGTGCCATTTGTATTAAATTCGGATCCAATTTCTGTGTTTCATCGTCAATAAGAAGGTCCAAGGGATACAGTAAACCTGAAGTGAAGCATCGGAATCTAAAACTGGACTCACAGGAGAGGTTCAAATCATAGAAAGTTAGAGTGTCAGTTCTCTTGTACTTAAGTCGGCATTGTGCTTTTTGAATTTAAATCCGATGCAGTTTCTGTGTTTCATCGTCAATAAGAAGGTCCAAGGGATACAGTAAACCTGAGAGAAGCATCGGAATCTAAGACTGGACTTACAGGAGACGTTCAAATCATAAAAAATGAGAGTGTCAGTCCTCTTGTCCTTAAGTCGGCATTGTGCCATTTGTATTAAATTCGGATGCTATTTCTGTGTTTCATCGTCAATAAGAAGGTCCAAGGGATACAGTAAACCTGAAGTGAAGCATCGGAATCTAAAACTGGACTCACAGGAGAGGTTCAAATCATAGAATGTTAGAGTGTCAGTTTTCTTGTACTTAAGTCGGCATTGTGCTTTTTGAATTTAATTCCGATGCAATTTCTGTGTATCATCGTCAATAAGAAGGTCCAAGGTATACAGTAAACATGAAGTGAAACATCTGAATCTAAAACTGGACTCACAGGAGAGTTTCAAATCATAGAAAGTGAGGGTGTCAGTACTCTTTTACTTAAGTCGGCATTGTGCCTTATGAATTTAATTCCAATGCAAATTTTGTGTTTCATCGACAATAAGAAGGTCCAAGAGATACAGTAAAACTGAAGTGAAACATTGGAATCTAAAACTGGGCTCACAGGAGAGGTTCAAATCATAGGAAGTGAGAGTGTCAGTCCTCTTGTACTTAAGTCGGCATTGTGCCATTTGTATTAAATTCGGATGCAATTTCTGTGTTTCATCGTCAATAAGAAGGTCCAAGGGATACAGTAAACCTGAAGTGAAGCATCGGAATCTGAAACTGGACTCACAGGGGAGGTTCAAATCATCGAAAGTTAGAGTGTCAGTCCTCTTTTACTTAAGTCGGCATTGTGCCTTTTGTATTCAATTGCGATGCAATATCTGTGTTTCATCGTCAATAAGAAGGTGCAAGGTATACATTAAACCTGAACTGAAGCATCGGAATCTAAAACTGGACTCACAGGAGAGGTTCAAATCATAGACAGTGAGGGTGTCAGACCTCTTGTACTTAAGTCGGCATTGTGCCATTTGTATTAAATTCGGATGCAATTTCTGTGTTTCATCATCAATAAGAAGGTCCTAGGGATACAGTAAACCTGAAGTGAAGCATCGGAACCCAAAACTGGACTCACAGGAGGGGTTCAAATCATCGAAAGTTAGAGTGTCAGTCCTCTTTTACTTAAGTCGCTATTGTGCTTTTTGAATTTAATTCCGATGCAATTTCTGTGTTTCATCGTAAATAAGAAGGTCCAAGGGATACAGAAAAATTGAAGTGAAGCATCGGAATCTAAAACTGGACTCACAGGAGAGGTTCAAATCATAGAAAGTTAGAGTGTCAGTTCTCTTGTACTTAAGTCGGCATTGTGCTTTTTGAATTTAAATCCGATGCAGTTTCTATGTTTCATCGTCAATAAGAAGGTGCAAGGTATACATTATACCTGAAGTGAAGCGTCGCAATCTAAAACTGGACTCAGAGGAGAGATTCAAATCATAGAAAGTTAGAGTGTCACTCCTCTTGTACTTAAGTCGGAATTGTGCCTTTTGTATTAAAGTCGGATGCAATTTCTGTGTTTCGTCGTCAATAAGAAGGTCCAAGGGGTACAGTAAACCTGAAGTGAAGCATCGGAATCTGAAACTGGACTCACAGGAGAGGTTCAAATCATAGAATGTTAGAATATCAGTCCTCATTTACTTAAGTCGGCATTGTGCCTTTTGTAATAAATTCGGATGCAATTTCTGTTTTTCATCGTCAATAAGAAGGTCCAAGGGATCCAGTAAACCTGAAGTGAAACATCGGAATCTAAAACTGGACCCACAGGAGAGTTTCAAATCATCGAAAGTTAGAGTGTCAGTCCTCTTTTACTTAAGTCGGCATTGTGCCTTTTGTATTAAATTCCATTGCAATTTCTGTGTTTCATCGTCAATAAGAAGGTGCAAGGTATACATTATACCTGAAGTGAAGCATCGGAATCTAAAACTGGACTCACAGGAGGGGTTCAAATCATAGAAAGTGAGAGTGTCAGTCCTCTTGTACTTAAGTCGGCATTGTGCCATTTGTATTAAATTCGTATCCAATTTCTGTGTTTCATCGTCAATAAGGAGGTCCAAGGGATACAGTAAACCTGAAGTGAAGCATCGGAATCTAAAACTGGACTCACAGGAGAGATTCAAATCAGAGAAAGTTAGAGTGTCACTCCTCTTGTACTTAAGTCGGTATTGTGAATTTTGTATGAAATTCGGATTCAATTTCTGTGTTTCATCGTCAATAAGAAGGTGCAATGTATACAGTAAACCTGAAGTGAAGCATCGGAATCTAAAACTGGACTCACAGGAGATGTTCATATCATAGAAAGTGAGAGTGTCTGTCCTCTTGTACTTAGGTTGGCTTTGAGCCATTTGTATTAAATTCGGATGCAATTTCTGTGTTTCATCGTCAATAAGAAGGTCCAAGGGATACAGTAAACCTGAAGTGACGCATCGGAATCTAAAACTGGACTCACAGGAGAGGTTCATATCATAGAAAGTGAAAGTGTCTGTCCTCTTCTACTTAAGTCGGCTTTGTGCCTTTTGAATTTAATTCCGATGCAATTTTTGTGTTTCATCGTCAATAAGAAGGTCCAAGGGATACAGTAAACCTGAAGTGAAGCATCGGAACCTAAAACTGGACTCACAGGAGAGGTTCAAATCATAGAAAGTGAGAGACTCACTCCTCTTGTACTTAAGTCGGTATTGTGCCTTTTGTATTAAATTCGGATGCAATTTCTGTGCTTCATCGTCAATAAGAAGGTCCAAGTGATAAAGTAAACCTGAAGTGAAGCATCGGAATCTAAAACTGGACTCACAAGAGAGGTTCAAATCATAGAATGTGAGAATGTCAGTCCTCTTGTACTTAAGTCGGCAATGTGACTTTTGTATTAAATTCGGATGCTAATTCTGTTTTTCATCGTCAATAAGAAGGTGCAAGGTATACAGTGAACCAGAAGTGTAGCATCGGAATCTAAAACTGGACTCACAGGAGAGGTTCAAAACATAGAAAGTTAGAGTGTCAGTCCTCTTGTACTTAAGTCGGCATTGTGTATTTTGAATTTAATTCCGATGCAATTTCTGTGTTTCAACGTCAATAAGAATGTCCAAGGGATACAGTATACCTGAAGTGAAGCATCGGAATCTAAAACTATACTCACAGGAGAGGTTCAAATCATAGAACAGTGAGAGTGTCAGTCCTCTTTTACTTAAGTCGGCATTGTAATTTTTGAATCTAATTGCGGTGCAATTTCTGTGTTTCATCGTCAATAAGAAGGTCCAAGAGGTACAGTAAACCTGAAGTGAAGCATCGGAACCCAAAACTGGACTCACAGGAGGGGTTCAATTCATCGAAAGTTAGAGTGTCAGTCCTCTTTTACTTAAGTCGCTATTGTGCTTTTTGAATTTAATTCCGATGCAATTTCTGTGTTTCATCGTAAATAAGAAGGTCCAAGGGATACAGAAAAATTGAAGTGAAGCATCGGAATCTAAAACTGGACTCACAGGAGAGGTTCAAATCATAGAAAGTTAGAGTGTCAGTTCTCTTGTACTTAAGTCGGCATTGTGCTTTTTGAATTTAAATCCGATGCAGTTTCTATGTTTCATCGTCAATAAGAAGGTGCAAGGTATACATTATACCTGAAGTGAAGCGTCGCAATCTAAAACTGTACTCAGAGGAGAGATTCAAATCATAGAAAGTTAGAGTGTCACTCCTCTTGTACTTAAGTCGGAATTGTGCCTTTTGTATTAAAGTCGGATGCAATTTCTGTGTTTCGTCGTCAATAAGAAGGTCCAAGGGATACAGTAAACCTGAAGTGAAGCATCGGAATCTGAAACTGGACTCACAGGAGAGGTTCAAATCATAGAATGTTAGAATATCAGTCCTCATTTACTTAAGTCGGCATTGTGCCTTTTGTAATAAATTCGGATGCAATTTCTGTTTTTCATCGTCAAGAAGAAGGTCCAAGGGATCCAGTAAACCTGAAGTGAAACATCGGAATCTAAAACTGGACCCACAGGAGAGTTTCAAATCATCGAAAGTTAGAGTGTCAGTCCTCTTTTACTTAAGTCGGCATTGTGCCTTTTGTATTAAATTCCATTGCAATTTCTGTGTTTCATCGTCAATAAGAATGTGCAAGGTATACATTATACCTGAAGTGAAGCATCGGAATCTAAAACTGGACTCACAGGAGGGGTTCAAATCATAGAAAGTGAGAGTGTCAGTCCTCTTGTACTTAAGTCGGCATTGTGCCATTTGTATTAAATTCGGATCCAATTTCTGTGTTTCATCGTCAATAAGGAGGTCCAAGGGATACAGTAAACCTGAAGTGAAGCATCGGAATCTAAAACTGGACTCACAGGAGAGATTCAAATCAGAGAAAGTTAGAGTGTCACTCCTCTTGTACTTAAGTCGGTATTGTGAATTTTGTATGAAATTCGGATTCAATTTCAATGTTTCATCGTCAATAAGAAGGTGCAATGTATACAGTAAACCTGAAGTGAAGCATCGGAATCTAAAACTGGACTCACAGGAGATGTTCATATCATAGAAAGTGAGAGTGTCTGTCCTCTTGTACTTAAGTTGGCTTTGAGCCATTTGTATTAAATTCGGATGCAATTTCTGTGTTTCATCGTCAATAAGAAGGTCCAAGGGATACAGTAAACCTGAAGTGACGCATCGGAATCTAAAACTGGACTCACAGGAGAGGTTCATATCATAGAAAGTGAAAGTGTCTGTCCTCTTCTACTTAAGTCGGCTTTGTGCCTTTTGAATTTAATTCCGATGCAATTTTTGTGTTTCATCGTCAATAAGAAGGTCCAAGGGATACAGTAAACCTGAAGTGAAGCATCGGAACCTAAAACTGGACTCACAGGAGAGGTTCAAATCATAGAAAGTAAGAGACTCACTCCTCTTGTACTTAAGTCGGTATTGTGCCTTTTGTATTAAATTCGGATGCAATTTCTGTGCTTCATCGTCAATAAGAAGGTCCAAGTGATAAAGTAAACCTGAAGTGAAGCATCGGAATCTAAAACTGGACTCACAAGAGAGGTTCAAATCATAGAATGTGAGAATGTCAGTCCTCTTGTACTTAAGTCGGCAATGTGACTTTTGTATTAAATTCGGATGCTAATTCTGTTTTTCATCGTCAATAAGAAGGTGCAAGGTATACAGTGAACCAGAAGTGTAGCATCGGAATCTAAAACTGGACTCACAGGAGAGGTTCAAAACATAGAAAGTTAGAGTGTCAGTCCTCTTGTACTTAAGTCGGCATTGTGTATTTTGAATTTAATTCCGCTGCAATTTCTGTGTTTCAACGTCAATAAGAATGTCCAAGGGATACAGTATACCTGAAGTGAAGCATCGGAATCTAAAACTATACTCACAGGAGAGGTTCAAATCATAGAACAGTGAGAGTGTCAGTCCTCTTTTACTTAAGTCGGCATTGTAATTTTTGAATCTAATTGCGGTGCAATTTCTGTGTTTCATCGTCAATAAGAAGGTCCAAGAGGTACAGTAAACCTGAAGTGAAGCATCGGAATCTAAAACTTGACCCACAGGAGACGTTCAATTCATAGAAAGTGAGAGTGTCAGTCCTCTTGTACTGAAGTCGACATTGAGCCATTTGTTTTAAATTCGGATGCAATTTCTGTGTTTCATCGTCAGTAAGAAGGTCCAAGGGGTAGAGTAAACCTGAAGTGAAGCATCGTAATCTAATACTGGACTCACAGGAGAAATTTGAGACTCACTCCTCTTGTACTTAAGTCGGTATTGTGCCTTTTGTATTAAATTCGGGTGCAATTTCTGTGTTTCTTCGTCAATAAGAAGGTCCAAGGGATAAAGTAAACCTGAAGTGAAGCATCGGAATCTAAAACTGGACTCAAAGGAGAGGTTCAAATCATCGAAAGTTAGAGTGTCAGTCCACTTTTACTTAAGTCGGCATTGTGCCTTTTTAATTTAATTCCGATGCAATTTTTGTGTTTCATCGACAATGAGAAGGTCCAAGAGATACAGTAAACCTGAAGTGAAGCATCGGAATCTAAAACTGGATTCACAGGAGAGGTTCAAATCATAGAAAGAGAGAGTGTCAGTCCTCTTGTACTTAAGTCGGCATTGTGCCATTTGTATTAAATTCGGATGCAATTTCTGTGTTTCATCGTCAATAAGAAGGTCCAAGGGATACAGTAAACCTGAAGTGAAGCATCGGAATCTAAAACTGGACTCACAGGAGAGGTTCAAATCATCGAAAGTTAGAGTGTCACTCCTCTTTTACTTAAGTCGGCATCGTGCCTTTTGTATTAAATTCCGATGCAATTTCTGTGTTTCATCGTCAATAAGAAGGTGCAAGGTAAACATTAAACCTGAAGTGAAGCATCGGAATCTAAAACTGGACTCACAGGAGAGGTTCAAATCATAGAAAGTGAGAGTGTCAGTCCTCTTGTACTTAAGTCGGCATTGTGCCATCTGTATTAAATTCGGATGCAATTTCTGTGTTTCACCGTCAATAAGAAGGTCCAAGGGATACAGTAAACCTGAAGTGAAGCATCGGAATCTAAAACTGGACTCACAGGAGTGATTCGAATCATAGATAGTTAGAGTGTCACTCCTCTTGTACTTATGTCAGTATTGTGGCTTTTGTATTAAATTCGGATGCAATTTCTGGTTTTCATCGTCAATAAGAAGGTCCAAGGGATACAGTAAACCTTAAGTGAAGCATCGGAAACTAAAACTGGACTCACAGGAGAGGTTCAAATCATAGAATGTTAGAGTGTCAGTCCTCTTTTACTTAAGTCGGCATTGTGCCTTTTGTATTCGATTCCGATGCATTATCTGTGTTTCATCGTCAATAAGAAGGGGCAAGGTATACATTAAACCTGAACTGAAGCATCGGAATCTAAAACTGGACTCACAGGAGAGGTTCAAATCATAGAAAGTGAGAGTGTCAGTCCTCTTGTACTTAAGTCGTCATTGTGCCATTTGTATTAAATTCGGATGCCATTTCTGTGTTTCATCATCAATAAGAAGGTCCTAGGGATACAGTAAACATGAAGTGAAGCATCAAAATCTAAAACTGGACTCAAATGACCGGTCCAAATCATGGAAAGTGAGAGAGTCAGTCCTCTTGTACTTAAGTCGGCATTGTGCCATTTGTATTAAATTCGGATGCAATATCTGTGTTTCACCGTCAATAAGAAGGTGCAAGGCATACAGTAAACCTGAAGTAAAGCAGCGGAATCTAAAACTGGACTCACAGGAGAGGATCAAATCATAGAAAGTGAGAGTGTCAGTCCTCTTGTACTTAAGTCGGTATTGTGCCATTTATATTAAATTCGGATGTAATTTCTGTGTTTCATCGTCAATAAGAAGGTCCAAGGGATACAGTAAACCTGAAGTGAAGCATTGGAATCTAAAACTGGACTCACAGGAGGGTTCAAATCATAGAGAATTAGAAGGTCACTCCTCTTGTACTTAAGTCGGTATTGTGGCTTTTATATTAAATTCGGATGCAATTGATGTGTTTCATCGTCAATAAGAAGGTCCAAGGGATACAGTAAACCTGAAGTGAAGCATCGGAATCTAATACTGGACTCACAGGAGAGGTTCAAATCATAGAATCTTAGAGTGACAGTCCTCTTGTACTTAAGTCGGCATTGTGCCATTTGTATTTAATTCGGATGCAATTTCTGTGTTTCATCATCAATAAGAATGTCCTAGGGATACAGTAAAGCTGAAGTGAAGCATCGGAACCCAAAACTGGACTCACAGGAGAGGTTCAAATCATCGAAAGTTAGAGTGTCGGTCCTCTTTTACTTAAGTCGCTATTGTGCTTTTTGAATTTAATTCCGATGCAATTTCTGTGTTTCATCGTAAATAAGAAAGTCCAAGGGATACAGTAAAATTGAAGTGAAACATCGGAATCTAAAACTGGACTCACAGGAGAGGTTCAAATCATAGAATGTGAGAGTGTCAGTCCTCTTGTACTTAAGTCGGCATTGTGCCATTTGTATTGAATTCGGATGCATTTTCTGTGTTTCATCGTCAATAAGAAGGTCCAAGGGATACAGTAAACCTGAAGTGAAGCATCACAATCTAAAACTGGACTCACAGGAGCGATTCAAATCATAGAAAGTTAGAGTGTCACTCCTCTTGTACGTAGGTCGGTATTGTGCCTTTTGCATAAAATTCGGATGCAATTTCTGTGTTTCATCTTCAATAAGAAGGTCCAAGGGATACAGTAAACCTGAAGTGAAGCATCGGAATCTGAAACTGGACTCACAGGAGAGGTTCAAATCATAGAATGTTAGAATATCAGTCCTCATTTACTTAAGTCGGTATTGTGCCTTTTGTAATAAATTCGGATGCAATTTCTCTTTTTCATCGTCAATAAGAAGGTCCAAGGGATCCAGTAAACCTGAAGTGAAACATCGGAATCTCATACTGGACTCACAGGAGAGGTTCAAATCATCGAAAGTTAGAGTGTCAGTCCTCTTTTACTTAAGTCGGCATTGTGCCTTTTATATTAAATTCCGATGCAATTTCTGTGTTTCATCGTCAATAAGAAGGTGCAAGGTATACATTATACCTGAAGTGAAGCATCGGAATCTAAAACTGGACTCACAGGAGGGGTTCAAATCATAGAAAGTGAGAGTGTCAGTCCTCTTGTACTTAAGTCGGAATTGTGCCATTTGTATTAAATTCGGATGCAATTTCTGTGTTTCATCATCAATAAGAAGGTCCAAGGGATACAGTAAACCTGAAGTGAAGCATCGGAATCTAAAACAGGACTTACAGGAGAGGTTCAAATCATAGAAAGTGAGAGTGTGAGTCCTCCTGTCCATAAGTCGGCATTGTGCCATTTGTATTAAATTCGGATCCAATTTCAGTGTTTCAGTAATCCTGAGTGAAGCATCGGAATCTGAAACTGGACTTACAGGAGACGTTCAAATCATAGAAAATGAGAGTGTCAGTCCTCTTGTCCTTAAGTCGGCATTGTGCCATTTGTATTTAATTCGGATGCTATTTCTGTGTTTCATCGTCAATAAGAAGGTCCAAGGGATACAGTAAACCTGAAGTGAAGCATCGGAATCTAAATCTGGACTCACAGGAGAGGTTCAAATCATAGAATGTTACAGTGTCAGTTCTCTTGTACTTAAGTCGGCATTGTGCTTTTTGAATTTAATTCCGATGCAATTTCTGTGTTTCATCGTCAATAAGAAGGTCCAAGGGATACAGTAAACCTGAAGTGAAACATCGGAATCTAAAACAGGACTCACAGGAGAGGTCCAAATCATAGAAAGTGAGGGTGTCAGTACTCTTTTACTTAAGTCGGCATTGTGCTTTTTGAATTTAATTCCGATGCAAATTTTGTGTTTCATCGACAATAAGAAGGTCCAAGAGATACAGTAAAACTGAAGTGAAAAATCGGAATCTAAAACTCGGCTCACAGGAGAGGTTCAAATCATAGAAAGTGAGAGTGTCAGTCCTCTTGTACTTAAGTCGGCATTGTGCCATTTGTATTAAATTCGGATGCAATTTCTGTGTTTCATCGTCAATTAGAAGGTCCAAGGGATACAGTAAACCTGAAGTGAAGCATCGGATTCTGAAACTGGACTCACAGGAGAGGTTCAAATTATCGAAAGTTAGACTGTCAGTCCTCTTTTACTTAAGTCGGCATTGTGCCTTTTGTATTCAATTCCGATGCAATATCTGTGTTTCATCGTCAATAAGAAGGTGCAAGGTATACATTAAACCTGAACTGAAGCATCGGAATCTAAAACTGGACTCACAGGAGAGGTTCAAATCATAGAAAGTGAGAGTGTCAGTCCTCTTGTACTTAAGTCGTCATTGTGCCATTTGTATTTAATTCGAATGCCATTTCTGTGTTTCATCATCAATAAGAAGGTCCTAGGGATACAGTAAACCTGAAGTGAAGCATCGGAACCCAAAACTGGACTCACAGGAGAGGTTCAAATCATCGAAAGTTAGAGTGTCAGTCCTCTTTTACTTAAGTCGCTATTGTGCTTTTTGAATTTAATTCCGATGCAATTTCTGTGTTTCATCGTAAATAAGAAGGTCCAAGGGATACAGCAAAATTGAAGTGAAGCATCGGAATCTAAAACTGGACTCACAGGAGAGATTCAAATCATTGAAAGTTAGAGGGTCACTCCTCTTGTACGTAAGTCGGTATTGTGCCTTTTGTATTAAATTCGGATGCAATTTCTGTGTTTCATCTTCAATAAGAAGGTCCAAGGGATACAGTAAACCTGAAGTGAAGCATCGGATTCTGAAACTGGACTCACAGAAGAGGTTCAAATCATAGAATGTTAGAATATCAGTCCTCATTTACTTAAGTCGGCATTGTGCCTTTTGTAATAAATTCGGATGCAATTTCTGTTTTTCATCGTCAATAAGAAGGTCCAAGGGATCCAGTAAACCTGAAGTGAAACATCGGAATCTAAAACTGGACTCACAGGAGAGGTTCAAATCATCGAAAGTTAGAGTGTCAGTCCTCTTTTACTTAAGTCGGCATTGTGCCTTTTATATTAAATTCCGATGCAATTTCTGTGTTTCATCGTCAATAAGAAGGTGCAAGGTATACATTATACCTGAAGTGAAGCATCGGAATCTAAAACTGGACTCACAGGAGGGGTTCAAATCATAGAAAGTGAGAGTGTCAGTCCTCTTGTACTTAAGTCGGCATTGTGCCATTTGTATTAAATTCGGATGCAATTTCTGTGTTTCATCATCAATAAGAAGGTCCAAGGGATACAGTAAACCTGAAGTGAAGCATCCGAATCTAAAACTGGACTTACAGGAGAGGTTCAAATCATAGAAAGTGAGAGTGTCAGTCCTCCTGTCCGTAAGTCGGCATTGTGCCATTTGTATTAAATTCGGATCCAATTTCTGTGTTTCAGTAATCCTGAGTGAAGCATCGGAATCTAAAACTGGACTTACAGGAGACGTTCAAATCATAGAAAATGAGAGTGTCAGTCCTCTTGTCCTTAAGTCGGCATTGTGCCATATGTATTAAATTCGGATGCTATTTCTGTGTTTCATCGTCAATAAGAAGGTCCAAGGGATACAGTAAACCTGAAGTGAAGCATCGGAATCTAAAACTGGACTCACAGGAGAGGTTCAAATCATAGAATGTTACAGTGTCAGTTCTCTTGTACTTAAGTCGGCATTGTGCTTTTTGAATTTAATTCCGATGCAATTTCTGTGTTTCATCATCAATAAGAAGGTCCAATGGATACAGTAACCCTGAAGTGAAACATCGGAATCTAAAACTGGACTCACAGGAGAGGTTCAAATCATAGAAAGTGAGGGTGTCAGTACTCTTTTACTTAAGTCGGCATTGTGCTTTTTGAATTTAATTCCGATGCAAATTTTGTGTTTCATCGACAATAAGAAGGTCCAAGGGATACAGTAAACCTGAAGAGAAGCATCGGAATCTGAAACTGGACTCACAGGAGAGGTTCAAATCATCGAAAGTTAGAGTGTCAGTCCTCTTTTACTTAAGTCAGCCTTGTGCCTTTTGTATTCAATTCCGATGCAATATCTGTGTTTCATCGTCAATAAGAAGGTGCAAGGTATACATTAAACCTGAACTGAAGCATCGGAATCTAAAACTGGACTCACAGGAGAGGTTCAAATCATAGAAAGTGAGAGTGTCAGTCCTCTTGTACTTAAGTCGTCATTGTGCCATTTGTATTTAATTCAGATGCCATTTCTGTGTTTCATCATCAATAAGAAGGTCCTAGGGATACAGTAAACCTGATGTGAAGCATCGGAACCCAAAACTGGACTCACAGGAGAGGTTCAAATCATCGAAAGTTAGAGTGTCAGTCCTCTTTTACTTAAGTCGCTATTGTGCTTTTTGAATTTAATTCCGATGCAATTTCTGTGTTTCATCGTAAATACGAAGGTCCAAGGGATACAGTAAAATTGAAGTGAAGCATCGGAATCTAAAACTGGACTCACAGGAGAGGTTCAAATCATAGAAAGTGAGAGTGTCAGTCCTCTTGTGCTTAAGTCGGCATTGTGCCATTTGTATTGAATTCGGATGCAGTTTCTGTGTTTCATCGTCAATAAGAAGGTCCAAGGGATACAGTAAACCTGAAGTGAAGCATCGCAATCTAAAACTGGACTCACAGGAGAGATTCAAATCATAGGAAGTTAGAGTTTCACTCCTCTTGTGCTTAAGTCGGTATTGTGCCTTTTGTATTAAATTCGGATGCAATTTCTGTGTTTCATCGTGAATAAGAATTTCCAAGGGATACCATAAACCTGAAGTGAAGCATCGGAATCTGAAACTGGACTCACAGGAGAGGTTCAAATCATAGAATGTTAGAATATCAGTCCTCATTACTTAAGTCGGCATTGTGCCTTTTGTAATAAATTCGGATGCAATTTCTGTGTTTCATCGTCAATAAGAAGGTCCAAGGGATACAGTAATCCTGAAGTGAAGCATCGGAATCTAAAACTGGACTCACAGGAGCGGTTCAAATCATAGAAAATTACAGTGTCAGTCCTTTTTTTTCTTAAGTCGGCATTGTGCCTTTTGTATTAAATTCCGATGCGATTTCTGTGTTTCATCGTCAATAAGAAGGTGCAATGTATACTGAAAACCTGAAGTGAAGCATCGGAATCTAAAACTGGTCTCACAGAAGAGGTTCAAATCATAGAAAGTGAGAGTGTCAGTCCTCTCTTACTTAAGTCGGCATTGAGCCATTTGTATTGAATTCGGATGCAATTTCTGTGTTTCATCGTCAATAAGAAGGTCCAAGGGATACAGTAAACCTGAAGTAAAGCAGCGGAATCTAAAACTGGACTCACAGGAGAGGATCAAATCATAGAAAGTCAGAGTGTCAGTCCTCTTGTACTCATGTCGGCATTGTGGCTTTTTTATTAAATTCGGATGCTATTTCTGTGTTTCATCGTCAATAAGAAAGTCCAAGGGGTACAGTAAACCTGAAGTGAAGCATCGGAATCTAAAACTGGACTCACAGGAGGGGTTCAAATCATAGAATGTTAGAGTGTCAGTCCTCTTGTACTTAAGTCGGCATTGTGCCATTTGTATTAAATTCGGATGCAATTTCTGTGTTTCATCATCAATAAGAATGTCCTAGGGATACAGTAAATTTGAGGTGAAGCATCGGAACCCAAAACTGGACTCACAGGAGAGGTTCAAATCATCGAAAGTTAGAGTGTCGGTCCTCTTTTACTTAGGTCGCTATTGTGCTTTTTGAATTTAATTCCGATGCAATTTCTGTGTTTCATCGTAAATAAGAAAGTCCAAGGGATACAGTAAAAATGGAATTGAAGCATCGGAATCTAAAACTGGACTCACAGGAGAGGTTCAAATCATAGAATGAGAGAGTGTCAGTCCTCTTGTACTTAAGTCGGCATTGTGCCATTTGTATTGAATTCGGATGCATTTTCTGTGTTTCATCGTCAATAAGAAGGACCAAGGGATACAGTAAACCTGAAGTGAAGCATCACAATCTAAAACTGGACTCACAGAAGCGATTCAAATCATAGAAAGTTAGAGTGTCACTCCTCTTGTACGTAGGTCGGTATTGTGCCTTTTGTATTAAATTCGGATGCAATTTCTGTGTTTCATCTTCAATAAGAAGGTCCAAGGGATACAGTAAACCTGAAGTGAAGCATCGGAATCTGAAACTGGACTCACAGGAGAGGTTCAAATCATAGAATGTTAGAATATCAGTCCTCATTTACTTAAGTCGGCATTGTGCCTTTTGTAATAAATTCGGATGCAATTTCTGTTTTTCATCGTCAATAAGAAGGTCCAAGGGATCCAGTAAACCTGAAGTGAAACATCGGAATCTAAAACTGGACTCACAGGAGAGGTTCAAATCATCGAAAGTTAGAGTGTCAGTCCTCTTTTACTTAAGTCGGCATTGTGCCTTTTATATTAAATTCCGATGCAATTTCTGTGTTTCATCGTCAATAAGAAGGTGCAAGGTATACATTATACCTGAAGTGAAGCATCGGAATCTAAAACTGGACTCACAGGAGGGGTTCAAATCATAGAAAGTGAGAGTGTCAGTCCTCTTGTACTTAAGTCGGAATTGTGCCATTTGTATTAAATTCGGATGCAATTTCTGTGTTTCATCATCAATAAGAAGGTCCAAGGGATACAGTAAACCTGAAGTGAAGCATCGGAATCTAAAACTGGACTTACAGGAGAGGTTCAAATCATAGAAAGTGAGAGTGTCAGTCCTCCTGTCCATAAGTCGGCATTGTGCCATTTGTATTAAATTCGGATCCAATTTCTGTGTTTCAGTAATCCTGAGTGAAGAATCGGAATCTAAAACTGGACTTACAGGAGACGTTCAAATCATAGAAAATGAGAGTGTCAGTCCTCTTGTCCTTAAGTCGGCATTGTGCCATTTGTATTTAATTCGGATGCTATTTCTGTGTTTCATCGTCAATAAGATGGTCCAAGGGATACAGTAAACCTGAAGTGAAGCATCGGAATCTAAAACTGGACTCACAGGAGAGGTTCAAATCATAGAATGTTACAGTGTCAGTTCTCTTGTACTTAAGTCGGCCTGGTGCTTTTTGAATTTAATTCCGATGCAATTTCTGTGTTTCATCGTCAATAAGAAGGTCCAAGGGATACAGTAAACCTGAAGTGAAAAATCGGAATCTAAAACTGGACTCACAGGAGAGGTTCAAATCATAGAAAGTGAGGGTGTCAGTACTCTTTTACTTAAGTGGGCATTGTGCTTTTTGAATTTAATTCCGATGCAAATTTTGTGTTTCATCGACAATAAGAAGGTCCAAGAGATACAGTAAAACTGAAGTGAAACATCGGAATCTAAAACTCGGCTCACAGGAGAGGTTCAAATCATAGAAAGTGAGAGTGTCAGTCCTCTTGTACTTAAGTCGGCATTGTGCCATTCGTATTAAATTCGGATGCAATTTCTGTGTTTCATCGTCAATAAGAAGGTCCAAGGGATACAGTAAACCTGAAGTGAAGCATCGGAATCAGAAACTGGACTCACAGGAGAGGTTCAAATTATCGAAAGTTAGAGTGTCAGTCCTCTTTTACTTAAGTCGGCATTGTGCCTTTTGTATTCAATTCCGATGCAATATCTGTGTTTCATCGTCAATAAGAAGGTGCAAGGTATACATTAAACCTGAACTGAAGCATCGGAATCTAAAACTGGACTCACAGGAGAGGTTCAAATCATAGAAAGTGAGAGTGTCAGTCCTCTTGTACTTAAGTCGTCATTGTGCCATTTGTATTTAATTCGAATGCCATTTCTGTGTTTCATGATCAATAAGAAGGTCCTAGGGATACAGTAAACCTGAAGTGAAGCATCGTAACCCAAAACTGGACTCACAGGAGGGGTTCAAATCATCGAAAGTTAGAGTGTCAGTCCTCTTTTACTTAAGTCGCTATTGTGCTTTTTGAATTTAATTCCGATGCAATTTCTGTGTTTCATCGTAAATAAGAAGGTCCAAGGGATACAGCAAAATTGAAGTGAAGCATTGGAATCTAAAACTGGACGCACAGGAGAGATTCAAATCATAGAAAGTTAGAGTGTCACTCCTCTTGTACGTAAGTCGGTATTGTGCCTTTTGTATTAAATTCGGATGCAATTTCTGTGTTTCATCTTCAATAAGAAGGTCCAAGGGATACAGTAAACCTGAAGTGAAGCATCGGAATCTGAAACTGGACTCACAGAAGAGATTCAAATCATAGAATGTTAGAATATCAGTCCTCATTTACTTAACTCGGCATTGTGCCTTTTGTAATAAATTCGGATGCAATTTCTGTTTTTCATCGTCAATAAGAAGGTCCAAGGGATCCAGTAAACCTGACGTGAAACATCGGAATCTAAAACTGGACTCACAGGAGAGGTTCAAATCATCGAAAGTTAGAGTGTCAGTCCTCTTTTACTGAAGTCGGCATTGTGCCTTTTATATTAAATTCCGATGCAATTTCTGTGTTTCATCGTCAATAAGAAGGTGCAAGGTATACATTATACCTGAAGTGAAGCATCGGAATCTAAAACTGGACTCACAGGAGGGGTTCAAATCATAGAAAGTGAGAGTGTCAGTCCTCTTGTACTTAAGCCGGCATTGTGCCATTTGTATTAAATTCGGATGCAATTTCTGTGTTTCATCATCAATAAGAAGGTCCAAGGGATACAGTAAACCTGAAGTGAAGCATCGGAATCTAAAACTGGACTTACAGGAGAGGTTCAAATCAAAGAAAGTGAGAGTGTCAGTCCTCCTGTCCATAAGTCGGCATTGTGCCATTTGTATTAAATTCGGATCCAATTTCTGTGTTTCAGTAATCCTGAGTGAAGCATCGGAATCGAAAACTGGACTTACAGGAGACGTTCAAATCTTAGAAAATGAGAGTGTCAGTCCTCTTGTCCTTAAGTCGGCATTGTGCCATTTGTATTAAATTCGGATGCTATTTCTGTGTTTCATCGTCAATAAGAAGGTCCAAGGGATACAGTAAACCTGAAGTGAAACATCGGAATCTAAAACTGGACTCACAGGAGAGGTTCAAATCATAGAATGTTACAGTGTCAGTTCTCTTGTACTTAAGTCGGCATTGTGCTTTTTGAATTTAATTCCGATGCAATTTCTGTGTTTCATCATCAATAAGAAGGTCCAAGGGATACAGTAAACCTGAAGTGAAACATCGGAATCTAAAACTGGACTCACAATAGAGGTTCAAATCATAGAAAGTGAGGGTGTCAGTACTCTTTTACTTGAGTCGGCATTGTGCTTTTTGAATTTAATTCCGATGCAAATTTTGTGTTTCATCGACAATAAGAAGGTCCAAGAGATACAGTAAAACTGAAGTGAAACATCGGAATCTAAAACTCGGCTCACAGGAGAGGTTCAAATCATAGAAAGTGAGAGTGTCAGTCCTCTTGTACTTAAGTCGTCATTGTCCCATTTGTATTTAATTCGGATGCCATTTCTGTGTTTCATCATCAATAAGAAGGTCCTAGGGATACAGTAAACCTGAAGTGAAGCATCGCAATCTAAAACTGGACTCACAGGAGAGATTCAAATCATAGAAAGTTAGAGTGTCACTCCTCTTGTACTTAAGTCGGTATTGTGCCTTTTGTATTAAATTCGGATGCAATTTCTGTGTTTCATCGTCAATAGGAAGGTCCAAGGGATACAGTAAACCTGAAGTGAAGCATCGGAATCTGAAACTGGACTCACAGGAGAGGTTCAAATCATAGAATGTTAGAATATCAGTCCTCATTTACTTAAGTCGGCATTGCGCCTTTTGTAATAAATTCGGATGCAATTTCTATTTTCCATCGTCAATAAGAAAGTCCAAGGGATCCAGTAAACCTGAAGTGAAACATCGGAATCTAAAACTGGACTCACAGGAGAGGTTCAAATCATCGAAAGTTAGAGTGTCAGTCCTCTTTTACTTAAGTCGGCATTGTGCTTTTGTATTAAACTCCGATGCAATTTCTGTGTTTCATCGTCAATAAGAAGGTGCAAGGTATACATTATACCTGAAGTGAAGCATTGGAATCTAAAACTGGACTCACAGGAGGGGTTCAAATCATAGAAAGTGAGAGTGACAGTCCTCTTGTACTTAAGTCGGCATTGTGCCATTTGTATTAAATTCGGATGCAATTTCTGTGTTTCATCATCAATAAGAAGGTCCAAGGGATACAGTAAACCTGACGTGAAGCATCGGAATCTAAAACTGGACTTACAGGAGAGGTTCAAATCATAGAAAGTGAGAGTGTCACTCCTCCTGTCCATAAGTCGGCATTGTGCCATTTGTATTAAATTCGGATCCAATTTCTGTGTTTCATCGTCAATAAGAAGGTCCAAGGGATACAGTAAACCTGAAGTGAAGCATCGGAATCTAAAACTGGACTCTTAGGAGAGGTTCAAATCATAGAAAGTTAGAGTGTCAGTACTCTTGTACTTAAGTCGGCATTGTGCTTTTTGAATTTAATTCCGATGCAATTTCTGTGTTTCATCGTCAATAAGAAGGTCCAAGGGATACAGTAAACCTGAGTGAAGCATCGGAATCTAAAACTGGACTTACAGGAGACGTTCAAATCATAGAAAATGAGAGTGTCAGTCCTCTTGTCCTTAAGTCGGCATTGTGCCATTTGTATTAAATTCGGATGCTATTTCTGTGTTTCATCGTCAATAAGAAGGTCCAAGGGATACAGTAAACCTGAAGTGAAGCATCGGAATCTAAAACTGGACTCACAGGAGAGGTTCAAATCATAGTATGTTAGAGTGTCAGTTCTCTTGTACTTAGTCGGCATTGTGCTTTTTGAATTTAATTCCGATGCAATTTCTGTGTTTCATCGTCAATAAGAAGGTCCAAGGGATACAGTAAACCTGAAGTGAAACACCGGAATCTAAAACTGGACTCACAGGAGAGATTCAATTCATAGAAAGTGAGGGTGTCTGTACTCTTTTACTTAAGTCGGCATTGTGCCTTTTGAATTTAATTCCGATGCAAATTTTGTGTTTCATCGACAATAGGAAGGTCCAAGAGATACACTAAAACTGAAGTGAAACATCGGAATCTAAAACTGGGCTCACAGGAGGGGTTCAAATCAGAGAAAGTGAGAGTGTCAGTCCTCTTGTACTTAAGTCGGCATTGGGCCATTTGTATTAAATTCGGATGCAATTTCTGTGTTTCATCGTCAACAAGAAGGTCCAAGGGATACAGTAAACCTGAAGTGAAGCATCGGAATCTGAAACTGGACTCACAGGAGAGGTTCAAATCATCGAAAGTTAGAGTGTCAGTCCTCTTTACTTAAGTCGCTATTGTGCTTTTTCAATTTAATTCCGATGCAATATCTGTGTTCCATCGTAAATTAGAAGGTCCAAGGGATACAGTAAAATGGAAGTGAAGCATCAGAATCTAAAACTGGACTCACAGGAGAGGTTCAAATCATAGAAAGTGAGAGTGTCAGTCCTCTTGTGTGTAAGTCGGCATTGTGCCATTTGTATTGAATTCGGATGCAGTTTCTGTGTTTCATCGTCAATAAGAAGGTCCAAGGCATACTGTAAACCTGAAGTGAAGCATCGCAATCTAAAACTGGACTCACAGGAGAGATTCAAATCGTAGAAAGTTAAAGTGTCACTCCTCTTGTACTTAAGTCGGTATTGTGCCTTTTGTATTCAATTCGGATGCAATTTCTGTGTTTCGTCGTCAATAAGAAGGTCCAAGGGATACCGTAAACCTGAAGTGAAGCATCGGAATCTGAAACTGGACTCACAGGAGAGGTTCAAATCATAGAATGTTATAATATCAGTCCTCATTACTTAAGTCGGCATTGTGCCTTTTGTAATAAATTCGGATGCAATTTCTGTTTTTCATCGTCAATAAGAAGGTCCAAGGGATACAGTAATCCTGAAGTGAAGTATCGGAATCTAAAACTGGACTCACAGGAGCGGTTCAAATCATAGAAAGTTACAGTGTCAGTCGTTTTTTTACTTAAGTCGGCATTGTGCCTTTTGTATTAAATTCCGATGCGATTTCTCTGTTTCATCGTCAATAAGAAGGTGCAAGGTACACATTAAACGTGAAGTGAAGCATCGGATTCTATAACTGGACTCACAGGAGAGGTTCAAATCATAGATAGTTAGAGTGTCAGTTCTCTAGTACTTAAGTCGGCATTGTCCTTTTTGAATTTAATTCCGATGCAGTTTCTGTGTTTCATCGTCAATAAGAAGGTCCAAGGGATACAGTAAACCTGAGAGAAGCATCGGAATCTAAAACTGGACTTACAGGAGACGTTCAAATCATAGAAAATGAGAGTGTCAGTCCTCTTGTCCTTAAGTCGGCATTGTGCCATTTGTATTAAATTCGGATGCTATTTCTGTGTTTCATCGTCAATAAGAAGGTCCAAGGGATACAGTAAACCTGAAGTGAAGCATCGGAATCTAAAACTGGACTCACAGGAGAGGTTCAAATCATAGAATGTTAGAGTGTCAGTTCTCTTGTACTTAAGTCGGCATTGTGCCTTATGAATTTAATTCCGATGCAAATTTTGTGTTTCATCGACAATAAAAAGGTCCAAGAGATACAGTAAAACTGAAGTGAAGCATCGCAATCTAAAACTGGACTCACAGGAGAGATTCAAATCATAGAAAGTTAGAGTGTCACTCCTCCTGTACTTAAGTCGGTAATGTGCCTTTTGTATTAAATTCGGATGCAATTTCTGTGTTTCATCGTCAATAAGAAGGTCCAAGGGATACAGTAGACCTGAAGTGAAGCATCGGAATGTGAAACTGGACTCACAGGAGAGGTTCAAATCATAGAATGTTAGAATGTCAGTCCTCATTTACTTAAGTCGGCATTGTGCCTTTTGTAATAAATTCGGATGCAATTTCTGTTTTTCATCGTCAATAAGAAGGTCCAAGGGATCCAGTAAACCTGAAGTGAAACATCGGAATCTAAAACTGGACTCACAGGAGAGGTTCAAATCATCGAAAGTTAGAGTGTCAGTCCTCTTTTACTTAAGTCGGCATTGTGCCTTTTGTATTAAATTCCGATGCAATTTCTGTGTTTCATCGTCAATAAGAAGGTGCAAGGTATACATAATACCTGAAGTGAAGCATCGGAATCTAAAACTGGACTCACAGGAGGGGTTCAAATCATAGAAAGTGAGAGTGTCAGTCCTTCTGTCCGTAAGTCGGCATTGTGCCATTTGTATTAAATTCGGATCCAATTTCTGTGTGTCATCGTCAATAAGAAGGTCCAAGGGATACAGTAAACCTGAAGTGAAGCATCGGAATCTGAAACTGGACTCACAGGAGAGGTTCAAATCATAGAATGTTAGAATATCAGTCCTCATTTACTTTAGTCGGCATTGTGCCTTTTGTAATAAATTCGGATGAAATTTCTGTTTTTCATCGTCAATAAGAAGGTCCAAGGGATACAGTAATCCTGAAGTGAAGCATCGGAATCTAAAACTGGAATCACAGGAGCGGTTCAAATCATAGAAAGTTAGAGTGTCAGTTCTCTTGTACTTAAGTCGGAATTGTGCCTTTTGAATTTAATTCCGATGCAATTTCTGTGTTTCATCGTCAATAAGAAGGTCCAAGGGATACAGTAAACCTGAGTCAAGCATCGGTATCTGAAACGGGACTTATAGGAGACATTCAAATCATAGAAATTGAGAGTGCCAGTCCTCTTGTCCTTAAGTCGGCATTGTGCCATTTGTATTAAATTCGGATGCTATATCTGTGTTTCATCGTCAATATGAAGATCCAAGAGATACAGTAAAACTGAAGTGAAGCATCGGAATCTAAAACTGGACTCACAGGAGAGGTTCAAATCATAGAATGTTAGAGTGTCAGTTCTCTTGTACTTAAGTCGGCATTGTGCTTTTTGAATTTAATTCCGATGCAATTTCTGTGTTTCATCGTCAATAAGAAGGTCCAAGGGATACAGTAAACCTGAAGTGAAACATCGGAATCTAAAACTAGACTTACAGGAGACGTTCAAATCATAGAAAATGAGAGTGTCAGTCCTCTTGTCCTTAAGTCGGCATTGTGCCATTTGTATTAAATTCGGATGCTATTTCTGTGTTTCATCGTCAATAAGAAGGTCCAAGGGATACAGTAAACCTGAAGTGAAGCATCGGAATCTAAAACTGGACTCACAGGAGAGGTTCAAATCATAGAATGTTAGAGTGTCAGTTCTCTTGTACTTAAGTCGGCATTGTGCATTTTGAATTTAATTCCGATGCAATTTCTGTGTTTCATCGTCAATAAGAAGGTCCAAGGGATACAGTAAAAATGAAGTGAAGCATCGGAATCTAAAACTGGACTTACAGGAGAGGTTCAAATCATAGAAAGTGAGAGTGTCAGTCCTCCTGTACTTAAGTCGGCATTGTGTCATTTGTATTAAATTCGGATGCAATTTCTGTGTTCCATCATCAATAAGAAGGTCCAAGGGATACAGTAAACCTGAAGTGAAGCATCGGAATCTAAAACTGCACTTACAGGAGAGGTTCAAATCATAGAAAGTGAGAGTATCAGTCCTCCTGTCCTTAAGTCGGCATTGTGCCATTTGTATTAAATTCGGATCCAATTTCCGTGTTTCATCGTCAATAAGAAGGTCCAAGGGATACAGTAAACCTGAAGTGAAGCATCGGAATCTATAACTGGACTCACAGGAGAGGTTCAAATCATAGAAAGTTAGAGTGTCAGTTCTCTTGTACCTAAGTCGGCATTGTGCTTTTTGAATTTAATTCCGATGCAATTTCTGTCTTTCATCGTCAATATGAAGGTCCAAGGGATACAGTAAACCTGAGAGAAGCATCGGAATCTAAAACTGGACTCACAGGAGACGTTCAAATCATAGAAAACGAGAGTGTCAGTCCTCTTGTCCTTAAGTCGGTACTGAGCCATTTGTATTAAATTCGGATGCTATTTCTGTGTTTCATCGTCAATAAGAAGGTCCAAGGGATACAGTAAACCTGAAGTGAAGCATCGGAATCTAAAACTGGACTCACAGGAGAGGTTCAAATCATAGAATAATAGAGTGTCAGTTCTCTTGTACTTAAGTCGGCATTGTGCTTTTTGAATTTAATGACGATGTAATTTCTGTGTTTCATCGTCAATACGAAGGTCCAAGGGATACAGTAAACCTGAAGTGAAACATCGGAATCTAAAACTGGACTCACAGGAGAGGTTCAAATCATAGAAAGTGAGGGTGTCAGTACTCTTTTACTTAAGTCGGCATTGTGCCTTTTGAATTTAATTCCGATGAAAATTTTGTGTTTCATCGACAATAAGAAGGTCCAAGAGATACAGTAAAACTGAAGTGAAACATCGGAATCTAAAACTGGGCTCACAGGAGAGGTTGAAATCATTGCAAGTGAGAGTGTCAGTCCTCTTGTACTTAAGTGGGCATTGTGCCATTTGTATTAAATTCGGATGCAATTTCTGTGTTTCATCGACAATAAGAAGGTCCAAGAGATACAGTGAAACTGAAGTGAAACATCGGAATCTAAAACTGGGCTCACAGGAGAGGTTCAAATCATAGAAAGTGAGAGTGTCAGTACTCTTGTACTTAAGTCGGCATTGTGCTTTTTGAATTTAATTCCGATGCCATTTCTGTGTTTCATCGTCATTAAGAAGGTCCAAGGGATACAGTAAACCTGAGTGAAGCATCGGAATCTAAAACTGGACTTACAGGAGACGTTCAAATCATAGAAAATGAGAGTGTCAGTCCTCTTGTCCTTAAGTCGGCATTGTGCCATTTGTATTAAATTCGGATGCTATTTCTGTGTTTCATCGTCAATAAGAAGGTCCAAGGGATACAGTAAACCTGAAGTGAAGCATCGGAATCTAAAACTGGACTCACAGGAGAGGTTCAAATCATAGAATGTTAGAGTGTCAGTTCTCTTGTACTTAAGTCGGCATTGTGCTTTTTGAATTTAATTCCGATGCAATTTCTGTGTTTCATCGTCAATAAGAAGGTCCAAGGGATACAGTAAACCTGAGTCAAGCATCGGTATCTGAAACGGGACTTATAGGAGACATTCAAATCATAGAAATTGAGAGTGCCAGTCCTCTTGTCCTTAAGTCGGCATTGTGCCATTTGTATTAAATTCGGATGCTATATCTGTGTTTCATCGTCAATAAGAAGATCCAAGAGATACAGTAAAACTGAAGTGAAGCATCGGAATCTAAAACTGGACTCACAGGAGAGGTTCAAATCATAGAATGTTAGAGTGTCAGTTCTCTTGTACTTAAGTCGGCATTGTGCTTTTTGAATTTAATTCCGATGCAATTTCTGTGTTTCATCGTCAATAAGAAGGTCCAAGGGATACAGTAAACCTGAAGTGAAACATCGGAATCTAAAACTAGACTTACAGGAGACGTTCAAATCATAGAAAATTAGAGTGTCAGTCCTCTTGTCCTTAAGTCGGCATTGTGCCATTTGTATTAAATTCGGATGCTATTTCTGTGTTTCATCGTCAATAAGAAGGTCCAAGGGATACAGTAAACCTGAAGTGAAGCATCGGAATCTAAAACTGGACTCACAGGAGAGGTTCAAATCATAGAATGTTAGAGTGTCAGTTCTCTTGTACTTAAGTCGGCATTGTGCATTTTGAATTTAATTCCGATGCAATTTCTGTGTTTCATCGTCAATAAGAAGGTCCAAGGGATACAGTAAAAATGAAGTGAAGCATCGGAATCTAAAACTGGACTTACAGGAGAGGTTCAAATCATAGAAAGTGAGAGTGTCAGTCCTCCTGTACTTAAGTCGGCATTGTGTCATTTGTATTAAATTCGGATGCAATTTCTGTGTTCCATCATCAATAAGAAGGTCCAAGGGATACAGTAAACCTGAAGTGAAGCATCGGAATCTAAAACTGCACTTACAGGAGAGGTTCAAATCATAGAAAGTGAGAGTATCAGTCCTCCTGTCCTTAAGTCGGCATTGTGCCATTTGTATTAAATTCGGATCCAATTTCCGTGTTTCATCGTCAATAAGAAGGTCCAAGGGATACAGTAAACCTGAAGTGAAGCATCGGAATCTATAACTGGACTCACAGGAGAGGTTCAAATCATAGAAAGTTAGAGTGTCAGTTCTCTTGTACCTAAGTCGGCATTGTGCTTTTTGAATTTAATTCCGATGCAATTTCTGTCTTTCATCGTCAATATGAAGGTCCAAGGGATACAGTATACCTGAGAAAAGCATCGGAATCTAAAACTGGACTCACAGGAGACGTTCAAATCATAGAAAACGAGAGTGTCAGTCCTCTTGTCCTAAAGTCGGTACTGAGCCATTTGTATTAAATTCGGATGCTATTTCTGTGTTTCATCGTCAATAAGAAGGTCCAAGGGATACAGTAAACCTGAAGTGAAGCATCGGAATCTAAAACTGGACTCACAGGAGAGGTTCAAATCATAGAATAATAGAGTGTCAGTTCTCTTGTACTTAAGTCGGCATTGTGCTTTTTGAATTTAATGACGATGTAATTTCTGTGTTTCATCGTCAATACGAAGGTCCAAGGGATACAGTAAACCTGAAGTGAAACATCGGAATCTAAAACTGGACTCACAGGAGAGGTTCAAATCATAGAAAGTGAGGGTGTCAGTACTCTTTTACTTAAGTCGGCATTGTGCCTTTTGAATTTAATTCCGATGAAAATTTTGTGTTTCATCGACAATAAGAAGGTCCAAGAGATACAGTAAAACTGAAGTGAAACATCGGAATCTAAAACTGGGCTCACAGGAGAGGTTGAAATCATTGCAAGTGAGAGTGTCAGTCCTCTTGTACTTAAGTGGGCATTGTGCCATTTGTATTAAATTCGGATGCAATTTCTGTGTTTCATCGACAATAAGAAGGTCCAAGAGATACAGTGAAACTGAAGTGAAACATCGGAATCTAAAACTGGGCTCACAGGAGAGGTTCAAATCATAGAAAGTGAGAGTGTCAGTACTCTTGTACTTAAGTCGGCATTGTGCTTTTTGAATTTAATTCCGATGCCATTTCTGTGTTTCATCGTCAATAAGAAGGTCCAAGGGATACAGTAAACCTGAGTGAAGCATCGGAATCTAAAACTGGACTTACAGGAGACGTTCAAATCATAGAAAATGAGAGTGTCAGTCCTCTTGTCCTTAAGTCGGCATTGTGCCATTTGTATTAAATTCGGATGCTATTTCTGTGTTTCATCGTCAATAAGAAGGTCCAAGGGATACAGTAAACCTGAAGTGAAGCATCGGAATCTAAAACTGGACTCACAGGAGAGGTTCAAATCATAGAATGTTAGAGTGTCAGTTCTCTTGTACTTAAGTCGGCATTGTGCTTTTTGAATTTAATTCCGATGCAATTTCTGTGTTTCATCGTCAATAAGAAGGACCAAGGGATACAGTAAACCTGAAGTGAAACATCGGAATCTAAAACTGGACTCACAGGAGAGATTCAATTCATAGAAAGTGAGGGTGTCTGTACTCTTTTACTTAAGTCGGCATTGTGCCTTTTGAATTTAATTCCGATGCAAATTTTGTGTTTCATCGACAATAGGAAGGTCCAAGAGATACAGTAAAACTGAAGTGAAACATCGGAATCTAAAACTGGAATCACAGGAGGGGTTCAAATCAGAGAAAGTGTGAGTGTCAGTCCTCTTGTACTTAAGTCGGCATTGTGCCATTTGTATTAAATTCGGATGCAATTTCTGTGTTTCATCGTCAATAAGAAGGTCCAACGGATACAGTAAACCTGAACTGAAGCATCGGAATCTGAAACTGGACTCACAGGAGAGGTTCAAATCATCGAAAGTTAGAGTGTCAGTCCTCTTTACTTAAGTCGCAATTGTGCTTTTTCAATTTAATTCCGATGCAATATCTGTGTTCCATCGTAAATAAGAAGGTCCAAGGGATACAGTAAAATTGAAGTGAAGCATCAGAATCTAAAACTGGACTCACAGGAGAGGTTCAAATCTTTGAAAGTGAGAGTGTCAGTCCTCTTGTGTGTAAGTCGGCATTGTGCCATTTGTATTGAATTCGGATGCAGTTTCTGTGTTTCATCGTCAGTAAGAAGGTCCAAGGCATACAGTAAACCTGAAGTGAAGAATCGCAATCTAAAACTGGACTCACAGGAGAGATTCAAATCGTAGAAAGTTAGAGTGTCACTCCTCTTGTACTTAAGTCGGTATTGTGCCTTTTGTATTCAATTCGGATGCAATTTCTGTGTTTCATCGTCAATAAGAAGGTCCAAGGGATACCGTAAACCTGAAGTGAAGCATCGGAATCTGAAACTGGACTCACAGGAGAGGTTCAAATCATAGAATGTTAGAATATCAGTCCTCATTACTTAAGACGGCATTGTGCCTTTTGTAATAAATTCGGATGCAATTTCTGTTTTTCATCGTCAATAAGAAGGTCCAAGGGATACAGTAATCCTGAAGTGAAGTATCGGAATCTAAAACTGGACTCACAGGAGCGGTTCAAATCATAGAAAGTTACAGTTTCAGTCCTTTTTTTACTTAAGTCGGCATTGTGCCTTTTGTATTAAATTCCGATGCGATTTCTGTGTTTCATCGTCAATAAGAAGGTGCAATGTATACACTAAACCTGAAGTGAAGCATCGGAATCTAAAACTGGTCTCACAGAAGAGGTTCAAATCATAGAAAGTGAGAGTGTCAGTCCTCTCTTACTTAAGACGGCATTGACCCATTTGTATTAAATTCGGATGCAATTTCTGTGTTTCATCGTCAATAAGAAGGTCCAAGGGATACTGTAAACCTGAAGTGAAGCATCGGAATCTAAAAGTGGACTCACAGGAGAGGTTCAAATCATAGAAAGTGAGAGTGTCAGTCCTCTTGTAATTAAGACGGAATTATACCATTTGTGTATACATTCGGATGCAAGTTCTGTGTATCATCGTCAATAAGAAGGTCCAAGAGATACAGTAAACCTGAAGTGAAGCATCGGAATCTAAAACTGGACTCACAGGAGAGGTTCAAATCATAGAAAGTTAGAGACTCACTCCTCTTGTTCTTAAGTCGGTATTGTGCCTTTTGTATTAAATTCGGGTGCAACTTCTGTGTTTCTTCGTCAATAAGAAGGTCCAAGGGATTCAGTAAACCTGAAGTGAAGCATCGGAATCTAAAACTGGACTCACAGGAGAGGTTCAAATCATCGAAAGTTAGAGTGTCAGTCCTCTTTCACTTAAGTCGGCATTGTGCCTTTTCTATTCAATTCCGAAGCAATATCTGTGTTTCATCGTCAATAAGAAGGTGCAAGGTATACATTAAACCTGAACTGAAGCATCGGAATCTAAAACTGGACTCACAGGAGAGGTCCAAATCATAGAAAGTGAGAGTGTCAGTCCTCCTGTACTTAAGTCGGCATTGTGACATTTGTATTAAATTCGGATGCAATTTCTGTGTTTCATCATCAATAAGAAGGTCCAAGGGATACAGTAAACCTGAAGTGAAGCATCGGAATCTAAAACTGGACTCACAGGAGAGGTTCAAATCATAGAATGTTAGAGTGTCAGTTCTCTTGTACTTAAGTCGGCATTGTGCATTTTGAATTTAATTCTGATGCAATTTCTGTGTTTCATCGTCAATAAGAAGGTCCAAGGGATACAGTAAACCTGAAGTGAAACATCGGAATCTAAAACTGGACTCACAGGAGAGTTTCAAATCATAGAAAGTGAGGGTGTCAGTACTCTTTTACTTAAGTCGGCATTGTGCTTTATGAATTTAATTCCGATGCAAATTTTGTGTTTCATCGACAATAAGAAGGTCCAAGAGATACAGTAAAACTGAAGTGAAGCATCGCAATCTAAAACTGGACTCACAGGAGAGATTCAAATCATAGAAAGTTAGAGTGTCACTCCTCTTGTACTTAAGTCGGTATTGTGCCTTTTGTATTAAATTCGGATGCAATTTCTGTGTTTCATCGTCAATAAGAAGGTCCAAGGGATACAGTAAACCTGAAGTGAAGCATCGGAATGTGAAACTGGACTCACAGGAGAGGTTCAAATCATAGAATGTTAGAATATCAGTCCTCATTTACTTAAGTCGGCATTGTGCCTTTTGTAATAAATTCGGATGCAATTTCTGTTTTTCATCGTCAATAAGAAGGTCCAAGGGATCCAGTAAACCTGAAGTGAAACATCGGAATCTAAACCTGGACTCATAGGAGAGGTTCAAATCATCGAAAGTTAGATTGTCAGTCCTCTTTTACTTAAGTCGGCATTGTGCCTTTTGTATTAAATTCCGATGCAATTTCTGTGTTTCATCGTCAATAAGAAGGTGCAAGGTATACATTATACCTGAAGTGAAGCATCGGAATCTAAAACTGGACTCACAGGAGGGGTTCAAATCATAGAAAGTGAAAGTGTCAGTCCTCTTGTACTTAAGTCGGCATTGTGCCATTTGTATTAAATTCGGATGCAATTTCTGTTTTTCATCGTCAATAAGAAGGTCCAAGGGATACAGTAAACCTGAAGTGAAGCATCGGAATCTGAAACTGGACTCACAGGAGAGGTTCAAGTCATAGAATGTTAGAATATCAGTCCTCATTTACTTTGGTCGGCATTGTGCCTTTTGTAATAAATTCGGATGCAATTTCTGTTTTTCATCGTCAATAAGAAGGTCCAAGGGATACAGTAATCCTGAAGTGAAGCATCGGAATCTAAAACTGGAATCACAGGAGCGGTTCAAATCATAGAAAGTTAGAGTGTCAGTTCTCTTGTACTTAAGTCGGCATTGTGCCTTTTGAATTTAATTCCGATGCAATTTCTGTGTTTCATCGTCAATAAGAAGGTCCAAGGGATACAGTAAACCTGAAGTGAAACATCGGAATCTAAAACTGGACTCACAGGAGAGGTTCAAATCATAGAAAGTGAGGGAGTCAGTACTCTTTTACTTAAGTCGGCATTGTGCCTTTTGAATTTAATTCCGATGCAAATTTTGTGTTTCATCGACAATAAGAAGGTCCAAGAGATACAGTAAAACTGAAGTGAAACATCGGAATCTAAAACTGGGCTCACAGGAGAGGTTCAAATCATAGAAAGTGAGAGTGTCAGTCCTCTTGTACTTAAGTCGGCATTGTGCCATTTGTATTAAATTCAGATGCAATTTCTGTGTTTCATCGTCAATAAGAAGGTCCAAGGGATACAGTAAACCTGAAGTGAAGCATCGGAATCTGAAACTGGACTTACAGGAGACGTTCATATCATAGAAAATGAGAGTGTCAGTCCTCTTGTCCTTAAGTCGGCATTGTGCCATTTGTATTAAATTCGGATGCTATTTCTGTGTTTCATCGTCAATAAGAAGGTCCAAGGGATACAGTAAACCTGAAGTGAAGCATCGGAATCTAAAACTGGACTCACAGGAGAGGTTCAAATCATAGAATGTTAGAGTGTCAGTTCTCTTGTACTTAAGTCGGCATTGTGCATTTTGAATTTAATTCCGGTGCAATTTCTGTGTTTCATCGTCAATAAGAAGGTCCAAGGGATACAGTAAAAATGAAGTGAAGCATCGGAATCTAAAACTGGACTTACAGGAGAGGTTCAAATCTTAGAAAGTGAGAGTGTCAGTCCTCCTGTACTTAAGTCGGCATTGTGACATTTGTATTAAATTCGGATGCAATTTCTGTGTTTCATCATCAATAAGAAGGTCCAAGGGATACAGTAAACCTGAAGTGAAGCATCGGAATCTAAAACTGGACTTACAGGAGAGGTTCAAATCATAGAAAGTGAGAGTATCAGTCCTCCTAGCCTTAAGTCGGCATTGTGCCATTTGTATTAAATTCGGATCCAATTTCTGTGTTTCATCGTCAATAAGAAGGACCAAGGGATACAGTAAACCTGAAGTGAAGCATCGGAATCTATAACTGGTCTCACAGGAGAGGTTCTAATCATAGATAGTTAGAGTGTCAGTTCTCTTGTACTTAAGTCGGCAATGTGCTTTTTGAATTTAATTCCGATGCAGTTTCTGTGTTTCATCGTCAATAAGAAGGTCCAAGGGATACAGTAAACCTGAGAGAAGCATCGGAATCTAAAACTGGACTTACAGGAGAGTTCAAATCATAGAAAATGAGAGTGTCAGTCCTCTTGTCCTTAAGTCGGCATTGTGCCATTTGTATTAAATTCGGATGCTATTTCTGTGTTTCATCGTCAATAAGAAGGTCCAAGGGATACAGTAAACCTGAAGTTAAGCATCGGAATCTAAAACTGGACTCACAGGAGAGGTTCAAATCATAGAATGTTAGAGTGTCAGTTCTCTTGTACTTAAGTTGGCATTGTGCATTTTGAATTTAATTCCGATGCAATTTCTGTGTTTCATCGTCAATAAGAAGGTCCAAGGGATACAGTAAACCTGAAGTTAAACATCAGAATCTAAAACTGAACTCACAGGAGAGTTTCAAATCATAGAAAGTGAGGGTGTCAGTACTCTTTTACTTAAGTCGGCATTGTGCCTTATGAATTTAATTCCGATGCAAATTTTGTGTTTCATCGACAATAAGAAGGTCCAAGAGATACAGTAAAACTGAAGCTAAACATTGGAATCCAAAACTGGGCTCACAGGAGAGGTTCAAATCATAGAAAGTGAGAGTGTCAGTCCTCTTGTACTTAAGTCGGCATTGTGCCATTTGTATTGAATTCGGATGCAGTTTCTGTGTTTCATCGTCAATTAGAAGGTCGAAGGGATACAGTGAACCTGAAGTGAAGCATCGCAATCTAAAACTGGACTCACAGGAGAGATTCAAATCATAGAAAGTTAGAGTGTCACTCCTCTGGTACTTAAGTCGGTATTGTGCCTTTTGTATTAAATTCGGATGCAATTTCTGTGTTTCATCGTCAATACGAAGGTCCAAGGGATACAGTAAACCTGAAGTGAAGCATCGGAATGTGAAACTGGACTCACAGGAGAGGTTCAAATCATAGAATGTTAGAATATCAGTCCTCATTTACTTAAGTCGGCATTGTGCCTTTTGTAATAAATTCGGATGCAATTTCTGTTTTTCATCGTCAATTAGAAGGTCCAAGGGATCCAGTAAACCTGAAGTGAAACATCGGAATCTAAAACTGGACTCACAGGAGAGGTTCAAATCATCGAAAGTTAGAGTGTCAGTCCTCTTTTACTTATGTCGGCATTGTGCCTTTTGTATTAAATTCCGATGCAATTTCTGTGTTTCATCGTCAATAAGAAGGTGCAAGGATACATTATACCTGAAGTGAAGCATCGGAATCTGAAACTGGACTTACAGGAGACGTTCAAATCATAGAAAATGAGAGTGTCAGTCCTCTTGTCCTTAAGTCGGCATTGTGCCATTTATATTAAATTCGGATGCTATTTCTGTGTTTCATCGTCAATAAGAAGATCCAAGATATACAGTAAAACTGAAGTGAACCATCGGAATCTAAAACTGGACTCACAGGAGAGGTTCAAATCATAGAATGTTAGAGTGTCAGTTCTCTTGTACTTAAGTCGGCATTGTGCTTTTTGAATTTAATTCCGATGCAATTTCTGTGTTTCATCGTCAATAAGAAGGTCCAAGGGATACAGTAAACCTGAAGTGAAACATCGGAATCTAAAACTGGACTCACAGGAGAGGTTCAAATCATAGAAAGTGAGGGTGTCACTACTCTTTTACTTAAGTCGGCATTGTGCCTTTTGAATTTAATTCCAATGCAAATTTTGTGTTTCATCGACAATAAGAAGGTCCAAGAGATACAGTAAAACTGAAGTGAAACATCGGAATCTAAAACTGGGCTCACAGGAGAGGTTCAAATCATAGAAATTGAGAGTGTCAGTCCTCTTGTACTTAAGTCAGCATTGTGCCATTTGTATTAAATTCGGATGCAATTTCTGTGTTTCATCGTCAATAAGATGGTCCAAGGGATACAGTAAACCTGAAGTGAAGCATCGGAATCTGAAACTGGACTCACAGGAGAGGTTCAAATCATAGAATGTTAGAATATCAGTCCTCATTTACTTTTGTCGTCATTGTGCCTTTTGTAATAAATTCGGATGCAATTTCTGTTTTTTATCGTCAATAAGAAGGTCCAAGGGATACAGTAAACCTGAGTCAAGCATCGGAATCTGAAACTCGACTTACAGGAGACGTTCAAATCATAGAAATTGAGAGTGCCAGTCCTCTTGTCCTTAAGTCGGCATTGTGCCATTTGTATTAAATTCGGATGCTATTTCTGTGTTTCATCGTCAATAAGAAGATCCAAGACATACAGTAAAACTGAAGTGAAGCATCGGAATCTAAAACTGGACTCACAGGAGAGGTTCAAATCATAGAATGTTAGAGTGTCAGTTCTCTTGTACTTAAGTCGGCATTGTACTTTTTGAATTTAATTCCAATGCAATTTCTGTGTTTCATCGTCAATAAGAAGGTCCAAGGGATACAGTAAACCTGAAGTGAAACATCGGAATCTAAAACTGGACTCACAGGAGAGGTTCAAATCATAGAAAGTGAGGGTGTCAGTACTCTTTTACTTAAGTCGGCATTGTGCCTTTTGAATTTAATTCCGATGCAAATTTTGTGTCTCATCGACAATAAGAAGGTCCAAGAGATACAGTAAAACTGAAGTGAAACATCGGAATCTAAAACTGGGCTCACAGGAGAGGTTCAAATCATAGAAAGTGAGAGTGTCAGTCCGCTTGTACTTAAGTCGGCATTGTGCCATTTGTATTAAATTCGGATGCAATTTCTGTGTTTCATCGTCAATAAGAAGGTCCAAGGGAGACAGTAAACCTGAAGTGAAGCATCGGAATCTGAAACTGGACTCACAGGAGAGGTTCAAATCATCGAAAGTTAGAGTGTCAGTCGTCTTTTACTTATGTCGGCATTGTGCCTTTTGTATTCAATTCCGATGCAATATCTGTGTTTCATCGTCAATAATAAGGTGCAAGGTATACATTAAACCTGAACTGAAGCATCGGAACCTAAAACTGGACTCACAGGTGAGGTTCAAATCATAGAAAGTGAGAGTGTCAGTCGTCTTGTACTTAAGTCGGCATTGTGCCATTTGTATTAAATTCGGATGCAATTTCTGTGTTTCATCATCAATAAGAAGGTCCTAGGGATACAGTAAACCTGAAGTGAAGCACCGGAACCCAAAACTGGACTCACAGGAGAGGTCCAAATCATCGAAAGTTAGAGTGTCAGTCCTCTTTTACTTAAGTCGCTATTGTGCTTTTTGAATTTAATTCCGATGCAATTTCTGTGTTTCATCGTAAATAAGAAGGTCCAAGGGATACAGTAAAATTGAAGTGAAGCATCGGAATCTAAAACTGGACTCACAGGAGAGGTTCAAATCATAGAAAGGGAGAGTGTCAGTCCTCTTGTGCTTAAGTCGGCATTGTGCCATTTGTATTGAATTCGGATGCAGTGTCTGTGTTTCATCGTCAATAAGAAGGTCCAAGGGATACAGTAAACGTGAAGTGAAGCATCGCAATCTAAAACTGGACTCACAGGAGAGATTCAAATCATAGAATGTTAGAGTGTCACTCCTCTTGTACTTAAGTCGGTATTGTGCCTTTTGTATTAAATTCGGATGCAATTTCTGTGTTTCATCGTCAATAAGAAGGTCCAAGGGATACCGTAAACCTGAAGTGAAGCATCGGAATCTGAAACTGGACTCACAGGAGAGGTTCAAATCATAGAATGTTAGAATATCAGTCCTCATTTACTTAAGTCGGCATTGTGCCTTTTGTAATAAATTCGGATGCAATTTCTGTTTTTCATCGTCAATAAGAAGGTCCAAGGGATACAGTAATCCTGAAGTGAAGCATCGGAATCTAAAACTGGACTCACAGGAGCGGTTCAAATCATAGAAATTTAGGGTGTCAGTCCTTTTTTTACTTAAGTCGGCATTGTGCCTTTTGTATTAAATTCCGATGCGATTTCTGTGTTTTATCGTCAATAAGAAGGTGCAATGTATACAGTAAACCTGAAGTGAAGCATCGGAATCTAAAACTGGTCTCACAGAAGAGGTTCAAATCATAGAAAGTGAGAGTGTCAGTCCTCTCTTACTTAAGTCGGCATTGAGCCATTTGTATTAAATTCGGATGCAATTTCTGTGTTTCATCGTCAATAAGAAGGTCCAAGGGATACAGTTAACCTGAAGTGAAGCAGCGGAATCTAAAAGTGGACCCACAGGAGAGGTTCAAATCATGGAAAGTGAGAGTGTCATTCCTCTTGTAGTTAAGACGGAATTATGCCATTTGTATATACATTCGGATGCAATTTCTGTGTATCATCGTCAATAAGAAGGTCCAAGAGATACAGTAAACCTGAAGTGAAGCATCGGAATCTAAAACTGGACTCACAGGAGAGTTTCAAATCATAGAAAGTGAGGGTGTCAGTACTCTTTTACTTAAGTTGGCATTGTGCCATTTGTATTAAATTCGGATGCAATTTCTGTGTTTCATCATCAATAAGAAGGTCCTAGGCATACAGTAAACCTGAAGTGAAGCATCGGAACCCAAAACTGTACTCACAGGAGAGGTTCAAATCAACTAAAGTTAGAGTGTCAGTCCTATTTTACTTAAGTCGCTATTGTGCTTTTTGAATTTAATTCCGATGCAATTTCTGTGTTTCATCGTAAATAAGAAGGTCCAAGGGATTCAGCAAAATTGCAAATTCTGTGTTTCATCATCAATACGAAGGTCCAAGGGATACAGTAAACCTGAAGTGAAGCATCGGAATCTGAAACTGGACTCACAGGAGAGGTTCAAATCATAGAATGTTAGAATATCAGTCCTCATTTACTTAAGTCGGCATTGTGCCTTTTGTAATAAATTCGGATGCAATTTCTGTTTTTCATCGTCAATAAGAAGGTCCAAGGGATACAGTAAACCTGAAGTGAAGCATCGGAATCTGAAACTGGACTCATAGGAGAGGTTCAAATCATCGAAAGTTAGAGTGTCAGTCGTCTTTTACTTATGTCGGCATTGTGCCTTTTGTATTCAATTCCGATGCAATATCTGTGTTTCATCGTCAATAATAAGGTGCAAGATATACATTAAACCTGAACTGAAGCATCGGAATCTAAAACTGGACTCACAGGAGAGGTTCAAATCATAGAAAGTGAGAGTGTCAGTCGTCTTGTACTTAAGTCGGCATTGTGCCATTTGTATAAAATTCGGATGCAATTTCTGTGTTTCATCATCAATAAGAAGGTCCTAGGGATACAGTAAACCTGAAGTGAAGCATCGGAACCCAAAACTGGACTCACAGGAGAGGTTCAAATCATCGAAAGTTAGAGTGTCAGTCCTCTTTTACTTAAGTCGCTATTGTGCTTTTTGCATTTGATTCCGATGCAATTTCTGTGTTTCATCGTAAATAAGAAGGTCCAAGGGATACAGTAAAATTGAAGTGAAGCATCGGAATCTAAAACTGGACTCACAGGAGAGGTTCAAATCATAGAAAGGGAGAGTGTCAGTCCTATTTTGCTTAAGTCGGCATTGTGCCATTTGTATTGAATTCGGATGCAGTGTCTGTGTTTCATCGTCAATAAGAAGGTCCAAGGGATACAGTAAACCTGAAGTGAAGCATCGCAATCTAAAACTGGACTCACAGGAGAGGTTCAAATCATAGAATATTAGAATATCAGTCCTCATTTACTTAAGTCGGCATTGTGCCTTTTGTAATAAATTCGGATGCAATTTCTGTTTTTCATCGTCAATAAGAAGGTCCAAGGGATACAGTAATCCTGAAGTGAAGCATCGGAATCTAAAACTGGACTCATAGGAGCGGTTCAAATTATAGAAATTTAGGGTGTCAGTCCTTTTTTTACTTAAGTCGGCATTGTGCCTTTTGTATTAAATTCCGATGCGATTTCTGTGTTTTATCGTCAATAAGAAGGTGCAATGTATACAGTAAACCTGAAGTGAAGCATCGGAATCTAAAACTGGTCTCACAGGAGAGGTTCAAATCATAGAATGTTAGAATATCAGTCCTCATTTACTTAAGTCGGCATTGTGCCTTTTGTAATAAATTCGGATGCAATTTCTGTTTTTCATCGTCAATAAGAAGGTCCAAGGGATACAGTTAACCTGAAGTGAAGCAGCGGAATCTAAAAGTGGACCCACAGGAGAGGTTCAAATCATAGAAAGTGAGAGTGTCATTCCTCTTGTAACTAAGACGGAATTATGCCATTTGTATATACATTCGGATGCAATTTCTGTGTATCATCGTCAATAAGAAGGTCCAAGAGATACAGTAAACCTGAAGTGAAGCATCGGAATCTAAAACTGGACTCACAGGAGAGTTTCAAATCATAGAAAGTGAGGGTGTCAGTACTCTTTTACTTAAGTCGGCATTGTGCCTTATGAATTTAATTCCGATGCAAATTTTGTGTTTCATCGACAATAAGAAGGTCCAAGAGATACAGTAAAACAGAAGTGAAACATTGGAATCCAAAACTGGGCTCACAGGAGAGGTTCAAATCATAGAAAGTGAGAGTGTCAGTCCTCTTGTACTTAAGTCGGCATTGTGCCATTTGTATTAAATTCGGATGCAATTTCTGTGTTTCATCATCAATAAGAAGGTCCTAGGCATACAGTAAACCTGAAGTGAAGCATCGGAACCCAAAACTGTACTCACAGGAGAGGTTCAAATCATCGAAAGTTAGAGTGTCAGTCCTCTTTTACTTAAGTCGCTATTGTGCTTTTTGAATTTAATTCCGATGCAATTTCTGTGTTTCATCGTAAATAAGAAGGTCCAAGGGATTCAGTAAAATTGCAATTTCTGTGTTTCATCATCAATACGAAGGTCCAAGGGATACAGTAAACCTGAAGTGAAGCATCGGAATCTGAAACTGGACTCACAGGAGAGGTTCAAATCATAGAATGTTAGAATATCAGTCCTCATTTACTTAAGTCGGCATTGTGCCTTTTGTAATAAATTCGGATGCAATTTCTGTTTTTCATCGACAATAAGAAGGTCCAAGGGATACAGTAATCCTGAAGTGAAGCATCGGAATCTAAAACTGGAATCACAGGAGCGGTTCAAATCATAGAAAGTTAGAGTGTCAGTTCTCTTGTACTTAAGTCGGCATTGTGCCTTTTGAATTTAATTCCGATGCAATTTCTGTGTTTCATCGTCAATAAGAAGGTCCAAGGGATACAGTAAACCTGAGTGAAGCATCGGAATCTGAAACTCGACTTACAGCAGACGTTCAAATCATAGATAATGAGAGTGCCAGTCCTCTTGTCCTTAAGTCGGCATTGTGCCATTTGTATTAAATTCGGATGCTATTTCTGTGTTTCATCGTCAATAAGAAGATCCAACAGGTACAGTAAAACTGAAGTGAAGCATCGGAAACTAAAACTGGACTCACAGGAGAGGTTCAAATCATAGAATGTTAAAGTGTCAGTTCTCTTGTACTTAAGTCGGCATTGTGCTTTTTGAATTTAATTCCGATGCAATTTCTGTGTTTCATCGTCAATAAGAAGGTCCAAGGGATACAGTAAACCTGAAGTGAAACATCGGAATCTAAAACTGGACTCACAGGAGAGGTTCAAATCATAGAAAGTGAGGGTGTCAGTACTCTTTTACTTAAGTCGGCATTGTGCCTTTTGAATTTAATTCCGATGCAAATTTTGTGTTTCATCGACAATAAGAAGGTCCAAGAGATACAGTAAAACTGAAGTGAAACATCGGAATCTAAAACTGGGCTCACAGGAGCGGTTCAAATCATAGAAAGTGAGAGTGTCAGTCCTCTTGTACTTAAGTCGGCATTGTGCCATTTGTATTAAATTCGGATGCAATTTCTGTGTTTCATCATCAGTAAGAAGGTCCAAGGGATACAGTAAACCTGAAGTGAAGCATCGGAATCTGAAACTGGACTCACAGGAGAGGTTCAAATCATCGAAAGTTAGAGTGTCAGTCCTCTTTTACTTATGACGGCATTGTGCCTTTTGTATTCAATTCCGATGCAATATCTGTGTTTCATCGTCAATAAGAAGGTGCAAGGTATACATTAAACCTGAACTGAAGCATCGGAATCTAAAACTGGACTCACAGGAGAGGTTCAAATCATAGAAAGTGAGAGTGTCAGTCGTCTTGTACTTAAGTCGGCATTCTGCCATTTGTATTAAATTCGGATGCAATTTCTGTGTTTCATCATCAATAAGAAGGTCCTAGGGATACAGTAAACCTGAAGTGAAGCATCAGAACCCAAAACTGGACTCACAGGAGAGGTTCAAATCATCGAAAGTTAGAGAGTCAGTTCACTTTTACTTAAGACGCTATTGTGCTTTTTGAATTTAATTCCGATGCAATTTCTGTGTTTCATCGTAAATAAGAAGGTCCAAGGGATACAGTAAAATTGAAGTGAAGCATCGGAATCTAAAACTGGACTCACAGGAGGGGTTCAAATCATAGAAAGTGAGAGTGTCAGTCCTCTTGTACTTAAGTCGGCATTGTGCCATTTGTATTGAATTCGGATGCAGTTTCTGTGTTTCATCGTCAATAAGAAGGTCCAAGGGATACAGTAAACCTGAAGTGAAGCATCGCAACCTAAAACTGGACTCACAGGAGAGATTCAAATCATAGAAAGTTAGAGTGTCACTCCTCTTGTACTTAAGTCGGTATTGTGCCTTTTGTATTAAATTCGGATGCAATTTCTGTGTTTCATCGTCAATAAGAAGGTCCAAGGGATACAGTAAACCTGAAGTGAAGCATCGGAATGTGAAACTGGACTCACAGGAGAGGTTCAAATCATAGAATGTTAGGATATCAGTCCTCATTTACTTAAGTCGGCATTGTGCCTTTTGTAATAAATTCGGATGCAATTTCTGTTTTTCATCGTCAATAAGAAGGTCCAAGGGATCCAGTAAACCTGAAGTGAAACATCGGAATCTAAAACTGGACTCACAGGAGAGGTTCAAATCATCGAAAGTTAGAGTGTCAGTCCTCCTTTACTTAAGTCGGCATTGTGCCTTTTGTATTAAATTCCGATGCATTTTCTGTGTTTCATCGTCAATAAGAAGGTGCAAGGTATACATTATACCTGAAGTGAAGCATCGGAATCTAAAACTGGACTCACAGGAGGGGTCCAAATCATAGAAAGTGAGAGTGTCAGTCCTCTTGTACTTAAGTCGGCATTGTGCCATTTGTATTAAATTCGGATGCAATTTCTGTGTTTCATCATAAATACGAAGGTCCAAGGGATACAGTAAACCTGAAGTGAAGCATCGGAATCTAAAACTGGACTTACAGGAGAGGTTCAAATCATAGAAAGTGAGAGTGTCAGTCCTCCTGTCCATAAGTCGGCATTGTGCCATTTGTATTAAATTCGGTTCCAATTTCTGTGTGTCATCGTCAATAAGAAGGTCCAAGGGATACAGTAAACCTGAAGAGAAGCATCGGAATCTGAAACTGGACTCACAGGAGAGGTTCAAATCATAGAATGTTAGAATATCAGTCCTCATTTACTTAAGTCGGCATTGTGCCTTTTGTAATAAATTCGGATGCAATTTCTGTTTTTAATCGTCAATAAGAAGGTCCAAGGGATACAGTAATCCTGAAGTGAAGCATCGGAATCTAAAACTGGAATCACAGGAGCGGTTCAAATCATAGAAAGTTAGAGTGTCAGTTCTCTTGTACTTAAGTCGGCATTGTGCCTTTTGAATTTAATTCCGATGCAATTTCTGTGTTTCATCGTCAATAAGAAGGTCCAAGGGATACAGTAAACCTGAGTGAAGCATCGGAATCTGAAACTGGACTTACAGGAGACGTTCAAATCATAGAAGATGAGAGTGCCAGTCCTCTTGTCCTTAAGTCGGCATTGTGCCATTTGTATTAAATTCGGATGCTATTTCTGTGTTTCATCGTCAATAAGAAGATCCAAGAGATATAGTAAAACTGAAGTGAAGCATCGGAATCTAAAACTGGACTCACAGGAGAGGTTCAAATCATCGAATGTTAGAGTGTCAGTCCTCTTTTACTTAAGTCGCTATTGTGCTTTTTGAATTTAATACCGATGCAATATCTGTGTTTCATCGTAAATAAGAAGGTCCAAGGGATACAGTAAACCTGAAGTGAAGCATCGCAATCTAAAACTGGACTCACAGGAGAGATTCAAATCATAGAAAGTTAGAGTGTCACTCCTCTTGTACTTAAGTCGGTATTGTGCCATTTGTATTAAATTCGGATGCAATTTCTGTGTTTCATCGTCAATAAGAAGGTCCAAGGGATACAGTAAACCTGAAGTGAAGCATCGGAATGTGAAACTGGACTCACAGGAGAGGTTCAAATCATAGAATGTTAGAATATCAGTCCTCATTTACTTAAGTCGGCATTGTGCCTTTTGTAATAAATTCGGATGCAATTTCTGTTTTTCATCGTCAATAAGAAGGTCCAAGGGATCCAGTAAACCTGAAGTGAAACATCGGAATCTAAAACTGGACTCACAGGAGAGGTTCAAATCATCGAAAGTTAGAGTATCAGTCCTCTTTTACTTAAGTCAGCATTGTGCCTTTTGTATTAAATTCCGATGCAATTTCTGTGTTTCATCGTCAATAAGAAGGTGCAAGGTATACATTATACCTGAAGTGAAGCATCGGAATCTAAAACTGGACTCACAGGAGGGGTTCAAATCATAGAAAGTGAGAGTGTCAGTCCTCTTGTACTTAAGTCGGCATTGTGCCGTTTGTATTAAATTCGGATGCAATTTCTGTGTTTCATCATCAATACGAAGGTCCAAGGGATACAGTAAACCTGAAGTGAAGCATCGGAATCTAAAACTGGACATACAGGAGAGGTTCAAATCATAGAAAGTGAGAGTGTCAGTCCTGCTGTCCATAAGTCGGCATTGTGCCATTTGTATTAAATTCGGATCCAATTTCTGTGTGTCATCGTCAATAAGAAGGTCCAAGGGATACAGTAAACCTGAAGTGAAGCATCGGAATCTGAAACTGGACTCACAGGAGAGGTTCAAATCATAGAATGTTAGAATATCAGTCCTCATTTACTTAAGTCGGCATTGTGCCATTTGCAATTAATTCGGATGCAGTTTCTGTTTTTCATCGTCAATAAGAAGGTCCAAGGGATACAGTAATCCTGAAGTGAAGCATCGGAATCTAAAACTGGAATCACAGGAGCGGTTCAAATCATAGAAAGTTAGAGTGTCAGTTCTCTTGTACTTAAGTCGGCATTGTGCCTTTTGAATTTAATTCCGATGCAATTTCTGTGTTTCATCGTCAATAAGAAGGTCAGAGGGATACAGTAAACCTGAGTGAAGCATCGGAATCTGAAACTGGACTTACAGGAGACGTTCAAATCATAGAAAATGAGAGTGCCAGTCCTCTTGTCTTTAAGTCGGCATTGTGCCATTTGTATTAAATTCGGATGCTATTTCAGTGTTTCATCGTCAATAAGAAGGTCCAAGGGATACAGTAAACCTGAAGTGAAGCTTCGGAATCTGAAACTGGACTCACAGGAGAGATTCAAATCATCGAAAGTTAGAGTGTCAGTCCTCTTTTACTTATGTCGGCATTGTGCCTTTTGTATTCAATTCCGATGCAATATCTGTGTTTCAATGTCAATAAGAAGGTGCAAGGTATACATTAAACCTGAAGTGAAGCATCGGAATCTAAAACTGGACTCACAGGAGAGGTTCAAATCATAGAAAGTGAGAGTGTCAGTCGTCTTGTACTTAAGTCGGCATTGTGCCATTTGTATTAAATTCGGATCCAATTTCTGTGTGTCATCGTCAATAAGAAGGTCCAAGGGATACAGTAAACCTGAAGTGAAGCATCGGAATCTGAAACTGGACTCACAGGAGAGGTTCAAATCATAGAATGTTAGAATATCAGTCCTCATTTACTTAAGTCGGCATTGTGCCTTTTGTAATAAATTCGGATGCAATTTCTGTTTTTCATCGTCAATAAGAAGGTCCAAGGGATACAGTAATCCTGAAGTGAAGCATCGGAATCTAAAACTGGAATCACAGGAGCGGTTCAAATCATAGAAAGTTAGAGTCTCAGTTCTCTTGTACTTAAGTCGGCATTGTGCCTTTTGAATTTAATTCCGATGCAATTTCTGTGTTTCATCGTCAATAAGAAGGTCCAAGGGATACAGTAAACCTGAGTTGAGCATCGGAATCTGAAACTGGACTTACAGGAGACGTTCAAATCATAGAAAATGAGAGTGCCAGTCCTCTTGTCCTTAAGTCGGCATTGTGCCATTTGTATTAAATTCGGATGCTATTTCTGTGTTTCATCGTCAATAAGAAGATCTAAGAGATATAGTAAAACTGAAGTGAAGCATCGGAATCTAAAACTGGACTCACAGGAGAGGTTCAAATCATAGAATGTCAGAGTGTCAGTTCTCTTGTACTTAAGTCGGCATTGTGATTTTTGAATTTAATTCCGATGCAATTTCTGTGTTTCATCGTCAATAAGAAGGTCCAAGGGATACAGTGAACCTGAAGTGAAGCATCGGAATCTAAAACTGGACTCACAGGAGGGGTTCAAATCATAGAAAGTGAGAGTGTCAGTCCTCTTGTACTTAAGTCGGCATTGTGCAATTTGTATTAAATTCGGATGCAATTTCTGTGATTCATCATGAATACGAAGGTCCAAGGGATACAGTAAACCTGAAGTGAAGCATCGGAATCTAAAACTGGACTCACAGGAGAGGTTCAAATCATCGAAAGTTAGAGTGCCAGTCCTCTTTCACTTAAGTCGCTATTGTGCTTTTTGAATTTAATTCCGATGCAATATCTGTGTTTCATCGTAAATAAGAAGGTCCAAGGGATACAGTAAACCTGAAGTGAAGCATCGCAATCTAAAACTGGACTCACAGGAGAGATTCAAATCATAGAAAGTTAGAGTGTCACTCCTCTTGTACTTAAGTCGGCATTGTGCCTTTTGAATTTAATTCCGATGCAATTTTTGTGTTTCATCGTCAATAAGAAGGTGCAAGGTATACATTATACCTGAAGTGAAGCATCGGAATCTAAAACTGGACTCACAGGAGGGGTTCAAATCATAGAAAGTGAGAGTGTCAGTCCTCTTGTACTTAAGTCGGCATTGTGCCGTTTGTATTAAATTCGGATGCAATTTCTGTGTTTCATCATCAATACGGAGGTCCAAGGGATACAGTAAACCTGAAGTGAAGCATCGGAATCTAAAACTGGACTTACAGGAGAGGTTCAAATCATAGAAAGTGAGAGTGTCAGTCCTCCTGTCCATAAGTCGGCATTGTGCCATTTGTATTAAATTCGGATCCAATTTCTGTGTGTCATCGTCAATAAGAAGGTCCAAGGGATACAGTAAACCTGAAGTGAAGCATCGGAATCTGAAACTGGACTCACAGGAGAGGTTCAAATCATAGAATGTTAGAATATCAGTCCTCATTTACTTAAGTCGGCATTGTGCCATTTGTAGTTAATTCAGAAGCAGTTTCTGTTTTTCATCGTCAATAAGAAGGTCCAAGGGATACAGTAATCCTGAAGTGAAGCATCGGAATCTAAAACTGGAATCACAGGAGCGGTTCAAATCATAGAAAGTTAGAGTGTCAGTTCTCTTGTACTTACGTCGGCATTGTGCCTTTTGAATTTAATTCCGATGCAATTTTTGTGTTTCATCGTCAATAAGAAGGTCAGAGGAATACAGTAAACCTGAGTGAAGCATCGGAATCTGAAACTGGACTTACAGGAGACGTTCAAATCATAGAAAATGAGAGTGCCAGTCCTCTTGCCCTTAAGTCGGCATTGTGCCATTTGTATTAAATTCGGATGCAATTTCTGTGTTTCATCGTCAATAAGAAGGTCCAAGGGATACAGTTAAACAGAAGTGAAGCAGCGGAATCTAAAAGTGAACTCACAGGAGAGGTTCAAATCATCGAAACTTAGAGTGTCAGTCCTCTTTCACTTAAGTCGGCATTGTGCCTTTTGTATTCAATTCCGATGCAATATCTGTGTTTCATCGTCAATAAGAAGGTGAAAGGTATACATTAAACCTGAACTGAAGCATCGGAATCTAAAGCTGGACTCACAGGAGAGGTTCAAATCATAGAAAGTGAGAGTGTCAGTCCTCTTGTACTTAAATCGGGATTGTGCCATTTGTATTAAATTCGGATGCAATTTCTGTGTTTCATCATCAATAAGAAGGTCCTAGGGATACAGTAAACCTGAAGTGAAGCATCGGAATCTAAAACTGGACTCACAGGAGAGGTTCAAATCATCGAAAGTTAGAGGGTCAGTCCTCTTTTACTTAAGTCGGCATTGTGCCTTTTGTAATAAATTCCGATGCAATTTCTGTGTTCCATCGTTAATAAGAAGGTGCAGGGTATACAGTAAACCTGATGTGAAGCATCGGAATCTAAAACTGGACTCACTGGAGAGTTTCAAATCATACAAAGTGAGACTGTCAGTCCTCTTTTACTTAAGTCGGTATTGTGCTTTTTGAATTTAATTCCGATGCAATTTCTGTGTTTCATCGTCAATAAGAAGGTCCAAGGGATACAGTAAACCTGAAGTGAAGCATCGCAATCTAAAACTGGACTCACAGGAGAGAATCAAATCATAGAAAATTAGAGTGTCACTCCTCTTGTACTTAAGTCGGTATTGTTCCTTTTGTATTAAATTCGGATGCAATTTCTGTGTTTCATCGTCAATAAGAAGGTCCAAGGGATACAGTAAACCTTAAGTGAAGCATCGGAATCTAAAACTGGACCCACAGGAGCGGTTCAAATCATAGAAAGTTAGAGTGTCAGTCCTTTTTTTACTTAAGTCGGCATTGTGCCTTTTGTATTAAATTCCGATGCAATTTTTGTGTTCCATCGTTAATAAGAAGGTGCAAGGTATACATTAAACCTGATGTGAAGCATCGGAATCAAAAACTGGACTCACAGGAGAGGTTCAAATCATAGAAAGTTAGAGTGTCAGTCCTTCTGTACTTAAGTCGGCATTGTGCCTTTTGAATTTATTTCCGATGCAATTTCTGTGTTTCATCGTCAATAAGAAGGTCCAAGGGATACAGTAAACCAGACGTGAAGCATCGGAATCTAAATCTGGACTCACTGGAGAGTTTCAAATCATACAAAGTGAGACTGTCAGTCCTCTTTTACTTAAGTCGGTATTGTGCTTTTTGAATTTAATTCCGATGCAATTTCTTTGTTTCATCGTCAATAAGAAGGTCCAAGGGATACAGTAAACCTTAAGTGAAGCATCGGAATCTAAAACTGGACTCACAGGAGAGGTTCAAATCATAGAAAGTGAGAGTGTCAGTCCTCTTGTACTTAAGTCGGCATTGTGCCATTTGTATTGAATTCGGATGCAGTTTCTGTGTTTCATCGTCAATAAGAAGATCCAAGGGATACAGTAAACCTGAAGTGAAGCATCGCAATCTAAAACTGGACTCACAGGAGAGAATCAAATCAAAGAAAATTAGAGTGTCACTCCTCTTCTACTTAAGTCGGTATTGTTCCTTTTGTATTAAATTCGGATGCAATTTCTGTGTTTCATCGTCAATAAGAAGGTCCAAGGTATACAGTAAACCTGAAGTGAAGCATCGGAATCTGAAACTGGACTCACAGGAGAGGTTCAAATCATAGAATGTTAGAATATCAGTCCTCATTTACTTAAGTCGGCATTGTGCCTTTTGTAATAAATTCGGATGCAATTTCTGTTTTTCATCGTCAATAAGAAGGTCCAAGGGATACAGTAATCCTGAAGTGAAGCATCGGAATCTAAAACTGGACTCACAGGAGCGGTTCAAATCATAGAAAGTTAGGGTGTCAGTCCTTTTTTTACTTAAGTCGGCATTGTGCATTTTGTATTAAATTCCGATGCGATTTCTGTGTTTTATCGTCAATAAGAAGGTGCAATGTATACAGTAAACCTGAAGTGAAGCATCGGAATCTAAAACTGGTCTCACAGAAGATGTTCAAATCATAGAAAGTGAGAGTGTCAGTCCTCTCTTACTTAAGTCGGCATTGAGCCATTTGTATTAAATTCGGATGCAATTTCTGTGATTCATCGTCAATAAGAAGGTCCAAGGGATACAGTTAACCTGAAGTGAAGACGCGGAATCTAAAAGTGGACTCACAGGAGAGGTTCGAATCATAGAAAGTGAGAGTGTCATTCCTCTTGTAATTAAGACGGAATTATGCCATTTGTATATACATTCGGATGCAATTTCTGTGTATCATCGTCAATAAGAAGGTCCAAGAGATACAGTAAACCTGAAGTGAAGCATCGGAATCTAAAACTGGACTCACAGGAGAGGTTCAAATCATAGAAAGTTAGAGACTCACTCCTCTTGTTCTTAAGTCGGTATTGTGCCTTTTGTATTAAATTCGGGTGCAACATCTGTGTTTCTTCGTCAATAAGAAGGTCCAAGGGATTCAGTAAACCTGAAGTGAAGCATCGGAATCTAAAACTGGTCTCACAGGAGAGGTTCAAATCATCGAAAGTTAGAGTGTCAGTCCTCTTTCACTTAAGTCGGCATTGTGCCTTTTGTATTCAATTCCGATGCAATATATGTGTTTCATCGTCAATAAGAAGGTGCAAGGTATACATTAAACCTGAACTGAAGCATCGGAACCTAAAACTGGACTCACAGGAGAGGTTCAAATCATAGAAAGTGAGAGTGTCAGTCCTCTTGTAATTAAGTCGGGATTGTGCCATTTGTATTAAATTCGGATGCAATTTCTGTGTTTCATCATCAATAAGAAGGTCCTAGGGATACAGTAAACCTGAAGTATAGCATCGGAATCTATAACTGGACTCACAGGAGAGGTTCAAATCATCGAAAGTTAGAGTGTCAGTCCTCTTTTACTTAAGTCGGCATTGTGCCTTTTGTATTAAATTCCGATGCAATTTCTGTGTTCCATCGTTAATAAGAAGGGGCAAGGTATACAGTAAACCTGATGTGAAGCATCGGAATCTAAAACTGGACTCACTGGAGGGTTTCAAATCATACAAAGTGAGACTGTGAGTCCTCTTTTACTTAAGTCGGTATTGTGCTTTTTGAATTTAATTCCGATGCAATTTCTGTGTTTCATCGTCTATAAGAAGGTCCAAGGGATACAGTAAACCTGAAGTGAAGCATCGCAATCTAAAACTGGACTCACAGGAGAGAATCAAATCATAGAAAATTAGAGTGTCACTCCTCTTGTACTTAAGTGGGTATTGTTCCTTTTGTATTAAATTCGGATGCAATTTCTGTGTTTCATCGTCAATAAGAAGGTCCAAGGGATACAGTTAACCTTAAGTGAAGCATCGGAATCTAAAACTGGACCCACAGGAGCGGTTCAAATCATAGAAAGTTAGAGTGTCAGTCCTTTTTTTACTTAAGTCGGCATTGTGCCTTTTGTATTAAATTCCGATGCGATTTCTGTGTTTCATCGTCAATAAGAAGGTGCAATGTATTCAGTAAACCTGAAGTGAAGCAGCGGAATCTAAAACTAGCCTCACACGAGAGGTTCAAATCATAGAAAGTGAGAGTGTCAGTCCTCTTGTACTTAAGTCGGCATTGAGACATTTGTATTAAATTCGGATGCAATTTCTGTGTTTCATCATCAATAAGAAGGTCCAAGGGATACAGTAAACCTGAAGTGAAGCATCGGAATCTAAAACTGGACTCACAAAAGAGGTTCAAATCATCGAAAGTTAGAGTGTCAGTCCTCTTTTACTTAAGTCGTCATTGTGCCTTTTGTATTAAATTCCGATGCAATATCTGTGTTCCATCGTTAATAAGAAGGTGCAAGGTATACATTAAACCTGATGTGAAGCATCGGAGTCAAAAACTGGACTCACAGGGGAGGTTCAAATCATAGAAAGTTAGAGTGTCAGTCCTTCTGTACTTAAGTCGGCATTGTGCCTTTTGAATTTATTTCCGATGCAATTTCTGTGTTTCATCGTCAATAAGAAGGTCCAAGGGATACAGTAAACCTGAAATGAAGCATCGGATTCTAAAACTGGACTCACTGGAGAGTTTCAAATCATACAAAGTGAGACTGTCAGTCATCTTTTACTTAAGTCGGTATTGTGCTTTTTGAATTTAATTCCGATGCAATTTCTTTGTTTCATCGTCAATAAGAAGGTCCAAGGGATACAGTAAACCTTAAGTGAAGCATCGGAATCTAAAACTGGACTCACAGGAGATGTTCAAATCATAGAAAGTGAGAGTGTCAGTCCTCTTGTACTTAAGTCGGCATTGTGCCATTTGTATTGAATTCGGATGCAGTTTCTGTGTTTCATCGTCAATAAGAAGATCCAAGGGATACAGTAAACCTGAAGTGAAGAATCGCAATCTAAAACTGGACTCACAGGAGAGAATTAAATCATAGAAAATTAGAGTGTCACTCCTCTTCTACTTAAGTCGGTATTGTTCCTTTTGTATTAAATTCGGATGCAATTTCTGTGTTTCATCGTCAATAAGAAGGTCCAAGGGATACAGTAAACCTGAAGTGAAACATCGGAATCTGAAACTGGACTCACAGGAGAGGTTCAAATCATAGAAAGTTAGAGTATCAGTCCTCATTTACTTAAGTCGGCATTGTGCCTTTTGTAATAAATTCGGATGCAATTTCTGTTTTTCATCGTCAATAAGAATGTCCAAGGGATACAGTAATCCTGAAGTGAAGCATCGGAATCTAAATTTGGACCCACAGGAGCGGTTCAAATCATAGAAAGTTAGAGTGTCAGTCCTTTTTTTACTTAAGTCGGCATTGTGCCTTTTGTATTAAATTCCGATGCGATTTCTGTGTATCATCGTCAATAAGAAGGTGCAATGTATTCAGTAAACCTGAAGTGAAGCATCGGAATCTAAAACTAGTCTCACACGAGAGGTTCAAATCATAGAAAGTGAGAGTGTCAGTCCTCTTGTACTTAAGTCGGCATTGAGACATTTGTATTAAATTCGGATGCAATTTCTGTGTTTCATCGTCAATAAGAAGGTCCAAGGGATACTGTAAACCTGAAGTGAAGCATCGGAATCTAAAAGCGGACTCACAGGAGAGGTTCAAATCATAGATAGAGAGAGTGTCAGTCCTCTTGTAATTATGACGGAATTATGCCATTTGTATATACATTCGGATGCAATTTCTGTGTTTCATCGTCAATAAGAAGGTCCAAGAGATACAGTAAACCTGAAGTGAAGCATCGGAATCTAAAACTGGACTCACAGGAGAGGTTCAAATCATAGAAAGTTAGACACTCACTCCTCTTGTACTTAAGTCGGTATTGTGCCTTTTGTATTACATTCGGGTGCAATTTCTGTGTTTCTTCATCAATAAGAAGGTCCAAGGGATAAAGTAAACCTGAAGTGAAGCATCGGAATCTAAAACTGGACTCACTGGAGAGGTTCAAATCATAGAAAGTGAGAGTGTCAGTCGTCTTTTACTTAAGTCGGCATTGTGCCTTTTGAATTTAATTCCGATGCAATTTCTGTGCTTCATCGTCAATCGGAAGGTGCAAGGTATACAGTAAACCTAAAGTGAAGTATCAAAATCTAAAACAGGACTCAAAGGACAGGTCCAAATCATGGAAAGTGAGAGTGTCGGTCCTCTTGTACTCAAGTCGGCATTGTGCCATTTGTATTAAATTCGGATGCAATTTCTGTGTTTCACCGTCAATAAGAAGGTGCAAGGCATACAGTAAACCTGAAGTAAAGCAGCGGAATCTAAAACTGGACTCACAGGAGAGGATCAAATCATATAAAGTTAGAGTGTCAGTCCTCTTTACTTAAGTCGGCATTGTGCTTTTTTATTAAATTCGGATGCTATTTCTGTGTTTCATCGCCAATAAGAAGGTGCAAGGTATACAGTAAACCTGAAGTGAAGCATCGGAATCTAAAACTGGACTCTCAGGAGAGGATCAAATCATAGAAAGTGAGAGTGTCAGTCCTCTTGTACTTAGGTCGGCATTGTGCCATTTATATTATATTCGGATGCAATTTCTGTGTTTCATCGTCAATAAGAAGGTCCAAGGGATACGGTAAACCTGAAGTGAAGCATTGGAATCAAAAACTGGACTCACGGGAGAGGTTCACATCAGAGAAAGTGACATCTCAGACCTCTTGTACTTTAGTCGGCATTGTGCCTTTTGTATTAAATTCGGATGCAATTTTTGTGTTTCATCGTCAATAAGAAGGTCCAAGGGTTACAGTAAACCTGAAGTGAAGCATCGGAATCTAAAACTGGACTCACAGGAGAGGTTGAAATCATTGAGAGTTAGAGTGTCACTCCTCTTGTACATAAGCCGGTATTGTGCCTTTTTATTAAATTCGGATGCAATTTCTGTGTTTCATCGTCAATAAGAAGGTCCAAGGGATTCAGTAAACCTGAAGTGAAGCATCGGAATCTAAAACTGGACTCATAGGAGAGGTTCAAATCATAGACAGTTAGAGTGTCAGTCCTCTTGTACTTAAGTCGGCATTGTGCATTTTGAATTTAATTCCGATGCAATTTCTGTGTTTCATCGTCAATCGGAAGGTGCAAGGTATACAGTAAACCTGAAGTGAAGCATTGGAATCAAAAACTGGACTCACGGGAGAGGTTGAAATCATAGAAAGTAAGAGTGTCAGTCCTCTTGTACTTAAGT